>NC_134687.1:325612346-325940784 GCF_050947455.1 Rhinoderma darwinii | reverse complement strand
GAAGGTGTTCTTGAGGACAGGAGTGGAGGAGAGGTAACAGACTGAGAGCTACGTAATGGTAAGAGCAGAGTTCACAGCAGCACTGAATCTGCACGCTCATCTCCTGAAATACTCTGTGCTGCCTTAAACTCTGTGGACAGGTCAGGATCCTGTTTCTTTTAAATGCTGCACTGTAGCGTAGCCTTATATAGTGGATCGAGCGGGTTCCCCAGCAGCATTTAAAAGAAACAGTATCCTGACCTGTCCACAGAGTTTAAGGCAGCACAGAGTATTTCAGGAGATGAGCACGGGCAGCCGTTCGTTTTTCCGAGCCGTGCTCCATTAAGTAATTACGACCCGCAATAATGGGCTCATAGACTTCTGTTACCCACGGGTACCTTTCCGTTTTCTCACGGGAAGGTGCCCGTGCCGTTAAAAAAATAGAACATGTTCTATTTTTCTATTTTACGGGCCGTGCTGCTATAATTATAATGACAGCACGGTTCGCAAAAGCGGCCGGCTGCCCGTGGCCGGCCGTGCTCGTAGTTACGAGTCGTAATTACGAGCACGGCCCGTAAAATAAAAAAATAGAACATGTTCTATCTTTTTAACGGCACGGGCACCTTCCCGTGAGAAAACGGGAAGGTACCCGTGGCTAACAGAAGTCTATGGGCCTGCTATTTCGGGTCGTAATTACGACCCGTGATAACGGGTGTTTTTATGGTCGTGTGCATGAGGCCCCGTAATGACGGGTGGCTACATGTGTGCACCCGTCATTACGGCAGCGTTGCTAGGCGACGTCAGTAAGGGTATGTGCACACACACTAATTACGTCCGTAATTGACGGACGTATTTCGGCCGCAAGTACCGGACCGAACACACTGCAGGGAGCCGGGCTCCTAGCATCATATTTATGTACGATGCTAGGAGTCCCTGCCTCTCCGTGGAACTACTGTCCCGTACTGAAAACATGATTACAGTACGGGACAGTTGTCCTGCAGAGAGGCAGGGACTCCTAGCATCGTACATAACTATGATGCTAGGAGCCCTGCTCCCTGCACTGTGTTCGGTCCGGTACTTGCGGCCGAAATACGTCCGTCATTTACGGACGTAATTAGTGTGTGTGCACATACCCTAAATAGTCACTGTCCAGGGTGCTGAAAGAGTTAACTGATCGGCAGTAACTGTTTCAGTACCCTGGACAGTGACTACCGATCACAGTACCTGTAAAAAAAAAGACGTTCATACTTACCGGGAACTCCCTGCTTCCTCCAGTCCGGTCTCCTGGCCGTTGCCTTGGTGACGCGTCCCTCTCGACATCCGGCCCGACATTCCATTATGACGATGCAGCCCATGTGAGCACTGCAGCCAATCACAGGCTGCCGCGGCCTCTGCAGCCAATCACAGGCTGCAGAGGCCTCTGCAGCCAATCACAGGCTGCCGCGTCAGAAAGGAAGGTCGGACTGGAGGAAGAAGAGGGACTCGTCACCAAGACAACGACCGGGTACGTATGAAATGCTTTTTATTTTATTTTTAATCAGCAGCCTCTTTTCTCTATCAGTGATTGATAGAGATAAGTGGCTGCCGATTTGTATAATGTTTTTGACCGGGTTCGGTCAAAACGGGTTCGGCCGAACCCGGTGAAGTTCGGATTCGCTGCGAACCGAACTTTTCCGGAAGTTCAGACCGAAACCGGGTTCGGTTGTCCCGGTTCGCTCATCTCTAATGCTGACGAATCAGCATCATCCACTTCTGTTCGTTAACACCCAGCTTCTGGCAGTGCAGACACACAGCGTGTTCTCGAGAGATCACGCTGTGACGTCACTTCCTGCCCCAGGTCCTGCATCGTGTTGGCCACATCGGCATCAGAGGCTACAGTTGATTGTGCAGCAGCATCAGCGTTTGCAGGTAAGTCGATGTAGCTACTTACCTGCAAACGCTGATGCTGCTGCAGAATCAACTGTAGCCTCTGGTGCCGATGTGTCCTCGCTCGTCCGACACGATGCAGGACCTGGGGCAGGAAGTGAGTGACGACACAGCGTGATCTCTTGAGAACACGCTGTGTCTGCACTGCCAGAAGCTGGGCGTTCTGAAGAGAAGTGAATGATACTTCTCTTCTCAACGCCCAGCTAGTAAAAGAAGTAAACACGCCCAGATGTAACGCACATAATACACGCCCAGTTGGACTTTTACTTTAAACACGCCCAGTTGGACTTTAGCAAGCCTCATTTGCATAAATACAAAAATTGTCATAACTTGGCCAAAAATGCTTGTTTTTTAAAAAATAAAAACGTTACTGTAATCTACATTGCAGCGCCGATCTGCTGCAATAGCAGATAGGGGTTTCAAAATCTGGTGACAGAGCCTCTTTAACTCACTCCCCCCCTTTCCTTCTTTCAACAAGCTTCACATGAGAACCAAGGACACAGATAACTAACTTAGAAACATACAAAATCAGTAGCAATAGATGACTTTTATTCACTAAATGTATTCTTTAAGTATATATTTCTTGAAACAGGGGGAGAAGGTTTTTGCAGGTGGAATACAAATTACATCTCTGCAGGATTCAGCATCCTGCTTGATAATTCACAATGTAATTTAATACAGAGAATATAAGCAAATTCACCATCCATCACACACTTTATTAGATACTAAATAGGATAATATACACAAATGTGTTCTGGATGATGGCATATGAGGGCTTTCTTTTTAGGGAGGGTATATGTAAAACTAGTATAGAAAACCCGTTACACGGATTTGCTATCAAAAGGAATGATAAGTATTTATAATTGTGCTCCCCAGTCCTATGTAACACCACAGATAACACAGATATAACTCTCTGAGTACAGATAATGTAGTAGTGTTACCTGCAGTCCTATGCAACACTACAGATAACACACAGTAATAACTTTCTGATTACATATAATGTAGTAGTGTTACCTACAGTCCTATGTATCAGCACAGATAACACACAATGATAACTCTCTGAGTACAGATAATGTAGTATACACTACCATTCAAAAGTTTAGGGTCACTTAGAAATTTCCTTATTTTTTTAAAGAAAAGCACAGTTTTTTTCAATGAAGATAACATTAAATTAATCAGAAATACACTCTATACATTGTTAATGTGATAAATGACTATTCTAGCTGCAAATGTCTGGTTTTTAATGCAATATCTACATAGGTGTATAGAGGCCCATTTCCAGAAACCATCACTCCAGTGTTCTAATGGTACATTGTGTTTGCTAACTGTGTTAGAAGGCTAATGGATGATTAGAAAACACTTGAAAACCCTTGTTCAATTATGTTAGCACCGCTGTAAACAATTTTGCTGTTTAGAGAAGCTATAAAACTGACCTTCCTTTAAGCTAGTTGAGAATCTGGAGCATTACATTTGTGGGTTCGATTAAACTCTCCAAATGGCTCGAAAAAGAGAGCTTTCATGTGAAACTCGACAGTCTATTCTTGTTCTTAGAAATTAAGGCTATTGCATGCGAGAAATTGCCAAGAAACGGAAGATTTCCTACAACGGTGTGTACTACTCCCTTCAAAGGACAGCACAAACAGGCTCTAACCAGAGTAGAAAGAGAAGTGGGAGGCCCCGCTGCACAACTGAGCAACAAGACAAGTACATTAGTTCATTAGTTTGAGAAATAGACGCCTCAGAAGTCCTCAACTGGCAGCTTCATTAAATAGTACCCGCAAAACGCCAGTGCCAACGTCTACAGTGAAGAGGCGACTCCGGCATGCTGGCCTTCAGGGCAGAGTGGCAAAGAAAAAGCCATATCTGAGACTGGCTAATAAAAGGAAAAGATTAATATGGGCAAAAGCAAACAGACATTGGACAGAGGAAGATTGGAAAAAAGTGTTATGGACAGACGAATCGAAGTTTGAGGTGTTTGGATCACACAGAAGAACATTTGTGAGACGCAGAACACCTGAAAAGATGCTGGAAGAGTACCTGACGCCATCTGTCAAGCATGGTGGAGGTAATGTGATGGTCTAGGCTTGCTTTGGTGCTGGTAAAGTGGGAGATTTGTACAAGGTAAAAGGGATTTTGAATAAGGAAGGCTATCACTCCATTTTGCAACGCCATGCCATACCCTGTGGACAGCGCTTGATTGGAGCCAATTTCATCCTACAACAGGACAATGACCCAAAGCACACCTCCAAATTATGTAAGAACTATTTAGGGAAGAAGCAGGCAGCTGGTATTCTATCTGTAATGGAGTGGCCAGCGCAGTCACCAGATCTCAACCCCATAGAGCTGTTGTGGGAGCAGCTTGACCGTATGGTACGCAAGAAGTGCCCATCAAGCCAATCCAACTTGTGGGAGGGGCTTCTGGAAGCATGGGGTGAAATTTCTCCCGATTACCTCAGCAAATTAACAGCTAGAATGCCAAAGGTCTGAAATGCTGTAATTGCTGCAAATCGAGCATTCTTTGACGAAAGCAAAGTTTGAAGGAGAAAATTATTATTTCAAATAAAAATCATTATTTCTAACCTTCTCAATGTCTTGACTATATTTTCTAGTCATTTTGCAACTCATTTGATAAATATAAGTGTGAGTTTTCATGGAAAACACAAAATTGTCTGGGTGACCCCAAAATTTGGAACGGTAGTGTATGTTACCTGCAGTGCTATGTTACACCACAGATAATACAGATATAACTTTCTGAATACAGATAATGTAGTATTAGTTGCCTGCAGTCCTATGTAACACCACAGATAATACAGATATAACTCTCTGAGTACAGATATTGTAGTAGCTGTTACCTGCAGTCCTATGTAACTCCACAGATAACACAGTGATAACTCTCTGAGTACAGATAATGTAGTAGATGTTACCTGCAGTACTATGTAACACCACAGACAACACAGACAACAAAGTGCTAACTCTCTGAGTACAGATAATGTAGATGTTACCTGTAGTCCTATGTAATACCACAGATAACAGTGAAAACTCTGAGTACAGATAATGTAGTAGTGTTACCTGCAGTCCTATGTAATACCATAGATAACACAGTGATAACTCTATGAGTACAGATAATGTAGTAGATGCACACACAAAAATATATACACATACAGATACATATATAGGCACTTAGACACACAAATACACACACACAAAGACACACATACACGCATACTGGAAATAATACACACACAAACACAAAGACACAGATAAATAGAGGCACAAACAACAGACAGACTGAGCACTCACATCTCCTTCCTCACAGGCCTCTTGCAGGTTGGGCTGTGGGCGGAGCTAACTGTGCCTCGGACAACACGTCCTTGCCAAATATATATATGATATTTGAGGGAGAACTGGGGATATATTTGGTTTAAGATGTTCTTGACTGTGTCTTTGCTCAATGCTTTAACATCATCTGACTTTGATGATAATATCGGTCAGGTCATTTGAAAGCAATATATATATATATATGTAATTCTTATAATATGGGGATTGACTTGGGCTACAATTTAAGTGGTTCTTCTCTATAGAAATGGCATGAATTGTTGAAGGGTGAATGCAAATACTATCACCTGTGGTGCTTTTTCCCACACCAGCCTCTTTATGTTCTCGCGTGCATGTCTGTAAAATCAATTTGATGTCGGTGCACGAATGCTTGAATGCCGTTAGTCTACAGGATTCACCGCACTTGTGATCCTGCGCATGCGCCTAAAGTAAACAATGGTTGGCTGAGAGTAGGTCATATGGGATATGGGTTCGCAGTGGGTCAGTTATTTGAAACAGTACACCATGAGGAAGCGGTGATGTGAATCGCACGTTGGGGCATGGCATGGTGCAAAGATCCAGGATCATGGATAATGTACCCCTCTGAATTTCCTATCATGTTTAGTGGTATTCCTTCATGTTTAGTGATATTATGCCATATTTTTGTGAAAGGTAGACAGATTATTTAAGTGTGGATCTTGACCTCCATTACCAAAGTGTATTACGGAACTTAAAGAGGCTCTGTCACCAGATTTTGCAACCCCTATCTGCTATTGCAGCAGATCGGCGCTGCAATGTAGATTACAGTAACGTTTTTATTTTTTTAAAACGAGCATTGTTGGCCAAGTTATGACCATTTTTGTATTTATGCAAATGAGGCTTGCAAAAGTACAACTGGGCGTGTTTAAAAGTAAAAGTACAACTGGGCGTGTATTATGTGCGTACATCGGGGCGTTTTTACTACTTTTACTAGCTGGGCGTTCTGACGAGAAGTATCATCCACTTCTCTACACAACGCCCAGCTTCTGGCAGTGCAGATCTGTGACGTCACTCACAGGTCCTGCTTCGTGTCGGCACCAGAGGCTACAGTTGATTCTGCAGCAGCATCAGCATTTGCAGGTAAGTAGCTACATCGACTTACCTGCAAACGCCGATGCTGCTGCAGAATCATCTGTAGCCTCTGGTGCCGATGTGTCCTCGCTCGTCCGACACGATGCAGGACCTGTGAGTGACGTCACAGCGTGATCTCTCGAGAACACGGCTGTGTCTGCACTGCCAGAAGCTGGGCGTTCTGAAGAGAAGTGGATGATACTTCTGATCAGAACGCCCAGCTAGTAAAAGTAGTAAACACGCCCCGATGTATGCACATAATACACGCCCAGTTGTACTTTTACTTTTCAACACGACCAGTTGTACTTTTGCAAGCCTCATTTGCATAAATACGAAAATGGTCATAACTTGGCCAAAAATGCTCGTTTTTTTAAAATAAAAACGTTACTGTAATCTACATTGCAGCGCCTATCTGCTGCAATAGCAGATAGGGGTTGCAAAATCTGGTGACAGAGCCTCTTTAATTCTGTTGCTATAGGTGTTTACTCTGGGTTAATTTCACAAATTTTTCAAATCCTTATTATATTCATTAATCCAGCAGAGAGCACATATCTGTCCTTGTAATGATCATTGAGATACAACTGAGGTGCGTTATATATACATTTTCACTTTCTGAAAAATAAGAAAATTTGCATATTCAGAAAAATCTTTATATAAAACAAATCCTATATCAATAGAGATTGTTACTTGTTTTTGATGCTTGGTACTTTTTTATCATTAATATGGAAATAGTATGGCAATAGTTTGTCACACATAATTATATATCCACACTCTAGTAACCATTTACGGATAAAATACCTGTTCCCTCCAATCATGCTTGACGTCATTATACACCTGGTGTCTAATTAACTAGCTTACCAATCTACTAGGTTCTAATCATGGAAATACAACTAAGAGATATATACACACTCCTTTAACGTATACTTTTAAAAAGAAGTTTCTTTTCTGTATCAGCTATTTATCCATATGCTATCTGTGATAATTTGTATTATTGCAGTAAGATAATTCTGTGATTTCTGACATTAAGAGACAACTACGACATAAGTTTTGTTCTCCACTAGATAGGGTTAAAATTTTCAAACCCAGCCCAAAGTAATCATGTGATTGAGTTTCTTGACTATATATATGTGAATTTTATTTTTATGCAGTATGCTATGATTAAGGACCCTAGTGGTCTGAAACGCGTAAGCGTGGTCCCGGGATTGTTGTTTTATCCCTATTTTTAAATGACCTAAATAAAAATCGAATTTTTTATACATTCGAGTGCTGGATCTGCCTTTTCTACACACCATTTTTGTCTCTATAGCCTGCTGTCGACACAGGATTAAGTTCAGGAGGATCTACGAGCACCTACAGCTCTTTGGATTTTTTATGCATACGTTGGTATTTATCAAGCTTCACCAAAACGCATTGGAATAACGCAACCTAGTACGAAGGTTATGAGGTGAGCAAAACTTTTGGTAAAAAGTTTTTCACTTTTCACTTAATTTTAATGTGACTTTAATAAATTTTTGGGGATTTTTTGTTTATATTCTGGTAGTTTAGTGCTACTTTCTCTTTTTGTGATCGGTTATGCTGTGTAGTTTCTGCCGTTGCATTAGGGGGGACAATTAAATATTGGTGTTTACTGTGTCCTGCCCCATAACTTTTTGTCATGTCAGCTTTACATTTTGCTGATAATATCTCATGTCCATATGTGCTTTCAGGACATAAAGATGTCATAGAGGGGGAGCACTCCTCTCGGGATGTTCCTCTTTCAGCCATGATAGGAGAGACAGAGCAGCGCTTGGCATTGCATACACAGCCTGTCCATGTATTACATGGATGGACATCCAGGTTGCTGCAGGGGAAATGTTTGGTCAGAAGTGTCTTCCTCTGGGGATAACGTCTTGTCACCAGGAGTTAGAGAAGCTGGACCCTGCTGATCACCACACTGGCTTCTTTTTTTTAAAAAAGGGGTTGTTTTCGTGAGGCAACCCTTTTAAGAAATGCCCATAAAATCTCCAAAATCTACTATTGCAACTTTCCTCTATGGAGCATTTCTATATTAAACTGACATTGATTCAATCTATGATGAACTCTGCAACTCAACTTACCTACAGTACTTCTCCATCTCATTTGACGTATAGCATATGCATCTTGCCTCCTATATGTCATACTTCTGTACTTTGTGTTATAACCCTTCACATTGCCTTCCATGCAGCATCTATGGAATACATAAATATCTTTCATTTTCTAAATTATTGTACAACCATAAGGGCTTGTCCACACGTAACAGAATTGCTGTGTATTTTCCGTCCAGAATTGCGTACGGAAAATACGCAGCAGAATACTGTAGCAGCAAAGTGGGTGAGACTTAACAAATCTCATCAACAAGCTGCGTAAAAATTCTATGCAGAAATTCACTTGCGGTGCGTATTTTTCGTACCGCAGCATGTCAAATCCTGCTGCGGAAAGTGGACTGAATTGCAAAAAAAAAGCAGGAAATGGTGCGGTTGTTTTTCCGCAGCGGAATTTCTGGACAAGCCCTAAAGGGGATTCTTGGGACTAAAGAATAGAGCTAAGCCTGGTTTTGCATCACGTTTGAACGCTGCGTTCCACATATACACCGGGAAAGCTCCAGGTGCAATTGCTGAATTTATCTACTAAAGGGACCGATTAACCAGCGTAGTAGACTGATATTTTTTATACAGAGGCATTAATAAAAATGTGTACCACACAATATGCCTAGAAGGTAACATATATTGTAGCCTTACATCTGTGGTATAGGTCCAATATATAATGCCAATGTATGGCTCTGGAAGATTGTGAACAGAGCCTTCATGTTCCACATTCTTACATTCCACATTTATTTAATGGGAAGCTGTACCAATTGAATATCTATCAAATATTGGAAATAGTACATCTTAAAAAAACTCCCATATAATAAGTTTTGAATAAGTTTGGCACTCTCCTACAGCATTTATGGGATTTTTCAAAAAATAAACGTATTGATATAGAAGGCTTACTTAGCTTTACTAATCTCTAGGACAATGTGTTTTTACACAAATTTAATTGTTTGAACTTTAAAGATTTCTGGAAAAAAAAAGTGTAAGAATAGCGTGTCTCAGAAAATAAATTATTTTATAGAAACGTAATCTTATTGTGCAAACGCTGCAAAACATACAAAAATAACTATACACATATGGTATCGGCGTAATCGTACCGACCCGCAGAATAAAGTAAAACGTAATTTATTGCGCACAGTGAACGCTGTAAGAAATAAAGAATTTAAAGCGACAAAATCTTTGTTTTTTGGTCACCTTAGCTCTAAAAAAGATCCTGTGGGGTCAAAATGCTCACTATACCCCTAGAGAAATTCCTTGAGGGGTGTAGTTTCCAAAATAGGGTCACTTTTGGGGGGTTTCCACTGTTTTGGTCCCTCCGGGGCGTTGCAAACTCGACATGGCACTGAAAACCAATCCAGCAAAATCTGTGCTCCAAAATCCAAAAGGCGCTCCTTCCCTCCTGAGCCCTGCTGTGGGTCCAAACATCAGTTTACGACCACATATGGGGTATTGCCGTAATCGGGAGAAATTGCTTTACAAATGTTGGGGTGCTTTTTCTCCTTTCTGCAAAAAAACTGTGGGGTCAAAATGCTAACTATACCCCTAGAAAAATGCCTTGAGGGGTGTAGTTTCCAAAATGGGGTCACTTTTGGGGGTTTTGACTGTTTAGGTACCACAAGACCTCCTCAAACCTGACATGGTGCCTAAAATATATTCCTAAAAAAAGGAGGCCCCAAAATCCACTGGGTGCTCCTTTGCTTCTGAGACCGGTGCTTCAGTCCATTAGGACACAAGGGCCACATGTGGGATATTTCTAAAATCTGCAGAATCTGGGAAATAAATATTGAGTTGCGTTTTTCTGGTAAAACCTTCTGTGTTACAGATTTTTTTTTATTACAAATAAATTTCGGCAAAAAATATGAAATTCGTAAATTTCACCTCTACTTTGCCTTAATTCCTGTGAAACGCCTAAAGGGTTAAAATACTTTCTGAATGTGGTTTTGAATACTATGAGGGGTGCAGTTTTCAAAATGGGGTGATTTATGGGGACTTTCTAATATAGAAGGCCCTTAAAGCCACTTCAGAACTGAACTGGTTCCTGAAAAAATGGCCTATTGAAATTTTCTTGAAAATATGAGAAATTGCTGCTAAAATTCTAAGCCTTGTGACATCCTAGAAAAAAAATGATGCAAACATAAAGTAGACATATGGGGGATGTTAACTAGTAATTATTTTGTGTGGTATTACTATCTGTTTTACTAGCTAACACACTTAAATTTAGAAAAATGGTAATTTTTGCTAAAATTTGAAGTTTTTCACAAATAAATATTGAATTTATCGGCCAAATTTTTTCACTAACATAAAGTACAATATGTCACGAGAAAACAATTTCAGAATCGCTTGGATAGGTAAGAGCGTTCCGGAGTTATTACCACATAAAGTGACATGTCAGATTTGAAAAAATTATCTGTGTCCACAAGGCCAAAACAGGATGTGTCCTAAAGGGGTTAAAGAGGTGTTTGTGTACACACATTAATAAAATGTAAATTATTCTGTTGATGGGTTGAGTACTTTAAAATGTATACATGAAGCTTGTCCATAGAATTACTTAATGGATGTCTCTGTATAAATACCGTAGTGGTTCGCCAACATATTAACGATGATAGATAGATAGATAGATAGATAGATAGATAGATAGATAGATAGATAGATAGATAGATAGATAGAAGTCAAAAAATGAGCAGCAACTCCAATAGTAAGGGTGAAAAAAGTGGGTACTTTTATTGCCCGTGCAACGTTTCAGCTCCGTTCACTGGAGCCTTTCTCAAGCAAATGACACAGTGTAGGATCACACAATATAACAGGAAGCTAATCAAGCAGTGTTACAACATAATCAGTGAAGCAGTGAATCAGTCATACAGAGAAATCAATATATGACATCGCATATAACATTGGTGTGTGGTAGAGAAACACAACAGTATATAAAATGACTGTATTAATAAATACTGACAAGTGTATGTACAGAAACATATAAACAAGATATGTGCAAACAGGTGTAGCGTGAGTTAAAATGATTATATCACCTCTCATTATCTCACAAGTGTTGAACGCCGAAAACGGCGTCCGGGCAGCGCAACTGTGCATGTCCGGAAGTAAGTCTAGTTGGGAGTAACAGGATATAGACGGCGCATGCGCCGTAGAGAAAATGAAGCTGCGGCGGCAATGATGATGAGGGGAATATATTAAAGATGCCAGGAAGCGTATTGCAGGACGAAATATACATACAAAATCGTAGTACACATCTCGGTCATCCTGATAATAAAGTGGAGGAAGTATAGATAGAAATAAGGGCGCTAGGGAAAAACGATAATGCGGATGTGCCCATAAATTGTATGCATTTGTAGTCATGTATCATGGGTGCGTTAAACCCATGTGCCAGAACGCCAAGGAAGCCTCAGATACATGTTAGAAAGGGAGAGGGGAGTGAACACGATGGTCATCGTCAGACGACCACAGTACACCCCCCAAAAATGTGGGGTACCAGCGATGAGAACATGCGTTAGCATGCTCTACAGCTTAAGGAACTCCACATAACACCCTAAAGGGGGAGACCACACATCCTTGTGAAGAGAGGGGGAACCAGGGCATGGCAGACATGAGACTACATGCGATATAAATGGGCATCCAGTAGAGTTTCCAATCGGGAGACCAATTTATCAGAGAGGTATACATAACAGTAAATATATCAAGTTACTCTAAAGTAGATAAGAGGAGGATAATAAAAGAACACCGATGAGACATCGTAGAGGTGACGAAAGTACAGATGTGGTTCATCTGAAAATGAAGAAGCAAGTGTTAATAAATGTCAACATTGTAACATATTATAACAAGGGGAGAAAAGGGGAAAAATAAGTCATAAAATCATAAAACTGAAGGCAAATGTCAAAAGCAGGGTCCAGAAGGCATCACAGGGGAAGTGGACTCAGACCAAACCACCTAGAGCAAAGTCTACATTGAGCCCATGAGGTTTGAGAGAATTAAGTCTACTGATCCATTGGAGTTCACGGATCTTAAGCGCTTTGACCTATTACCCCCTCGTCTCAGAGGAGGGATATGGTCCAGGATCCAAAACCTCAAATGGTTTTCTAGGTGTCCCATGTCAGTGAAATGTTTAGATACGGGTTGGTCCAACCACTTTTTTCTAATGGTGTATCTGTGTTGGTTAAGTCTAGTCTTGAGATCAAGTGTTGTCTCACCCACATAGAGCAATTTACAAGGGCATTGGAGAACGTAAATGACGTGGTCACTGTCACAGGTAAGGAAATGTCGTATGTCGTATGTTTTGTTGGTAGTAGGGTGTGTCAAGTGAGATCCCTTGTGAATGAATTTCCAGTTGACACAACTGAGGCAAGGGAAACAACCCAATTTAGGAGATGTGAGGTATGTCTGTCTACTCACCCTCTGTGGCCCCATATCGGCTTTCACAAGTTTATCTTTCAGACTGGCTGACCTAAAATAGGAGAACAGAGGAGGTTTGGAAAATTCAGGAATATGTTGAAGACAATTGCCTAGCATGGGCCAGTGACAGCGGATAATATCGGATATCTGTCCACTTTCCTCACTGTATGTGGAGACGAATGGTATACGTTCAAGTCTAGGCTTAGGTGTTTTGGGTATAAGGAGTGTATCCCTATCAAGGTGTTGTACCGTGTGGCGATGTTCATTTAGCAGACGTTGCGGATAGCCTCGTCTCATAAATTTATGCACCATATTGTCAATGGAGTCTTTGGCATTGTCAGTGTTACATACAATTCTCTTCACACGCATGAGTTGGCTAGTGGGCAAACTTCTGACCATTTTCCTGGGGTGATTACTGTGGAAGTCAAGCAAGTTATTGCAGTCAGTGGGTTTCACGTATAGTGTGGTTGAAAATATGTCCCCCTCTAGTGTGACAAGGACGTCAAGGAACTGTATCTGTATGTCAGAGTGTACCATAGTGAATTTGACAGTCTCGTCTATCCGATTCAAAAAAGCGTGGAAATCATATAGTTCTGTCAGGTCACCTGTCCAAATTAGAAAAATGTCGTCAATGTAACGCCACCATCTGAGGACATGTGTGAACAAGGTGGAGGTGTAGATCAGTGATTCCTCAAGTAAACACATATACATATTGGCATAGGTGGGTGCCATGTTCGAGCCCATCGCAGTGCCTTGTAGTTGATAAACGAAATTATTGCCAAAGAGAAAATTGTTACGTCTTAAGATCACGTTCAGTAGTTGTATCAGAAATAGACTACAATCACTTGTGTATTCAGAGTTACTTAAGAAATGTTTAACAGTAGAAATGCCCCTAGTATGATCGATGACCGTGTATAGACTGGTTACATCGAAAGACACAAGTCTCAGCTGGGTACCTGAAGGAAATGTAACATCATTTAGTTTACACAGAAAGTCAGAAGTATCTCTAATGTAAGAACTGGCTTCTAATGCATATTTCCTCAGGATTTTATCCAAGAAAACAGCAATATGGCAAAAGATGGAGTCCGAGCCGGACACAATTGGTCTGCCAGGTGGGTTGGTCAATGACTTGTGGATCTTAGGGAGTACATAAATGACCGGGGTTCTTGGCTGGTCAATCACCAGGTATTGAGCCAAGTCATCATCAATAATGCCACCTAGTAATGCCTCATTAACAATGCATTTGATTTCCTTGGAAATCTCAAACTTGGGATCATAATTGATCTGTTTATACACTTTGGGATCAGTAAGCTGTCTATTGATCTCACTAAGGTACATGGGGGTGTCCATAACTACCACCACCCCACCCTTGTCAGCGGGCTTAATAGTGATTGTCATGTCACAGGAGAGTTCTTCAAGGGCCATTAATTCACTCCTATTTAGATTAGGATGAGAAAAAACAATATCTCTAGGGGTAGATTTAAGTACCCCTAAGTCAGTTTTGACGGCCGTGATAAAGGCATCTATAATGGGTATGCTAGAGGGTGGCATAAAAGAACTACCTTTTGATAGGCCATATTTTTTAAGATACATCTCAGAATGAATATGTGTCTTACTTGTAGTTTGTCCAGAGAACCACCACTTCAGTTTGATGGACCTGAAAAAGTGAAACATGTCAGCCTCAATCTTAAACCAATCAACATTGGATGAAGGACAGAAAGATAAACCTTTGTTCAAAAGGGACAGTTGAGATTCAGTAAGAGTCTTGGACGAAATGTTTACCACTATCGTTTCCTGAGGGACATCGCTCCTCTCATCACGGTCGGCTCGAACATGGCCCTCACCTATGCCAATATGTATATGCGTTTACTTGAGGAATCACTGATCTACACCTCCACCTTGTTCACACATGTCCTCAGATGGTGGCGTTACATTGACGACATTTTTCTAATTTGGACAGGTGACCTGACAGAACTATATGATTTCCACGCTTTTTTGAATCGGATAGACGAGACTGTCAAATTCACTATGGTACACTCTGACATACAGATACAGTTCCTTGACGTCCTTGTCACACTAGAGGGGGACATATTTTCAACCACACTATACGTGAAACCCACTGACTGCAATAACTTGCTTGACTTCCACAGTAATCACCCCAGGAAAATGGTCAGAAGTTTGCCCACTAGCCAACTCATGCGTGTGAAGAGAATTGTATGTAACACTGACAATGCCAAAGACTCCATTGACAATATGGTGCACAAATTTAAGAGACGAGGCTATCCGCAACGTCTGCTAAATGAACATCGCCACACGGTACAACACCTTGATAGGGATACACTCCTTATACCCAAAACACCTAAGTCTAGACTTGACCGTATACCATTCATCTCCACATACAGTGAGGAAAGTGGACAGATATTCGATATTATCCGCCGTCACTGGCCCATGCTAGGTAATTGTCTTCAACATAATCCTGAATTTTCCAAACCTCCTCTGTTCTCCTATTTTAGGTCAGCCAGTCTGAAAGATAAACTTGTGAAAGCCTATATGGGGCCACAGAGGGTGAGTAGGCAGACATACCTCACATCTCCTAAATTGGGTTGTTTCCCTTGCCTCAGTTGTGTCAACTGGAAATTCATTCACAAGGGATCTCACTTGACACACACTACTACCAACAAAACATACGACATACGACATTTCCTTACCTGTGACAGTGACCACATCATTTACGTTCTCCAATGCCCTTGTAAATTGCTCTATGTGGGTGAGACAACACTTGTTCTCAAGACTAGACTTAACCAACACAGATACACCATTAGAAAAAAGTGGTTGGATCTACCCGTATCTAAACATTTCACTGACATGGGACACCTAGAAAACCATTTGAGGTTTTGGATCCTGGACCATATCCCTCCTCTGAGAAGAGGGGGTAATAGGTCAAAGCGCTTAAGATCCGTGAACTCCAATGGATCAGTAGACTTAATTCTCTCAAACCTCATGGGCTCAATGTAGACTTTGCTCTAGGTGGTTTGGTCTGAGTCCACTTCCCCTGTGATGCCTTCTGGACCCTGCTTTTGACATTTGCCTTCAGTTTTATGATTTTATGACTTATTTTTCCCCTTTTCTCCCCTTGTTATAATATGTTACAATGTTGACATTTATTAACACTTGTTTCTTCATTTTCAGATGAACCACATCTGTACTTTCGTCACCTCTACGATGTCTCATCGGTGTTCTTTTATTATCCTCCTCTTATCTACTTTAGAGTAACTTGATATATTTACTGTTATGTATACCTCTCTGATAAATTGGTCTCCCGATTGGAAACTCTACTGGATGCCCATTTATGTCGCATGTAGTCTCTTGTCTGCCATGCCCTGGTTCCCCCTCTCTTCACAAGGATGTGTGGTCTCCCCCTTTAGGGTGTTATGTGGAGTTCCTTAAGCTGTAGAGCATGCTAACGCATGTTCTCGTCGCTGGTACCCCACATTTTTGGGGGGTGTACTGTGGTCGTCAGACGATGACCATCGTGTTCACTCCCCTCTCCCTTTCTAACATGTATCTGAGGCTTCCTTGGCATTCTGGCACATGGGTTTAACGCACCCATGATACATGACTACAAATGCATACAATTTATGGGCACATCTGCATTATCGTTTTTCCCTAGCGCCCTTATTTCTATCTATACTTCCTCCACTTTATTATCAGGATGACCGAGAGATGTACTACGATTTTGTATTTATATTTCGTCCTGCAATACGCTTCCTGGCGTCTTTAATATATTCCCCTCATCATCATGGCAGCCGCGGCTTCATTCTCTCTACGGCGCATGCGCCATCTATATCCTGTTACTCCCAACTAGACTTACTTCCGGACATGCGCAGTGGCGCTGCCCGGACGCCGTTTTCGGCGTTCAACACTTGTGAGATAATGAGAGGTGATGTCATCATTTTAACTCACGCTACACCTGTTTGCACATATCTTGTTTATATGTTTCTGTACATACACTTGTCAGTATTTATTAATACAGTCATTTTATATACTGTTGTGTTTCTCTACCACACACCAATGGTATATGCGATGTCATATATTGATTTCTCTGTATGACTGATTCACTGCTTCACTGATTATGTTGTAACACTGCTCGATTAGCTTCCTGTTATATTGTGTGATCCTACACTGTGTCATTTGCTTGAGAAAGGCTCCAGTGAACGGAGCTGAAACGTTGCATGGGCAATAAAAGTACCCACTTTTTTCACCCTTACTATTGGAGTTGCTGCTCATTTTTTGACTTCTGTGTATCTGGGACTTGGTCTGTCCCTCAGAGCCTGCACCCAGACGCTGGACTTGGTAAATTTCTAGATAGATGATAGATAGATAGATAGATAGATAGATAGATAGATAGATAGATAGATAGATAGATAGATAGATAGATAGATAGATAGATAGATAGATAGATAGGATAGATGATAGATAGATAGATAGATAGATAGATAGATAGATAGATAGATAGATAGATAGATAGATAGATAGATAGATAGATAGATAGATAGATAGATAGATATGAGATAGATAGATAGATAGATAGATAGATAGATAGATAGATAGATAGATAGATAGATAGATAGAGAGATAGATATGAGATGATAGATAGATAGATAGATAGATAGATAGATAGATAGATAGATAGATAGATAGATAGATAGATAGATAGATGATAGATAGATAGATAGATAGATAGATAGATAGATAGATAGATAGATAGATAGATAGATAGATAGATAGATAGATATGAGATGATAGATAGATAGATAGATAGATAGATAGATAGATAGATAGATAGATAGATAGATAGATAGATAGATGATAGATAGATAGATAGATAGATAGATAGATAGATAGATAGATAGATAGATAGATAGATAGATAGATAGATAGATAGATAGATGATAGATAGATAGATAGATAGATAGATAGATAGATGATAGAGAGAGATAGATAGATAGATAGATAGATAGATAGATAGATAGATAGATAGATAGATAGATAGATAGATAGATAGATAGATAGATAGATAGATATGAGATAGATAGATAGATAGATAGATAGATAGATAGATAGATAGATAGATAGATAGATAGATAGATAGATAGATAGATAGGTAGATAGATGATAGATAGATAGATAGATAGATAGATAGATAGATAGATAGATAGATAGATAGAGAGAGAGAGAGAGAGAGAGAGAGAGAGAGAGAGAGAGAGAGATAGATAGATAGATAGATAGATAGATAGATAGATAATAGACTGACTTGCTGGAAATATTATGTTTACACAATTGAAAGCCACATGAAAAATTGCACCCTCTTTGAACAGGAATGTAAAATGGATAAAGAAGTAAGATAAATGCATCCTGCACTCTGTTTCCCGATCTATGATTTATAGCAGTATTTATATATGTGGATTTTAACAGTTTACCTGGGGTGTAAAGAAGATGTGTCATTATTATGTTCAAAGTGCTATGAAATAGAGTAATGGCTCAAGAAGGTTATGACTCAGAATCCAAACTCTTGTCAATTTCATTTTGCTGAGTGTGTATATATACCTTCATGTTTGATGAACTTTCGGGTGACTTGAAATTTCTTTCTACCGTCAGCATACATTTTCCATGGCAAACACACATGAGAACCAAGTACTTTCTAAGAGGCAGAAAAAAACGATTTACAAAGAATAAACTACTAGCCTACTGACATTGGGGCATAATGGATTATTGACTGCCCTGTAAAGTATAAAAACCTATTTCTTTCTGTCAGTTAATATACTTGCTGAATCCAATTTGCAGAACAATCCAAATGACCTCCCTAGTGTACCATGGGTAGATTTAAAAGAAGTGCGGGGGCTGGTAACGGCATAGACTTACACCTTTGAATGTACAGTACAATAAGTCTCCAGTGTTACTTTAGCAGTAATGAAATGTATATGAATGTGTTCAATTCACCAAAGGAAAATCATTTTCTGCAAAGGATGTAAGGATATACAGAAATATAATCATTCAAAAGTGAAAAATATAATTTTTGGGGGTTAAACACATTCAATGTGCAGAAACCGGCTATATTATAGGCATCATGTGGCCAATACCTTTTATGTTTAGAAGATATAGCTATATGAAAATATATTTGAATAGGACTCTACCTAGTTTCATGGATTATCATTTTTTTCTGCCTATTACTTCCACTTCTCCTTTTTCCCTTTCATCTATTTATGTGTTAATATACCTTGATAGTCTGTTGTTGTGGCCGTCAATATAAACTAATTAAGAGTGAAGTTCAGACTGTAGGGGACCTGTGTTATGGGTAAGGTAGGTAGGAACAGACTCATAATTTGTGCTTTCGGGTACAACACATCTAGATATAGGGTATTATTACCTCCAAGCTCCATGTATATTACATACCTTACATTTGATTGAACATGAACCTTAATAAATGGGATGGCTAGTAATAAGGCTTTAAGTTTTGCAGCTGAGGTCATTATATTGCTGATAATTGTAATCGTAATGACTCAAATAATACAATTAACACATTATTGAACACCGTAAAAAAAAAACTGCAAAAAAAACGATGACAAAATTGCTTTTTTCTTCATTTCCCTTCATTGAAAAATGTAATAAAAGTTAATCAAGAAGTCCCATGTACACCATAATGGTAATAATAAAAACGACATCTTGTCCCGCAAAAAAAAAAGCAGCATTCATACGGCTACATCGGCTGAAAAATACAAGAGTTCTGGCTCTTGGAATGCAACGATGTAAAAACAAAATACTTTCTTTCAAAAGTGTTTTTAGGGTATGTTCACACGTAGAGTCAAAACGGCTCCAAAAACGTCCCAAGAAGTGTCCTGCACTTCTTTTGACGAGGCTGTAATTTTACGAGTCGTCTTTTGACAGTGACGCGTAAAATGACAGGTCGTCGGCACAGTACATTGTAAGACCCATTGAAAGTAATGGACAGATGTTTGCCTACGTATTGGAGGCGTTTTTTCAGACGTAATTCGAGGCGTAAAACGGCTCCAATACGTCTGAAAATAGGTTGTGTGAACCCAGCCTTATAATCGTATCGGCCCTTACATTAAAGGTAACATTTTAAATAAAAGTGCTTAAAACACAAAACACATTGAAAAAAATCAAATAAATTCTAATCAAAGGTGTACATATCCTTAACGCATGAGAAGTGTCCCCAATGGAGAACATCTTTGCAGATGTAGGATGTGTGAACATTAGATTCTTATTAACATTGCGCACAAACCAAGCATGGGTATGTGCCCAGATTCTGACTGCCTGTAATGGTGGTTTGGATAGATATCTTACTAGATGTCTTACAAGGAGCAATGTACAATTTCACTAATAGATACCTAAGATTTCATGTGCATTTATATGAAATTATTGTTTTCTCACAAAATATGTCAGGATGTTGATTATTCAAAATATGCCAAAATCTGTAGATGATCTTTTTAGTTTGATGGCTTTTTACATGACCACATGGTGACACAAAGGATATAATCCCTCTATCTTGAGGATTTTTTAGCTGCTAAATGGGTCGATCTGGGTATGTCCGTAATTCTTGAGGTGTCTTTTATAAGTACAGGCTCAAGAAAGCCTTGTAGTAGAAATTTCTAGGCCATTTCTCACAGTTACCTCTGCACCCCTATAGCTATGCCTCTGACCTCTTGGTCCCTACAAAAATCATAGTGCTTTATGGCATTTCTAAATCCTTCTAAAGGAGGAAAACTAGCTCCATTCATTAAGGCTGCCAGATTTGCACCTTGTCGGTGTGTGGCCTGCTTCTTCTGCCTCTACGATTGATACTGCTTCGGCAGGGGAGTAACTAGGAAATACTGGGCCCCATAGCAAACTTTTTTCCCCCGGGTGTCACACAACACCCCCCTTGTAGATAGTGCCTTTTTTACAAACCCCCTTTTGATAACGCCATATAGCCCCCCTGTAGATAACGCCATACAGCCCCCTTTGTAGATATCTACAGAGGGGGCTGTATGGCGCTATCTACAGAGGGGGCTGTATGGCGTTATCTACGGGGGGACTGTATGGCGTTATCTACGGGGGGGGTGTATGGCGTTCCCTACAGGGGGGGACTGTATGGCGCTCCCTACAGGGGGGGACTGTATGGCGTTCCCTACAGGGGGGACTGTATGGCGTTCCCTACAGGGGGGGCTGTATGGCGCTATCTACAGGGGGGCTGTATGGCGCTATCTACAGAGGGGGCTGTATGGCGTTATCTAGAGGGGGCTGTATGGCGCTATCTACAGAGGGGGCTGTATGGCGTTATCTAGAGGGGGGACTGTATGGCGTTATCTACGGGGGGGGCTGTATGGCGTTCCCTACAGAGGGGGCTGTCTGGCGTTATCTATAGGGGGACTGTATGGCGTTACCTACAGGAAGTCTGTATGGCGTTCCCTACAAAGGGGGTCTGTAGGGAACGCCATACAGCCCCCCCTGTAGGGAACGCCATACAGCCCCCCCTGTAGGGAACGCCACACAGCCCCCCCTGTAGGGAACGCCATACAGCGTCCCCCCCCTGTAGGGAACGCCATACAGTGTCCCCCCCTGTAGGGAACGCCATACAGCGTCCCCCCCTGTAGGGAACGCCATACAGCGTCCCCCCCTGTAGGGAACGCCATACAGCGTCCCCCCCTGTAGGGAACGCCATACAGCCCCCCTGTAGGGAACGCCATACAGCCCCCCCTGTAGGGAACGCCACACAGCCCCCCCTGTAGGGAACGACATACAGCGTCCCCCCCTGTAGGGAACGCCATACAGCGTCCCCCCCTGTAGGGAACGCCATACAGCGTCCCCCCTCCCAAAAAAATGCGACCTACAGTGTGTCCTAATAAGAGACATGTATCCCCTATCCACAGGATAGGGGATACATGTGTGATCGCTGGCAGCGATAGGGAGAACGGGGGACTGAAAGTCCCCCTGAAGTTCTCCATGATTAACCTCTGACTTCCGGCGTCTGCGCAGCTCACTAAAAATTAAAGGAGCGCTGGTCACGCTCCATTCATTTCTACGGAGCTGCCGACACAGACCCCGGAAGTCCGAGGTTTGTGATGGAGAACTTCAGGGGACTTTCAGTCCCCCGTTCTCCCTATCAATGCCAGCGATCACACATGTATCCCCTTTCCTGTGGATAGGGGATACATGTCTTTTGTTTAATGGCAGAGCGGGGAGATACCTCCCTGCTCTGCCGTACTGTTCAGTGGCGTCGCGCTGTAGCAGCCATAGCGGCTGCTAGTGGAGCCTCCGGCCATGGTGGGGGCCAGTGCCGGCGGGCGACACGGGCCCCCACATGCCGCGGGCCCCGTAGCGGCCGCTACTGCTGCTACGGCGGTAGTTATGCCACTGTGCTTCGGGTATTTTAGAGGGAGTAATTGCGTCTGTAAGTTTAGCTTTAGTGGGTCAAATTATATGATATTGAAATAAATATTTCCTACATTGACAGGTGAAATCACAAATGATGGTATTGACAAAAAAAGTCACCTAATTATATTAAACTTGAAGTGTAACTAAACTTTTAAAAAACGTTTGACATGTCATAGTGACATGTCAGAATTTTTGATTGGTGGGGGTCCGAGCACTTACACCTCCACTGATCGCTAAAACGAAGTTGTAGAAGCGCTCCGGTTAGCGATGTGCCACTTAGTTTCTGATCTGCTTTGCTCAGCTTTCCTCAGAATGGTGTATGGGCTCCTTAAAATGTCTATGAGTCGGGGGCGTGGCTTGGCTGCCGGAGTGAATGGCTGCTTGAGAGCTCGGCTCCTCACTGCATAGTGGCTCACAGCGACATATCACCGCCATACCACCGCCAAACACCCTGCTGACGACTATCTGTGCCCAGGAACATATCCCACTACGGCCAAGATGCCCAGGAAGCACAAAGCGGCGGCCAAACCGGCCAAAATCCCGGACTTTTACCTACCTCATAGCCGCTCAGCAGAACAAGATGGCGCTGGAGGAAGCCCGCGCGCAAGATCCCTGACGTCCGACCCGGGCTCACCATCCTCCATCACCTCTGCTCCTCCTCGACGCAGCAGCTCGGTCCCTGCTCTGCCACCGACGGGGTGCAACAACAAGCCCGCAGAGCCCGAGGCAGCTCGCACAGGCAGACATCTCTGTGCCGGACCTCAGGGGCCGCCATCTTGGCACAACGACACGAGGCATCTCCTCACAGCCCTCCTCTCCTTGCAGCTCCAGACGCCCTGTAACATGGGCTCCATCCCGATCTCCTCCTCTCTGCGGCAAGGACCAGGTAGGACATAATAAGAATGTAACACCTGACCCCCCAACAACGGGAGACACGCTTGCCAATGCACCCTCCTCCACCGACCCCATTACTGAGCAAACGCTCAAACACATGTTGCAGGCCCTACAGCAATCCATACATTCTGGGTTTGCCCAGCTGCTTAAACCCTTAGCTGACTCACTTCAGGCAGTAGAGGACAGAGTTCAGCATGTGGAATCGAAAATGGGGGTGCTCACTACATCCCATAACGAGCTCATCGATGCCCATTATGATCTTGAGACAGACCTCTCTCATTTACAAGCTAAGGTAGCTGATTTGGAGGACAGATCACGCCGGAACAATGTGAAATTCAGAGGGGTTCCTGAGGACATTGCTACCAAAGATTTAACCCTTTATATACAGGATTTCATAAAAGCTCTACTACCCGACTGCTCCCCCAGGGACCTTATCATTGATAGAGCACATAGGCTTCCAAAGCCAAAACACCTGTCCGATAATATACCGCGGGACGTGCTAGCCCGCTTTCACTTCTACCACATTAAGGACTCGTTCATGTCTGCATCTAGGAAGAAGGAAGCGTCCCCCGTGCAATTCCGGATGGTCTCCGTCTATGCAGATCTTTCAGCGGCCACATTGCAACTACGGAGGCAATTCGCGCCAATCACTTCTGCACTCCGAGATAATAAAATTCTCTACAGATGGGGATTTCCTGTGCGCTTGCTCGTCCACAAGAATGACTCCTTACACATCATTAGATCCGTACAAGATGGCATCTCTCTCCTTCTCCTGTGGAATATTCGGGTCACATTGATGGAGAATACGCCGAAAGCTGCTCCGCCTCCTGTTGCACAGGAATGGCAAATGGTCCGGTCACGTAATCGTCCATGGCGCTGAGGTGGTTCGCTTACTAGGATGCAGTGCAGTCCACTGTACCGGTTTTCAAGATGACTAATTTCCCCCATTATTGTCCTGAACACAGCCGGTGTTCAGACACATTTCCTTTAATGTATATTTCTCTTTTGTTTTGGTTTGTCCTGTTTTGCCACATATATCTGCAGACCTGCCGAGGTAGCTATATGTTTTTCCATAATGCCTTCTCCTTGATGATATCTGTAATGCATTGGTATGTACTCCTGCTCATCCATCTCGATACACGGTTAATTTCATGTGTCCGCAAGCAACATCACACCTTATATAGTCATGGCGCTTAAATTTGCTTCCATTAACGTTAATTGCTTGAACAACCCATATAAACGCTCTACTATTTGGAAAGAAGCCCTTAAAACCTCCTGTGACGTCCTTTGCGTGCAAGAGACGCATTTATTAGAAAAGGATGCCGTTCGCCTGAAACATCCTGCATTTCCCCACGTTTTTCAATCCCATCACTCAACCAAAACTAGGGGTGTGTTGTTGGCTGTGAAAAACACGGTCGCTTTCCAAATGTCTGATCTACTCACTGACCCCAATGGCCGATATATTATCCTAAGGTCTTCTATTAACAATGTCCAATATACCATAGCTACAATATACGCCCCTAATCGTCACCAATTGAAGTTCTTACACAAGATGACACGCCTAATTTCTAAACACAAACAGGGTAGACTGATCTTGTGTGGGGACTTCAACGCTGTAATGGATGCGGAGTTGGACTCCACCTCGCAATCTCGACATTCACATGTCGTCATAGGTGATTTGTTCTGGAAGGAAGAAATATATGACATTTGGCGCATGAAACACAGCTCGGAGAGGGACTTCACTCATCATTCTCAGGTACACAATAGTTATGCCAGAATAGACATGTTTCTAGTAGACAAAGAAACTGTTTTCCTAGCTGAGTCCACGACTATTGGCGACGTCTGCTGGTCGGACCACGCTCCTCTCACCCTGACTCTCAAGGAAACACACAATGCCCCGCCTACATACCTGTGGAGGGCCAGTCCCTTTCTCCTCTCCCATCCCACACATAGAAAAAAAATAGGGACTGACCTGACGGAATATTTTGCTATTAATGACACAACAGATATCGGAATTGCAGCCCTATGGAACGCTCATAAGGCCTACATTAGAGGCACCTTTATCGGACTGGGCCATATGGTTAAGAAACAAAAGGTAGCAGAGGTCTTGGGCCTGACGGAGGAAATCCGATGCTTAGATGCAAAAAACAAAGTTGCTCCCTCAGATGACCAAGCGTCTCAGCTCCTTCTAAGACAACGTCTCAGACTGTGTCTATTGTCAGAATATGAAAAATCCCTTAGAAAAACCAAAGCGAAATACTATTCCCAAAATAATAAGGCAGGGAAACTTTTAGCAGCGCGCCTCAAACTCCAGCACCAGAAATCCAGAATTCCGTATCTCCGGAATCCACAGTCTCAAGCCAAAGTTGTGGACCCTAGGGACACAGCTGAACAGTTCCGTAAATATTACTCCTCCTTGTATAATATTAGAGACGATCCTTTTGTCGAGCGGCCAAACCCCTCTGAGATACAAGACTTCCTCCAATCTGCTTCGCTACCTAGCCTCACTCCAGAACAACTTCAGATACTAAACGCCCCTATCACCGAATCGGAAATTGTAAAAATCATACAATCCCTTCCACAAGGGAAAGCCCCGGGTCCTGATGGTCTCACTACCTTATATTATAAAAACTTTGCGACCCACCTGGTACCATATTTGAGTAGATTTTTCCAGCAAGCCATGACCGGCGGCTCATTCCCTAGGGAAAACCAAGCGGCACTAATTGTCACACTACCTAAACCAGGGAAAACTACTGACGCACCTCAAAACTTCCGGCCTATTTCATTGCTCAATGCCGATCTTAAACTTTATACAAAGTTGATAGTCAATAGACTCACCCCAATATTAGCCACCCTGATAAGCAGTGACCAAGTTGGTTTCATCAAAGGCAGACAAGCATCCGACAACACCCGTCGAATCTTGAATATAATACACCATTTGGAATCAACGAAAGAGCGGGCAACGCTTTTAGCACTGGACGCAGAAAAGGCGTTTGACCGTATTAATTGGACATACGCCTTTTCGACCCTACAGACAATGGGGCTGGATGGCGACATCCTGACTGCTATTCAGGCTCTGTATTCTGCTCCATCGGCCAGAGTGTACACCAATGGTGTCCTTTCTCGGGATTTTGATATCTCTAATGGTACCCGTCAGGGCTGCCCCCTGTCCCCAATAATATTCATTCTCTCTATGGAACCCATGGCCCAGCACATCAAAAAACATAGCCTTATCCAGGGTATAAAAATTGGTAACAAAATGCATACCATCTCATTGTATGCGGATGATATCATTTTGTCCCTTTCTCAGCCTGTTAGTTCACTTGAATCGGTTATGGATGTTATTAAATCCTTTGGCAAACTTTCCTATTATAAGCTAAACACCCAAAAATCCCAGATGCTACCCTTACACTTAGATTCCGACACGTTGTATTTTCTGAAATCGAAATATCCATTTGATTGGAGAATAGATGGCATTCAATACTTAGGCATTACCATCTCTCCCTCCTTCCGTGACCTATACAAGGCCAACTACGAACCCCTACTTCAATCCATACATGCAGAATCTGATAGACTCCTCCAACACGACACGTCATGGATAGGACGCATAGCGGTGTACAAAATGCTTCTTTTACCCAGGCTATTATACCTCTTCCGTACACTTCCAATCAGCTTGCCCTCCAAGTTCTTTGCGACTGCACAAACAACATTATCCCGCTTTGTTTGGTCTGGAGGTAAACCCAGAACCTCCCGACATATTTTATCCCATGACAAAAAGTTAGGTGGACTGAGTGTCCCAAACATACATAGCTACTATATTGCCACCCTAGTGGCACAGACTATGGATTGGTGGCATGGTAATCAAGATATCCATTGGCTTCAAATTGAATCATCATACATGTCTCCGATAAGCTTAAAAACCGCCTTGTTTTTGACCTTCTGGGATATTCCGCTGATTCGTGCAATATCTCCACTAACTAAGGCGACCCTACAGTGTTGGTCATACTTACATCGCACATCTACTGAACAAATACCACTATTAAAGTCATACATTCCTATTGATATTTTTTCATTGATTGTTCCCAACTTACCGCTGTCTTCATGGTCCCTAAAAGGCATTACTAATGTATCTCAATTATTTAAGGATAATTGCTTGGTGAGCTTTGAACATCTTGTGGCTCAATATTCTATTCCTGTCTCAGATTTCTTTAAATACCTCCAGATTAGAGATTGTGCTACGAAGTATAACAATTTTGATGCTGTATGTCTTTTTAAAATGTTTGGGTATCTTTCTAAACGCAGCAAGGGCCTGAGATTTGTGTATAACTTACTACATTCACACTCACTCTTCTCCAAAACACACCACATGCGGCTCTGGGAAAGAGAATTGAACTGCTCTTTTTCAGAAGAAGCATGGGTATCTGCATTTAAATTAATTTACAAAGCATTACCCTGTATCCAACACGTAGAAGCTGCTATAAAGACCTCACTAAGGTGGTACTACACCCCGGATAGACTATACAAGATGTTCCCTGAGTCATCTCCATTATGCTGGAGAAGATGTGGCCACATCGGCACTCTTTATCATACGCTGTGGGCATGCCCCACACTCATTCCGTACTGGTCTCAGGTTTTTGACCTTGTGTCCATAGTCTCCAAATGTCGAATTGCACAATCCCCCCAGATGGCCCTGTTGTTTATAGAAATGGATTCAATACCTGTAGCACTAAGATGCTTGATTTGCAAAATCCTAGTCATGGCCAAATTGATGGTGACCCGCCATTGGAAGGAAATTGCTGCTCCTCTGTTAGGAGAACTGATCACACTTATTAACACGACATATGCATATGAAAAAATCATCTCCTTGGGTAACTCCTCGTTCCACAAATTCTCAGCAATATGGAATCCATGGTCAACTAGTGTGTATTACAATGCATAACATGAATGTGCAATTGGCCTTGAGGTCATTGTTTTCCCCAATAGGGGGCATTAAGATTTGTCAGGATGATGTATGTGGCTTACATGTTCTTCTTTGCCTGTTTATTCTTTTTCTGTTCTTTTTTATGTTATGACATAATGACATCTCTCCAATCACGACTGCCTCAATTCTTGCTCTTTATGAAGAGATGATTGATTGTACCGATAATATCACAAAGTTTAAATGTGAAAATGTTGTTCTGTTTTCATGCAAAAATCAATAAAAAACTATTGAAACGAAAATGTCTATGAGTCCGTACACGGCTCACTCGTCTTCCTGAGTAAAACAGATCAGAAACGTATCGTCACAGAGTTTATCCGAGCGATTCTGCTGTTTCATTTTAGCAATCGGTGGGGGTCTTGGACACCGTCTGATCAAAACTTCTGACATGTCACTATGACATGTCAAAAGTTTTTTTAAAGTTCAGTTAAAGTGTAGCTAAAAGTTCGACAAACTTCTGACATGTCATAGTGACAGGTCAGAAGTTTGTATTGGTGGTGGTCCGAGCACGGAGACCCCCACCAATCCCTAGAACGAAGCAGCTGAAGCGTTTGTGTGAGCGCTCAGCTGCTTTGTTTCTGTTCGGCTTTTTCCGGAAAGCCGATGTATCTGAGCACGGACTCATAGGCTTTCTATTGAGTCTGTACACCGATACATTTATTTCCGGAAAAAGCCGAACAGACACGAAGCGGGTGAGCGCTCACACGAGACCTTCAGCTGCTTCGTTCTAGCGATTTGTGGGGGTCTCAGTGCTCGGACGACCAATTATCCAAACTTCTGACATGTCACTATGACATGTCAGAAGTTTGTCGAACGTTTAGCTACACTTTAACCTTTAAGAAAAAATTACTATTGCTGTCCATATGTAAAGGTTTTACTGCTATGAAATACCTTAGCAGTTACAAATATGTAAGGCTGTGTTTACAACAGCGTTGGGCTTCCTTTCATCGGTTCCGTTCGACCTTTCCAGAGGAACCGATGAACGGAAAGCCAAATGGAAACCATACCTTCTTTTTGCATTACCATTGATTTCAATGGTAATGCTTCTGTTGCAATTGGTTTCCATTTGTTTCCGTCCTGTAATGTTTCAGTTTTTTCGCTGAAACAATAGCATAGTCGACTGGTAATGGTAATGCAAACGGAAGCTATGGTTTCCATTTGGCTTTCCGTTCATGGGATCCTCCGATGGAAAGGTCGAACGGAACCTATGAATGGAATCCTGACGCTGATGTGAACAGGCCCTAACTGAACCTTAAAGTCAAAATATTAGTCTCAGTGTTAATTTAGCTGTCATTGTACATTAGTCAGCTAATTAATACCGGGCAGTATCTGAGGATTAATGAGGAGGTAAATTAGCTTAATCCTATTGTGTCTATATCACTCACTAACTGTAATAGGCTGTGAATGACAACGCAAATGACCCATGCTGATGGTAAGTTAACACCTTCTTTTATGCTGCAGCAGGCATATGAACTGTATCACATTTATAAAGTATGCACAAAGTATCTTTTCAGGAATTGTCATTAGGCAGGAATGCATTATCAGCAACATAAGAATGAATAATTCATTTATATCACATATATATCTCCGTTTATAATGTAAATGACTGATTAGGAAATCATTGTGCTGTAAAATATTCTAAAAACCCAGATTTGCAAATGAAAACGTACATTGGTGCGCGTAGGTATGAAGGTGGTCAACTTGGTAATGATTGTAATAAATGTATTATTTTGTTAGTAATAGTACATGCCTGTAATTTTTAATGCTTATGTGCACTGTAACTACAGTATGAGGCTGTTTTCACACTGCGTTTAGTGGTCTCCGTTTGACGTATATGCTAATAAAAACTCCCTTGGCAAAGGTTAAACGGCGGCTGCGACAGTTGCCTAACAGTGGCATCCACCACCATAGACTATAATGGTATCCATTTAACGGATACGCCATTAACTTTTATGACCTTTTTCAATATAACCTATAAGGGATGGATGCCACTGGAAAGCATCCGTTTAAAGCAGTTGTCCACTTTTTTTTATTTATTTGTAGAGTAGGAAATTATAGTTTTCTAATATACACATACCTCCCAACCGTCCCGAATCCGGCGGGACAGTCCCGGATTCTCACCGCTGTCCCGGGCGGTCTGCAAAATGTCCCGCTGGGCGTTGCAACTGTATCAAAACAGCTGATCGCTGCTGACAGGCGCCCTGCATGCCAGACGACTGCAGCAGCGATCAAAAGCAGGCAGGAGTGTTGCGGCGGTGTTCTCACTGGGATTGATGCCGGCACGGGAGTGGACCAGTCCAGTCACCTGACCTGTCTTCTGACCTTACCGGTCAGGTGACAGGTCAGGTGACTGAACTGGTCCACTCCCGGGCCGGCATTGACACCAGTGAGAATGCCGCCGCAAGACTCCTGCCTTCTTCTGACAGTGAGTGAAATCAGAGCGGAGAGTGTCAGCAGTAGGGCCGGCTAGCTCTTATAAGGGGGCTGTGTGTGGAGCTATCTACAGGGGGGCTGTATCTGGAGCTATCTACAGGGGGGCTGTATCTGGCGCTATGTACGGGGGGGCTGTGTGGAGCAATCTACAGGGGGGCTGTATCTGGAGCTATCTACAGGGGGGCTGTATCTGGAGCTATCTACAGGTGTGCTGTATCTGGAGCTATCTACAGGGTTTCTGTGTGTGGAGCTATCTATAGGGGGCTGTGTGTGGAGCTATCTACAGGAGGCTGTGTGTGGAGCTATCTACAGGGGAGCTGTATCTGGAGCTATCTACAGGGGGGCTATGTGTGGAGCTATCTACAGGGGGGCTGTATCTGGAGCTATCTACAGAGGGGCTGTGTCTGGCGCTATGTACAAGGGGGCTGTGTGGAGCAATCTACAGGGGGCTGTGTGTGGCACTATCTACAGGGGGCTGGGTGTGGCGCTATCTACAGGGGGCTGTGTGTGGAGCTATCTACAGGGGGCTGTGTCTGGTGCTATGTACAGGGGGGCTGTGTGTGGAGCTATCTACAGGGGGGCTGTGTCTGGCGCTATAGACGGGGGGGCTGTGTCTGGCGCTATGTACAGGGTGGCTATGTGGAGCAATCTACAGGGGGGCTGTATCTGGAGCTATCTACAGGGGGGCTGTGTGTGGAGCTATCTACAGGGGGGGCTGTATCTGGAGCCATGTACAGGGGGGCTGTGTCTGGAGCTATCTACAGGGGGGCTGTATCTGGGGCTATCTACAGGGGGGCTGTATCTGGAGCTATCTACAGGGGGTTGTGTCTGGCGCTATGTACAGGGGGGGCTGTGTGGAGCAATCTACAGGGGGGCTGTATCTGGAGATATCTACAGGGGGGCTGTATCTGGAGCTATCTACAGGGGGTTGTGTCTGGCGCTATGTACAGGGGGGGCTGTGTGGAGCAATCTACAGGGGGGCTGTATCTGGAGCTATCTACAGGGGGCTGTGTAAGGCGCTGTCTACAGGGGGGGCGGTGTGTGGAGCTATCTACAGGGGGGCTGTGTGTGGCGCTATCTACAGGGGGCTGTGTGTGGAGCTATGTACAGGGGAGCTGTGTCTGGTGCTATGTACAGGGGGGCTGTGTGTGGAGCAATCTACAGGGGGGCTGTATCTGGCGCTATCTACAGGGGGGCTGTATCTGGCGCTATCTACAGGGGGGCTGTGTCTGGCGCTATGTACAGGGGGGCTGTGTGTGGATCAATCTACAGGGGGGCTCTGGTGGATGATTTTTCCATTGACCGGTAGCAGAGTTACACAACTGGAAAAAAAAATCCCCATCATGTAACTCTGCTACCTGTCAATTGAAAAGTCATCCACCACAGGGTCTCCCTCTTGACTTTCATTGTTCTCAGCCTTTTGGTTTGTCCTGCAGCTGCTGCTGTGATGAGCAAATGTTATACCCAAGATAGGAAAAGTAACATAAAGACGATATAACCTGATCCATAATATCTGTAATATCCATTCAGTCTAGAGATCCGCAGTGACAATGTGCGCTTGTTATTTGCAGAAGGATCTGGCTGTGAGTTGATGTGGGATATTGGGCGTGGTTAGGGGTCATGGCTTAAAATGTCCCTCTTTTCCGAATTCAAAAGTTGGGAGGTATGGCTATACCATTTTTAGACGGAGGCAACTGCCCTGTTATAAGACAGGCTTGTGAGCAGCATTTCTAGTACATGTAAAATAGAAAACTGTGTGATTTCTTATTCTAAAAATAAATGAATGAAAAAAATAAAGAGTGGAGAACCCCTTTAATTCATACATGGGCTATAATGGCATCCATTTGACACATACATCATGCTATTGAAAACCCACGAGGTATACGTTTAACATGACGGATGCTCTATCGTGGCAGTTGGGGGGGGGGGGGGGGGGCTTGTGCCAGTGTGAGAAAAAAGCCTAGTCTTCCAGGAGTCTGGGAGGTCTACCTTTCTGTGAGAGTAGGCAATACTGTGCAGCACATAAAGTACATCTGCTGCCACAACTTTTGCTTTTTTTTATCCATCATGAAGGCCATTGACTTGTGTGGTGTATATCGTTGCATACTCCTAATTTCCTTTGCTGGTTATGATCTGAAATGTGATCATTCTTTAATGAGATGTATTTGTTACTGTGAAAGGATTGCTGCATAAACAAATGTAAAGCCTTTTCTATTTTATATGGATTAATTTGATGCCTGGAGTGTCTAGAGATACACTCTTGTGAATGTCTCTAAGATCTTGAAGCCATTATAGAATGTAACCTATGATCCCCAAACAAGTAAAATAAATTAGTGTTAGTAACTAGAGTATGAATCTGGTTTTCCGCTCTGCTCATACTCAGCAATCTTTTTATGGACGTAATGAAAGCACAAGCCTTTGTCTGGATTTTCCATTACCAGATGACCTTGGCATGCCACAAACAGCACATTTATTTCTAAAAGCAGATAAAGAAGAATGAGACATAGAGGGAACTGTGATCCTGTGATTAACTAATCACCTTCATGATGGAAATGAATCTACGCTTTTTGGGATGCCTGTTTCATATATTATATTGCAATGTGCATTTGTTGCCATGTAAAATGTGACTAGAATTACCAAACCTTGAAAATGGTGAATGAGAAGAATCATGTACTCAGTACTCGATTTAGTGGCAAAATTAAGTTAAAAAAATAAATACCAATTTACAGAATTTATCGCTACAGATTTAAAGGATCTATTATACCATGCATGATAAGTACTACAAGTCACAATAGTCTCTGTGATCTGTGTATTATTTTCACTCTTCATGCATTCAGAACAAGATTTCATTTTATTGGATAATATTATTGAAATGAGAATATGTTGAGTAATTTACCCCTTAATTATTTATAATAGGGTGTGCATTATTCCAGATAATACACAGCTCAGATTCTGCAAAAGCTCGTTTTCAAGAATAAGTTTAAGCATCATGTCACTAATTTAAAAAGAAGAGACAACTTCTTCTTCTCCATCTTTTCTTCGTCTGCAGAAGCTGGAGCAAAGTTCTGTTGTCATGTCCGTGGCTGCGGGCCATCAGGTTCACTCTCCCCCTGACGGTTGCAGCCATGGGTTGGCGAGCGCTGGCCCCATTCTCCTCCTCAGGAGATGCCAGCGCTCGCTTCCACTCACCTCAGCCGGATCCCGTAGGGTGCGCGCGCAAGCTTGTGCTCGCTCTTAAAGGGGCAGCGCGCGCACTAGACTTTAATGAACTATCAGCCCATGAATGCCCTGGACTATAAGAGGGGTTCAGCCCCCTGCTTCGATGCCTGAGCATTGTTGTTGTACCCTAAGTTTGTCTATGCGATGGTCTCCTAGTTTTTTCCAGTGTTCCTGATCCTGATCTTGTTAGCTGTATCCCGTGCTATCCTGGTCGAGTGCCGTGCTGAGCCAAAGTCGTGCTGTGCTGTATACCACGCCTGTCCTGCTTCATCCTGCCTGCTGCCTAGTCCCAGCCGAGCCTGCCTTGCTACTGTCCGAGCTGCCACAGGTACCCTATACGAACTATAGACTTTAACCTGCGCCCTTTTGGCCAGCTGCCATACCACCAAGGCGGTAAGGCCCAGTGGGTCCACGAAACCTACGTCACAGTACGCTCAGGCCAGGGACCCCGATGGTCGAATCAAGACCATGACGACATCATAAGAGATGCGGGCGGATATGCTAAACCTCCGGCCTCGACAGGACCAACTCCTCTAGGCGTTGAACATTCTCACACGTCGGCAGGAGGCACAAGCTGCCATTCTTCCTACTACACCTCCTGGCAGTGTTGATCCTCAGACTGCACCTCCTAGCAGTGTTGACCCTCGTTTTTCTTTGCCACTTCCTGACCGCTATGATGGAGATGCAGGTACCTGTCGTGGATTTTTAAACGAGTGCCAAATCCACTTCAGCCTGTATACTGGGACATTTTCGTCTGACGGCGCAAGGGTCGCTTTCTTCATCTCTCTCCTCACTGGCAAGGCTCTTTCATGGGTGAACCCTATCTGGGAGAGACAAGGACCAGAGACCCGTGACTTCCAGGGTTTCCTCCGGACTTTTCGCATGGTGTTTGAGGAGCCTGGACGAGTCTCGTCTGTAGCAGCTTCCTTGATTAACCTACGCCAAGGAGACACCTCCGTGAGCGAGTATGCCATCCACTTCCGCACACTGGCGGGAGAACTGTTATGGAACAATGAGGCCCTGGTGGCTGCATTCTGGCATGGACTATCTCCGAAAATTATGGTCGAACTTGCCGCTCGAGATCTGCCATCTACCCTGGATGACTTCATCCTTCTGTCTGCCTGGATTGATATACGGATCCGAGAACGCCTCCATGAGGTTCGTTGGGAGGGAGGCCTTCCTAGTCTGGTCCCTACTTTGCAGCAACCCCTGCTGTCCTCAGATGTCGATTCTCCCAAGGAGTCTGTGATGATGGACCAGTGTAAGCTATCCACCCGGGAGAGGCAACGCATACACATTTCGGGTCTATATTGCGGCCTCGGTGGCCATCTTGTGCGCCTGTGTCCCCAAAAATCCCAAAGACTAGGGTTGCTAGGAGAGACAACCTTGGGTAAGAAAGGACTTCCGTCTAAATTGTCCATACCAACGACCATAGTGTTCGGCGAGAGAACGCATCACGTCTCTGCGTATCTGGACTCTGGATCCACTGCTAATTTCATCCGTAGAGACCTGGTGGATCTTCTTCAATTACCCACCACCCCCCTGGAGAGGCCGTTGACGGTTGCATCAGTAAATGGACTACCGCTGCCAGATCCAGTTATAGCTGTGACCAAGCCGCTGAGGCTCCAAGTAGGGGCTCTTCACTCCGAACTTCTGTCGTTCTATGTCCTATGCAAAGCCGTTAACCCTGTGTTGCTGGGCCTTCCTTGGCTCTGACTACATGCCCCAATCCTGGACTGGAACTCTGGAGAGGTTCTCCAGTAGGGCCCCGAGTGTCAAAGCCATTGCCTGGTGCAGATTATTTCGGCTCAGCCCTCTCTGCCTTGGTCATTGGCAGGATTGCCGGGTCATTATGCTGCATTTTCAGACGTCTTCAGCAAGAGGGAGGTGGAGAAATTGCCCCCACACCGGGCATATGACTTCCCTATCGAGCTGATTCCTGGTGCATCCCTTCCCCGTGGTAGAGTATATCCTATCTCCTTGCCAGAGACTCTGTCCATGTCCGCCTATCTGAAAGAGAACTTGGCGGAGGGGCTTCATACGGAAGTCTTCCTCCCCGACAGGAGCCGGGTTCTTCTTCGTCAAAAAGAAGGCTGTCTCTCTTCATCTTTGTATTGACTACCGTGGTCTCAACCAGATCATGGTGAAAAATAAATATCCATTGCCACTGATCTCAGGGCTGTTTGATCGTATATGTGGTGCCAAGATTTTTTCCAAACTAGATCTGTGTGGGGCTTACAACCTAGTCCGGATTCGCCAGGGTGACGAATGGAAGACTGCATTTAACACCTGTGATGGACACTATGAATATCTAGTAATGCCCTTCGGCCTCTGTAATGCTCCCGCGGTCTTCCAGGAGTTCGTTAATTACATTTTCCATGACCTCCTCTATGTTTGTGTTGTGGTCTATCTTGATTATATCTTGATTTTTTCTCCAGATCCTATGACGCATCAGAGACATGTCCGTTAAGTCTTTCTACGGTTAAGGGAGAATCGTCTGTACGCCAAGTTGGAGAAGTGCGTGGTTGAAAAAGATGCTCTACCCTTCCTGGGCTACATCGTCTCGAATCGTGGTCTCGAGATGGATCCTGAAAAAGTCAAATCTGTCCTGGAATGGCCACATCCTCAAGGCTTGAGGGTCATACAGCGCTTTCTGGGACGCGCCAATTTTTACAAACAGTTTATTTCAAACTTCTCCTCACTGACTTCTCCTATCTCTAACCTCACTAAGAAGGGCATGAACGCCAAGGTGTGGACTCCTGAGGCTGAGTCCGCATTCAATAGCCTGAAGAGTGCCTTCACGTCAGCCTCTATCCTCCATCATCCGGATGTCTCTCTACAGTTCTCGTTGGAGGTGGACGCATCCTCTGTCGGTGCTGGTGCACTCCTGTTCCAGAGAGGCTCCAAGTCAATGGTTTGTGGATATTTTTCTAAGCTCTTCTCTTCCGCAGAACGCAACTACTCTATTGGGGATCGGGAGTTACTGGCCATCAAATTGTCTCTGGAGGAGTGCAGACATCTACTAGAGGGCGCAGCTCATCCCATCCTGATTTTTACGGACCATAAGAACCTCACCTATACTCAGACGGCCCAACGGCTGAACCCTCGTCAGGCCAGATGGACACTGTTCTTTACCAGGTTCCAGTTTGAGCTCCATTATCGCCCGGCTGACAAGAATGTGAGGGCCGATGCCTTGTCCCGGTCTTTCGAGACAGAAGACACCATGGAGATTCCACAGAACATTATTGATCCGTCTTGCATTGTCTCTGTCAATCCACTGCAAGTTGGGGACATTCCTCGGGGGAGGACTTTTGTGCGCCTGGCTGACCGTGGAAGAATCCTCCGCTGGGGACACTCCTCTAGACTGGCAGATCACGCGGGGACCCGTAAGACCCGGGATCTGATTGCTCATCATTTCTGGTGGCTCACGCTGCCCAAGTACATTATGGACTTTGTTTCTTCCTGTTCAGTATGTGCAGTCAACAAGGTCACTCACTCCAGACCTGCTGGCCTGCTCCAGCCATTGCCGGTGCCCAATGCTTCCTGGCAGCATATAGCTATGGACTTTATTACTGACCTACCTCTCTCTGCCGGATGCAGTACTGTCTGGGTGGTGGTGGATCGATTTTCAAAGATGGCCCACTTCGTTCCTCTGACCCGTCTTCCTTCTGCTCCTCAGCTGGCCAAGCTGTTCATCCAACACATCTTCCGCCAGCACGGCTTACCGCAGCATATTGTGTCTGATCGGGAGGGTTCAGCTCACCTCGAAGTTCTGGAGAGCCCTCTGCGGACTCCTAGGTATAAAATTGGACTTTTCCTCGGCCTACCATCCTCAGTCCAATGGTCAGGTCGAGAGGATCAGTCAGATCTTGGAGAACTACCTACGCCACTTCATCTCCAAGCAGCATGATGACTGGGTGCAGTTGCTTCTGTGGGCTGAGTTCTCTTACAATAATCACACCAGTGAGTCGACACAGAGGTCACCGTTCTTTATTGTCTATGGCCAACACCCACGAATTCCTCTCCCAGTCCTTGTTACGTCCGAGGTACCAGCGGCTGACACGGCCTTTGGGGACTTTCTGCAGATCTGGCAGCAGACTCGATCCTCCATCTTGCTGGTGGTCGACTGCATGAAGCGGAAGGCGGACACAAGGAGAAGAGAACCTCCTCAGTCTCTTCCTGGCATGATGGTCTGGCTGTCCTCCAGGAATATTCGACTGAGGGTGCCGTCGTACAAATTTGCTCCTAGGTTCCTCGGCCCCTTAGAGATCCTGCAGCAGATCAACCCTGTCGCCTACAAGCTTCGGCTGCCTCCTACCCTCAATGTAAAGGATCTGCCAGACACAGCTTCTGTGTCGACGCCCGTGGTTAATCAGTCTGCATCTGCTCCTAGGTCTGACAGAGTGACTCAATCTGCTACCACTCAGGCAGGCTGGTAGGGTGAGGAGTGGGAGAACCTATCACAGCCTGGCCAGACGGTTCTAGCTCCCGCCCTCGATCTATGTATACGTTCATTTGCTTCTTCTCTTTGGCTGTGATTCTATCTTGTTTCCTGGCTCTGCTGTTCCAGCTATTACTATTGACCTCTGCTTCATTTTGATCCTGGCTTTACTGACTACGCTCCTGCTCTGCGTTTGGTACCTCATACACTCCTGGTTTGACTCGGCTCGTTCACTACTTTTGTTGCTCATGGTGCTGCCGTGGGCAACTGCCCCATTTCCCTTAGCTTCTGTGTACCCTTGTCTGTTTGTCTGTCGTGCACGTATTAAGCATAGGGACCGTCGCCCAGTTGTACGCCGTCACCTAGGACGGGTCGTGTAAGTAGGCAGGGACTGAGTGGCGGGTAGATTAGGGCTCACCTGTCTGTCTACCTACCCCGTCATTACACTCAAGATCTCCAACTCCTTCCATGTTTCTCTCCTGAAACCAGTGGTTTTGAACCGCTTTACCTAGACTCTTAGCCATGCGGTTGCCTCCAGCGGACCTTCAGACACCTTCGAGGTTAAGGAGATCTTGGACACCAGGAGAGTGAGAGGAAAGACTTTTTATTTGGTGGATTGGAGGGGGTTTGGTCCTGAAGAGAGGTCCTGGGAGCCAGAGGATAACCTAAATGCCCCTACTCTTCTGAAGAAGTTTCTTTCTTGCTCTGGCCCCAAGAAGAGGGGGCGTAAGAGGGGGATACTGGCATGTCCGTGGCTGCGGGCTGTCAGGCTCACTCTCCCCCTGACGCCGCAGCCATGGGTCGGCGAGCGCTGGCCCCAGTCTCCTTCTCAGAAGACGCCAGCGCTCGCTTCCACTCACCTCGGCCGGATTTGTAGGGTGCGCGCGCATGCTCGTGCCCGCTCTTAAAGTGGCAGCGCGCGCACCAGACTTTAATGACTATCAGCCCATGAATGCCCTGAACTATAATAGGGGTTCAGCCGCCTGCTTCGATGCCTGAGCATTGCTGTCGTACCCTAAGTTTGTCCATACATGGTCTCCTAGTGTTTTCCAGTGTTCCTGTTCCTGATCCTGTTACCTGTATCCTGTGCTATCCTGGTCGAGTGCCGTGCTGAGCCAAAGTCGTGCTGTGCTGTATACCACGTCTGTCCTGCTTCACCATGCCTGATGTCTGCCTGCTACCTAGTCCCTGCCTTGCTACTGTCCGAGCTGCCACAGGTACCCTATACGAACCATATATTTAACCAGCCAGCTTCCATACCGCGAAGGCGGTACGGCCCAGTGGGTCCACGAACCCTACGTGACAACTGTATAATAAAAATCACCACTGCTGCAAAACTGTTCAGTTACAGCCAAACTATAAAAGCCAAAATTCCCAATTAAAATGGCCGGCTACAATATGTTCCATACAGTGCCCTCAAAATACAGTCATAAATATTCTCCTCCTTCATATTCTCTTTCGACTGTCCTTCTACATATGAATAACCAGTACTGGCCACTCACGTGTAACTAACTCTTCCTGGCTTAAAGGTTGGCACCTTGTATATTTGTATAATCGGCAAGTTCTGTCTTTAGTCACTGGACTGTAGTAGTGGAAGTGTTTGGGCACTGTATGGCAGCAATATTTGGGCACTATGTGGTGGTAATATTTAGGCTTTGTATGGCAGTACTATTTGATGCACTGTGTAATTTTTGTGATTTGAGCTTTATGTTGTAGTATTATTTAAGCACTATACATCAGTATACATCAGTACTATTTTAATACTGTTTGGTGCTGTGGTTTGGATGTTTTTTGATTGTATTATGAAGGCGCTGTAATGTACCGCTTTTTGAATAGCATTATTCCGTTTGTGGTGTTAATATTTGAGCACTATGTCAACTTTTGTTTACATTGTATGAGCAATATTATTTCTGCTTTGGAAGGCATTCCTTATTTTGTTAGCATTGTATGGCACTAATATGTTAGCATTACCACTCTATTATTTGTATTTAATATATAATATTTATATTTTTATTGTTGCTTTAAAATTTATACTGAATATCTAACATAGCACTCATTGTGATATATGTGCAAAATATGGGGGCCTATACCCTCAATTATATTTTATTGCATATTAACTAAAAAAAATACTCTAAAAACTCACATAACTGTAGAATCCAAACGACAACAAGTATAATTATTATATACTGTAGTTTCACATTTTTATGCAGTAACATTTATTTGTGAAATAGACTTCTGTTACTGGTATATTTTGCAAGACTAACATCCCTGGTAACATCAAGTTAAATAAATAGATAAATACAGAAATGCGTAAGCTATTTCCATAACTTATCATAGAATGTCACTATACATATTATTATTTCTCTTGACAAGTTCTTTGTTACCTTTTTCAACATGTACATCAAATGTAAGCAGACATCTATGCTGTACTGGTTAAATTATCATTCAAGGCAGATGAGCATATGAATATAGACAGCACACATGCAAACTGCTACTCTAATAATTCTATTTCCGTGATCAACATCAGAGGGGTTGCAGGAACTTGTCAAGCTGGTTTGGTCACACATATTGCTACAAAAGCAACCTATAATCTATTTTAAATTATATTCTTGATAAACCTGAACATGTGAAGTATCACAGATATGCATTCAGCAGATGTGCCCCCAAGTTATTACAAGAAATTTTAATTTGAAAGTGCATCAGAAATAGATTTTCTGCCAGGAAAAAAGTGTGAGAAAAGTCAGGCATTAGTATTGGCAAAGAACCAAACAGCATTTTAGAATCAGTTTTTTACTTATTTACTTTAGCAGGTTGTGGTCTAACCAAATGCTGTTTTTGTTATTGTTATTGAAAGATTATAATTATTAGTGTTGTTTTTTTATGATGTAAGCTGGAAGTGTTGTAAGACAGAGTACCGGCAAGGACCGCAGTGTTAGTCGCAATGATGACAGAAGCCCAGATAACATTCAATCAAACAGTATTTACTGACAGGTGGTGAAGTTATCAGTCCTGTACTAGGCCAGTGGTATACAAAATGGCCACAAGGAGGTGCGACACTTCTCTAATTGAGAGGCACAGTCTCTTCAGTGATCAGCAAAGACAAAATGGTGCCAATTCGGAAGTGGCTCCTGCATGAAGCAGTGGGTCCTTTTTATCTTTAGTCCCACTTCCTCTCTCAAGTGGCCTTCTCACACTCTATCATGGGGAGGCCCCTGGAAACTTCCACCCATTATACACTATTACTGCTTGCCCTTGGCAACTCCACCAGCCTCAATGAACTCGCTTAAGTTTCAGGGTTTCTAATCCTCTGGCGCATGCCAGTATCAACAGCACACCTGCTGCTCACAGGCCTGTAGCTTGTGCACTTGAGCCATTAGGCGAGAACAGCCACATTTTATCGACTTATCGCTGCCCCTAGCATGAAGTGCGCAGCGTTTTCCATACAGTATGCGTCCTCACCGCATATGGTGCAGCAGAATCAATTTAAAGATGGCGTCCGAGCCGTTTCTCCCGACGCTAATTCAAAGATACACTGAGCCACCATTCCCTGCCACAAAAAGGTACATTGCAATGAAATAAATAATTATACATATATGTATATATACATTATCGCAGCAGCTATTCTTCTCTCCGCAGAGGATCGAGACCTGTAGGGAAGAGAACAAGGAAACAAACGCAATTCCATACATTTAAAGTAACATCTATTTCTACATTCCACTATGCGGCTCCTCTCTTTAACAGGGACCTCTTACCACAATTTACTGTGTATGCAAAAATATGACTCCAATGTCAGATGGTGACAGAGTTTGCTGTCCTGAAACAGTGGTAGGTTGTACCATGGCTTCTGAAGTTGGGAGGTTTCAACCTCAGTTCAAGTTTTTAACTGACAACCAAAAATGACACACATGACCAGGGGTGGGATTAAAATTTTTAACAACAGGTTCCCTGTGATGTGGAAAAAGACATACACGCCCTGAGGGTGGTCACGGTGTATTGTGGTGTATTGCGCCATGTAAAATGATTCTAATAATCAAATAAAACAGTTAGAATATTCAAAAAATATTCCAAATACACCCTATATTAAAGTGGAATCTAAATTAAGAAGGATAGGTCATCAGTATATGATCTATGGGAATCTGACACCCGGACCCCGCACCGATTAGCTGTTCCGGCTGCCTCCAAGTGAATAGGAGCAGAGCTGCAGTACTGCAGCACAGCCACTATACAGTGGTAGGAGCATTCTGCTTTTGGAAACAAAAGTGAACGGAAACAAAAGTGCAGTCTGCAGAACTTCCGTTCAAAAAAAACAGAAACATAGAGAACAGAGAGAAACGGAAAGCGACTGAAACAAAAGAATTACCATTTAAATCAATGGCAATTCTAACAGAACCGTTGCTTTCTGTTTAATCTTTCGATCCTCTTTTCCTCTGACGGAAGAGAGGTAAACGTATACTTATGGTAGTTTGAAAGAAGCCTTAGTAGATGATTTCCGGTTACTGCCTTGATTATTTCATAGTTGTATTTGTATTACGCATTCTCTTTAAATTTATTCATACATTGGTAAAGGGGACAATTTGTTTATGCTTTCCTTTGAAAGAATCTGTTCCTATATTCAACAAGAAATAGAAGGACCTAACAAAGACTGAAAATCAGCCATGTGAACGCAGCCTAATACAAAAGAGGTTTACAAAAAGAACCGTGCAAAGTGTAAGGCCCCATGCACACGAACGTGTTTTTGCGGCCGCAATTCCCCTGAAAATCCACGGGAGAATTGCGGCCCCATTCTTTTCTATGGGGCCATGCACACGACCGTAGTTTTTGCGGTCCTTGCGCGGCCCGGGCATGTCTTATTACGGCCCTGTTCTGCATGGTCCTGTACGGGCCTGTACGGGCATGTCTTATTACGGGCTCATTGAAAACAATGGCGGCGGCCATGTGCATGTCCCGCGATTTGCGGGCGGCCTGCGGCTGACAGTCCACAGCCGGCCGACCCGAAAATCACGGCCGTGCACACGGCTACGGTCGTGTGCATGAGGCCTAAAGTGTGTCTGCTCCTGTGTGATACTATGGTGGTACAGGTAGATTAAATCATGCAGAAAATTATTTCTTATTTAAAAGTTACATTACTTGTCTCTAAAGAACTGAAGAAGAAAAAAAAAGTGACAACAGAAAACATAAAAGTGATGAAAAGCACAGATGTATAAGAGACATTGCTGTATTCCTAATTTGTCTGCACATTTCATTACATTGACACAATAATGGCAGAAGCTTAAAATCATAATGGGACTAGAAGAAAATAATGAGATTCTTATTCCTTTATTTACTTACTCTATCCCGGTGTAATAAAATTCTGCAGCAGGTGTATTTAGACTGGGTTTACTGTACATTCTTTGAACTAGGATTATGAGATTTTGATTAGTTCATGTTAACATAATCAGCACAGGAAATGTAAGTAACTCAAATGCGGATGTTCAAAGGCTTAGCCATGCTTGTTAATGTATGCTAAATTGAAAAATAATAGGCTAGGTTCAGAGTGTTGTGTTTCTAAAGCTTCAGGCACATTTGCACACAATGCAAAGCATTTGAATGATGCCAGGATGAAGTTTTATCATGCAAAGGTTATTTCCGGATCTGGAAATCTCAGAGGCCACTTCTGCCAAAATAAATAAATTTAAAAAAACATTTATTCAATTCACCACAATTGATTTTATTAAAAGGGTATTCCCATCGCACATAATGTTATGACATATCATTAGGATATACCATAACACTATGATGATCAGTGGGGGTCCAACTTCTGGTATCCCTACTGTTCCGGAGAAAGAAAGGGACAAATATTCATGGGTGCTCCCAGTCTCCTTTTGTGCAGGTAACTACAAATCAACCTCATTCAAATGACACATAGGGAAATGTGTGAGAATCCCAAGTGTGAATATGCTGTTCAGACCCATCAGGATTCTGACAGATTGGACAGTTGTGTAGTCTGGGCCTGGTATTGATTCCTTGACACACCCCTAACCGAAACCCCATCATAATGCTGCTCCCTTTTTTTCCTCTCAAGACAACCTTTTTGGACACTCTAACGCAGTATCCGGCTTCCATATTGCTTACAGAAATACCATTGCTGTACCAAAGCAAGCAGCAGCAGCAGGGCAGAACAATTACTAACCACCTAGCTGCTGCTCTAAGGAGTGAGAACTAGATGAATGTTTCGCATAACCATACAGCATCTACAAGGTACAGACAGTGGCCCGATCTCTCAATAACAATGGCAAGATCTCATAGCAGGATGGAGATCTGCCATTGTCACTGTTGTGTCCGCGGTCGCTGACCGCCGGCAAACTGTACTTACCGGCAGCCGCGACCATGGGACACTGAGGGCTTGTCGGCGTCTCCCTCCCAGGAGATGCCAAACACACACGGCTGCCTCTAGTGTGCCCAACCTTAAAGGGCCAGAGCGCGCACCAACAAAATGTTCCCTAACCTATCCCCTCACATCCTGGACTATATAAATGGCTCTGCCCTTCCACTCCTTGCCTGAGCGTTGTTGTTGTATTCCTATGTTAGTCTAGCAAATGGTCCCTTAGTTGTATCCTGCTCTCAGTGTTTCCATATCCTACTTTCTGTATCCTTTATCCCGTAACTCTGCATCTTCCTGAGCTGTATCTAGTGTTGGAGTCGTGTTGTCATCTGCCACATTCCAGTGTCATCTGCCATGTCCAATGTTATCTGCCACGTCTAGTCTCATCTGCCACGTCCAGTGCCATCTACCACACCGAGCATCATCTGTGCCAAGTGTCTAATACATCACGTGCCTGCTTCTTTGAGTATCTGCCAGATAATCTTCCCAGGTACTCTTACCCTGTTACTGACTGTTGTTTGGCCAGCTGCTACTCCACTATGGCAGAGCAGCCTAGTGGGTCCACATGCCCCACAGGCGTGACAGTCACACTATATATGCATGAACTTATGCTATATAACAAAAAAGTTAATTCTGGTAGATATACTTTCATGTAGAAAATTAGAAGAAATAGTATTAGCTTTAGACCTCATAATTTAAATGTACACTAACTTTTTGAACAATTTATGCTAATCTAATAGTATCCCTGATATAGATCAATTTTGTAATTTACCTACTGTTAAAATTTCAGGGTTTCTTCCATGCAAATTTTTTGTTAAATTACAGCCACTAGGTGTCTCCCTTTTTATAATCTGCTGTCAACCCCTTGTTGTAAAGCAAAATCTGTCCCTAGTTACAGAGCAGAGGAGACGGACGGCAGGGCAGTCGGGGGGTGTCTCTTTAGAGCCTGCCTAAATCCTGCCTCCTATGGAGAGGAGGAGAGAGCAGGAGGAAGGAGCAGAGTGAGACACACAGGCACAGACACACTGCCCATAAAAGTCTATGGAGTGGGGAGGGTGAGCAGAGTGAGAGACACATAGATACTGCCCATAGAAATCTATGGAGAAGGGAGTGTTAGAAGGAGGAGAGAGCAGGTAGAAGAGAAACACAGACACACTGCCCAAAGAAGTCTATGGAGAGGGGAGAACAAGGAGGGAACAGGCAGAGAAAGAGATACAGACATGCTGCCCATAGAAGTCTATTGAGAGAGGAGGGGGAGCAGGAGGACGGAGCGTAATGAGAGAGACACAGGCACACACAGATGTGCTGCAGCTTCTGGTAATATTTATATTCCACCCCAGTGCTGGATTCTCAGGCACACTGCTCATTATTGCTGCAGCTTTTATATATATATCTATATATATCTATATCTATATATATATATATATATATATATATATATATATCTATATCTATATATAGATATATATATATATATATATATATATATATATATATATATATATAGACAAATCCAATACACAGGTCAGCACTCCAGAGTAAAGTGAAAAATAAGGATCCTTTATTCACCACAAGCGCAACGTTTCAGCCCTGCTCAATGGGGCCTTTCTCAAGCGATCGCTTGAGAAAGGCCCCATTGAGCAGGGCTGAAACGTTGCGCTTGTGGTGAATAAAGGATCCTTATTTTTCACTTTACTCTGGAGTGCTGACCTGTGTATTGGATTTGTCTGTGGATTTGTGACACTGGTCGTGTGACTGAACAGGGACTTGCACCCCACACTGGAAGAACGGTGCTGCTTTTACTTTACTTGCTTATATATATATATATATATATATATATATATATATATACATAAATATATATGTGTGTGTGTGTGATAGACAGAGATAGAAGAGCAGGATTCTCCTCCTCTGTATGTGCGGTGTATAGAAGACATGATAGCAGTTAGAATCCGCCCACAAGCTGAGAGAAAACTGAAAATTAAAGATAGAGACTTCAGAGGGGAAAACTGCTAAAAAAAAATGCCATATATAAGTCAAATAATGGCCAGAAATGTGTTATCCCTCATGTACAAACATGTGACAGCTTATTTTGGAAAGCTGAAAAGTTTGGTATGCTTTAGGGCAGATTCACACGAACGTTGCGTTTTTGCGCGCGCAAACAACGCAGCGTTTTGCGAGCGCAAAAACCATTTGACAGCTGCGTGTGTCATGCGTGTCTGATGCGCGGCTGCGTGATTTTCGCGCAGCCGGCATCATAGAGATGAGGCTTGTCAACGCCCGTCACTGTCCAAGGTGCTGAAAGAGCTAAATCTTTCAGCACCCTCGACAGTGAATGCCGAACACAACAGCGAAAAACTTGTAAAAAAAAAAGATAAAGTTCCTACTTACCGAGAACTTCCCGGCCGTTGCCTTGGTGACGCGTCCTTGGTGACGCGTCCTTGGTGACGCGCCTCTCTTGACATCGGGCCCCACCTCCCTGGATGACGCAGCAGTCCAAGTGACCGCTGCAGCCTGTGATTGGCTGCAGCCTGTGCTTGGCCTGTGATTGGCTGGAGCTGTCACTTGAACTGAAGTGTCATCCCGGGAGGTCGGACTGCAGGAAGGAGACAGGAGTAATCGGTAAGTTAGAACTTCGGTTTTTTTTACAGGTTAATGTATTTTGGGATCGCAAGTCACTGTCCATGGTGCTGAAACAGTTTAACTCTTTCAGCACCATGGACAGTGACTATCTCCTGACGTCGCGTACCGATAATTTTTTTGCCGGGATCGGCCAAAACGAGTTTGGCCGAACCCGGTGAAGTTCGGTACGCTTGTCCGGCTTCGCTCATCGCAAAGACACTCCGTTTGGATGTTCGGATACAGAAAAGCACGTGGTGCTTTTCGGTTTTCATTCATCCTTTTCACTGCTGTTGCGCGAATCACGCTCGTCCCACGGAAGTGCTTCCGTGTGGTGCGCGTGATTTTCACGCACCCATTGACTTCAATGGGTGCGTGATGCGCGAAATACGCAGAGTTATTGAACCTGTCGCGCTTTTTGCGCAGCAGACAAACGCTGCGCAAAAAGCACGGACTGTCTGTACTGCCCCATAGACTTGTATTGGTCCATGCGTGCCGCGTGAAAACCACGCGGCCCGCACGGACCGAATACACGCTCGTGTGAATCCCCCCTTAAGCTAAGAATTTACATGAAAATGCCTGGGTATTACCTTTGCTTCCATTTAATTTAGAAAATAGCTTTGTTCTACAGTATTTGGCCAAAAGTATGTGGCTCCCATCCTAATTATATAGTTCAGTTGTTTCAGCAACACCCATTTCAAACAGGTGCATAAAATCAAGCATGCAGCCATGCAATGTCCTTTGACAAACATTGGTAGTATAGGTCATACTGAAGAGCTCAATGAGTCATAGGATCCCATCTTTGTCACAAGTCAGTTGGTGAAATTTCTGATCTGCTATTTCGCCACCGTCAACTGCAAGTGCTATTATTGTGAAGTCAAAGTTTCTAGGAGTAAGAATTGCCTATCTGCTGTTTCCACCGAATTCCAAACGGCCTCTGGAAGTGACATCAGCACAAGAACTGTGCATCAGGAGCTTCATGAAATGGGTTCCATTGGTCAAGCAGCTTCACACAAGCTTAAAGGCTATGGACACTTGTCCATCCATTTTGGAAAAAAAATGTATTTACATGTATTTTGTGCTAAAAAAAACACCTTATTTCTAATTGAGTTTAATAAATCATTTTGCTTTGTTTGGCTTCTGAAGCTGCCATGTATATACACTACATATCAAGCTGCAGAATGCCGTTCAATAGCAAATCCATCAGACTGAATGTCTGATGGCTCATTCTCCTGCCCCTTTCTCTCCTCTCCTGAACGGTCTTTTAAGCTGATTCATGACCAAATCATCAGCATGCAGCATTATTCTATCAAAATGTTGGACAGCACGACAGAACGGCCAATTATAAGTCAATGGGGTCCTTGCCTCGAATTCGACAAGACCAACACTGTGCCATGTCTTCCGTTATAAACTAAATGCACTACACAGATGTAAACAGAACCTAAATAGGTCATATAAAAGTAGTTGTTTAGCTTATCCAAGAAAAGTCATTCCATATGTGTCCAGGTTTGTTGTAATAATAATAATAATAATAATAATAGAGGCTATGTTGTCCTGTACCACCAGACACATTCAGCTCCAAGGAAATCAAACAAGTAATTAGAAATTGTCTAACAAGTGCGATAACATTTGACAGCAAAATGGACCATATGAGTGATGATAATCCTCTTGAACATATCCTTATGAATGGAGTATTGACTGCTGATAAATCTGGATAAAACTTGCTTTAACCCCTTAACGACCAAGGACGAAAATGCACGTCCTGGTCGGCTGCTAGTTCCCGCACCATGACGTTCATTTTCGTCCGCATTTCAAACTGTCACTCTGTGTAAACACAGAGTGACAGACCCGCGCTGACAGTTGTCCCCGACAGCTGAGACATCAGTCTTGCCGGACAGCGGACCATCGCCGCTGATTTCGGCAGTTAACCCCTTAAGTGCGGCGACGGATTGCCGTCGCCGCATTTAAGTGGTTTGAAGCACATCAGCAGCCCCCACTAAGTGATCGTGGGGGCTACCGATGCTTGTCACGGCAATCGGAGGTCAGATAATGACCTCCGGGTTGCCATGCACGGAAGCCTCGGAGGAACAGCCTCCGGCCGTTCCTCCTCTGCTTCCTGCCAGTGTGACAGTCACGTCACAATGACAGTTAGAGTACATCACACTACGTGTGTAGTGTAATGTACTCTAGCAGCGATCAAAGCTGCAAGACTAAGTGTCCCCTAGTGGGACAAGTAAAAAAAGTAAAAAAAAGTAATAAAAATGTTTTAAAAAAAGTGTAAAAATAAAAGTTATAAGTGATATAAACACTAAATGCTTTTTTTCCTATAATAAGACTTTTATTATAGAAAAAAAATGAACACGTTAAAAAAGTACACATATTTGGTATCACCGCGTTCGTAACGAACCCAACTATAAAACTATAATGTTATTTTTCCCGCACGGTGAACACCCCAAAAAAAATCAATAAAAAACTACGACAGAATCGCAATTTTTTTGGTCACCACCGCTCCCTAAATAAAGAATAAAAAGTGATCAAAAAGTCGCATGTACCCGAAAATAGTACCAATAAAAACTTCTATCCGTCCCGCAAAAAACAAGCCCTTACACAGCTTTTTTGACTAAAAAATTAAAAAATTACGGCTCTCAGAATATGGTGACACAGAAATTTTTTTTTTTATAAATAAGTCATTTTATTGTGCAAACGCTAAAAAAAAGGACCAAACCTATATACATATGGTATCGCCGTAACCGTACAAACACGCAGAATAAAGTAAAAATGTCACCTATAGCGTACGGTGAGCGCCGCAAAAAAGAAAACCCAAAAAACGGTGTCAGAATTCCTGTTTTTTGCTCAGGATTGCAAAAAATTTGAATAAAAAGTGATCAAAAAAAAAATCGCATGTACCCCAAAATGGTACCAATGAAAACGACAGATTGTCCCGCAACAAATAAGCCTTCACAGGGCTCCGGTGGTGAAAAAATAAAAAAGGTCTGGCTCTCGGAATATGGCGATGCAAAATGTGCAGAGTGTCCAAAAGCGGATAAGATCGGGTGCCATTTATCAGTGAGACACCGGCCACATATCTATGAATTATTATTTATTTACCCCATTATTATACCCTCTTATTATGCCCTGATGTACCCCGCACAGATTAGATATGCCCCCCACATTATAAACTGAAATACCAGCGAAACCCAAGACAGAAACCTACCAAGCAAAATCTGCACTCCAAAAGCAAAATGGCGCTCCCTCCCTTCTGAGCCCTGCAACGTGCCCAAGCAGCAGTTTGCGCCCACACATATGGCGTCGCCATACCCGAGAGAACCCGCTTAACGTTTTATGAGGTATTTGTCTTCTGTGGCACAAACTGGGCACAACATATTATGCACTAAAATGGCGTATCAGTGGAAAATTGCAATTTTCACTTTGAACCATCCGCTGCGCATTAACCCCTTTGCGCACCATGACTTAATTGCCCGTCATGGTGCGGGGGTTGATGTATGGAGCGGGCTCACGTGCTGAGCCCGCTCCATACGCTGCGGGTGTCGGCTGTGTATTACAGCTGACACCCGGGACTAACGGACAGGTACAGCGATCGCTCTGTTACAGAAGCCTGTAAGAATAACAATATACTGCAATACATTAGTATTGCAGTATATTGTACCAGTGATCCAATGATCGCTGGATCAAGTCCCCTAAGGGGATTAATTAATAAAATGTGTAGAAGAATTATAGTTATTAGTAGTGAGAATTTTTTTTTTTAAAGTTAAAAAAACAAAACACCTTTTCGCATTTTTCTTCTAAAGTAATGTAAAAAAATGAACAAAATTGGTATCGCTACGTCCGTAAAAGTCCGAACTATTACAATATACCAATATTTAATTTGTACAGTGAACACCTTAAAAAAATTTAATAATTGAAACCGCCAAAATCGCTTTTTTTTTTTTTGTGACCTTCGCTCTAAAAAAAAAATGTAATACAACTTTTGAATCACTTTTTATGTACCAAAAAATGTTACCAATAAAAACTGCAGCTCCTCCCGCAAGAAATAAGCCCTCCCACCGCTCTATTGATGGAAAAATAAAAAAGTTATGGCTCTTGGAAAGCGGGGAGTGAAAATCTAAAATATGAAAGCAAAAAATGGATCAGTCCTGAAAGGGTTAATTCATTTCTAATGAAAAAACGTATGACAACATGTTGGGTATTTCCGTACTCGGGAGCAATTGATTTATAAAAAATGTTTGTTTTTTTCCTCCTTTATCCCTTGTGAAAATGAGAAAATGCAACATTTTAGTGGAAAAAATTTTGATATTAATTTTCGCGCCCTAATTCCAATAAACTCTGCAAAAGACCCGTGGGGTCTAAATGCTCACTATACCCCTAGAAAAATTCCTTGAAGGTTTTTCCAAAATGGGGTCCCTTTTGGTGGGTTTCCACTGTTTTGGTCCCTCCAGTGCATTGCAAATGCGACATGGCACCGAAAACCATTCCAGCAAAATCATAAATCCAAATGGCGCTCCTTCCCTTCTGAGCCCTGCTGTGGGTCCAAACAGCAGTTTATTACCACATATGGGGTATTGTCGTAATCGGGAGACATTGCTTTACAAATGTTGGGGTGCATTTTCTTCGTTATTCCTAGTAAATAATAAAAATTTCTATGTTGTTTCAGAAAAAAAGTACATTTTAATTTCTACAGACTAATTTCAATATATTTAGCGAAAAACCTGTGTGGTCAAAATGCTAACTATACCCCCAGATAAATACCTTAAGGGGTCTAGTTTTCGAAATGGGGTCGTTTATGGGGAGTTTCTATTATTCTGGCAGCTCAAAGCTTCTCCAAATGTACATTGGGGCCTAAAACATTTTCAAGCAAAATATGAGTCCTGAAAGCCTCCGGGTGTTCCCTTCCTTTGGGGCCCTGCTGTGTGTCCAAACAACGCATTAGGGCCACAATGTGGGTATTTTTGAAAACAGGAGAAAGAGGGCGATAGATTTTGGGGTGTGTTTCTTCATTTTCATGGTCGCTTTACAAAGAAATCGGTCTTCAAACAAATACTTTTATGAAAAAAGTGAAATTATTATTTTTTTCACCTGATATGCATTAAATTTAGCAAAGAACTGTGGGGTCAAAATAATTACTATACCCCTAAATAAATACCTTATGGGGTCTAGTTTTCTAAATGGGGTCGTTTATGGGGAGTTTCTATCGTTCTGGCAGCTCAAAGCCTCTCCAAATGTACAGTGGGGTCTAATACATTTTCAAGCAAAATATGAGTCCTGAAAGCCTCCGGGTGTTCCCTTCCTTTTGGGTCCTGCCGTGTGTCCAGGCAGCGCATTAGGGCCACAATGTGGGTATTTTTGAAAACAGGAGAAAGAGGGCGATAGATTTTGGGGTGTGTTTCTTCATTTTCATGTTCGCTTTACAAAGAAATCGGTCTTCAAAATAATACTTTTATGAAAAAAGTGAAATTATTATTTTTTTCACCTGATATGCATTAAATTTAGCAAAGAACTGTGGGGTCAAAACACTTACTATACACCTAAATAATTATGTTATGGGGTCTAGTTTTCTAAATGGGGTCGTTTATGGGGAGTTTCTATCGTTCTGGCAGCTCAAAGCCTCTCCAAATGTACAGTGGGGCCTAAAACATTTTCAAGCAAAATATGAGTCCTGAAAGCCTCCGGGTGCTCCCTTCCTTTTGGGTCCTGCCGTGTGTCCAGGCAGCGCATTAGGGCCACAATGTTGGTATTTTTGAAAACAGAAGAAACAGGGTGATAGATTTTGTGGTGTGTTTCTTCATTCTCATGGTCGCTTTACAAAGAAATTGGTCTTCAAACTGATACTTTTATGAAAAAAAGTGAATTATTTTTTTTTTCACCTGCTATGTATTAAATTTAGCAAAAAACTGTGGGGTCAAAATACTTACTATACCCTTAGGTAAATACCTTAAGGGGTCTAGTTTTCTAAATGGGGTCATTTGTGGGGGTTTCCACCATTCTGACACCTATGAGCCTCTGAAAACCTGGCTTGGTGCAGGAAAACAAAATGTACTTCAAAATTTATAAAATTATTATTCAATTTGTAAGTCCTCTAAATTGCTGAAAATTTATTTTATTTTTTCAAAACTGCTGCCAAAATGGAGTAAAGAGATAGAAATATATATTTAATTAAAAAAATTGTACAGTATGTGTGTACATATGTGACATATTGCAGTTAAAAATAGGGGAAAATGGTAATTTTTACTAAATTTCTTCCATTTTTCTATTTTTTAATTAATTTCCGCAAATCGTATCAGTCTACTTTTACCACTAAAATAAAGTACAACATGTGACGAAAAAACAATGTCAGAATTACTTGGATATTCAAAACTTTCACAGAGTTATTCTCTGATAAAGTCAGACATACCAGATTTGACAAATCTGGCTTGGTCATTAAGGTACAAACATGCCCGGTCATTAAGGGGTTAAAGCTGCTTTATGCACCAAGCAACAATAATCTCTTGCCAGGACACCGTGGCCTTTGAGAGAAATATATCCAGGTTTTTTCTGTAAAGGTCTTTTGTTTTTTGCATCACTGACTTGCATCTTAGTAGCTTCTCTGTTTCCCTGTTTTTAAAAGTCCAATAGATTGAAGTGCATTAAACAAAGTTTCTTTAACAAATAGTTCATTGTTGATAAGAAAGTTTAAGTGTAATGGGAATTATGTGGTGTAAACAATACTTTCATAAGAATAGTTCACCCATCATCTCGCTGCAGATCATACAGCGACTACAGTGCTGATTAGAGGCAGAATAAACATTTACATTAAGTGACGTCTCAGATTCTAGTTCTTTTCTTCACCCTCCGGTCCAGACCTCTATGATGAATTTCTTCAGGCCACAACCCATTTCTGCAGTTTTCCGCTCAGATGTCTTCAGCTTCTGACTTTTAAAACATTTCTGCACCTATAAATGAAGTTAAAATTCTCAACACCTCTAAATATAATAAAGCGCCATACACTGCACCTCTAATTATAATAGTGCCATACACTGCACTTTCTAATTATAATAGCGCCATACACTGTGTCCCTGATTACAATAATACCATACACTGCACCTCTAATTATAATAGCGCCATACACTGTGTTCCTGATTATAATAGTACCATACACTGTGTCCCACACACAAACACACACACACACACACACACACACACACACACACACACACACACACACACCATGCCCCCTGTAGATAGTGCCCCCCATAGAGCATCTGTAGATAGTGCCCTACATAGAAGCCCCTGTAGATAGTGCCCACATACAGCCCTCTGTAGGTAGTGCCCACATATGGACTACAGAGCTGCAAAGCAATAGTGCTAACCACTGAGCCACCGTGCTGCCCTACATATAGCTTCCCCTATAGATAATGCTACACATATAGCCCACCTCTGTAGATAGTGCCTCACATATAGCCCATCCCTATAGACAGTGCCCTACATATTGCCCCCTGTAGATAGTGCCCCACAGGTAACCCACCCCTGTATATAGTGTCCCACATTTAGCCCACACCTGTAGATAGTGCCCAACAAATAGCTCCCCCTATAGATAGTGCTCCACATATAGCCCACCTCTGTAGATAGTACCTCACATACTGCTCCCCCTGTATATAGTGTCCCACATATAGCCCACCCCTGTAGACAGTGCCCGACACATAGCCCCCCTGTAGCTAGTGCCCCACAGGTAACCCACCCCTGTATATAGTGTCCCACATATAGCCCACCCCTATAGATAGTGCCCTAAAAATAGCTCCCCTATATATAGCCCACCCCTGTGTATAGTGTCCCACATATAGCTCCCCCTGTAAATAGTGCCCCACATCCCCACATATAGACCCCCTGTATATAGTGCCCCACATCCCCACATTTTGACCCCCCCTGTATATAGTGCCCCACATCCCCACATATATACCCCCCCCTGTATATATTGCTCCACATCCCCACATATAGACCCCCCTGCATACAGTGGCCCACAAACCCACATATAAACCCCCCTGTATATAGTGCCCCACATCCCCACATATAGACCCCCTGTAGATAGTGGCCCACATCCCCACATATAGACCCCCCTGTATATAGTGCCCCACATCCACACCCCCCTGTAGATAATGCTCCACATCCCCACATATAGACCCCCCTGTATACAGTGACCCACATCCCCACATATAGACACCCCCCATGTAGATAATGTCACTCACAGTTTTATTATAAAAAAACAAAAAACTTTACATACTCACATGATCCCATTCCCACGCCGTCCGGTGGCAATGCAGATCTGCTCTCTCCTGAGTAGGTCTGCTGGAGCTGAATGACGCGTTGTTCAAAGGCGCTGATTGGCAGGGCAGAATGACTTTCCCCGTCAATCAGCGCCTTTCAAGCACGGAAGCGGCGCAATGACATCATCGCGCCGCTAGCGTCGTTGAAAGGCGCTGATTGGCGGGGCAAGTCATTTTGTCCTGCCAATCAGCGTCATTGTAAGGCCATTCAGCGGCATTCATCGCTTATGCATGTATTTGTACCTGCGTGCTATAGACGCAGGTACAATTACTGCAAGAGGGGATGGCTGTCGCTAGCACCGGGGCCCCCTCCGGTGCTAGCGACGCCCCCTGGCATGAGGGGGCCCGTGTCGCCCGGCCCATAAATGTCAGAGGCTTGGCGGCGCGGGCCCCGTAGTAGCGTCGCTACAGCTGTAGCAGCCATAACGGCTGCTAGCGGAGCCACCGGACATATGGTGTGGGGGGTGTCGGCCCCCTCAAGCCATGGGCCCCGTAGCAGCCACTATGGCTGCTACGGCGGTTGTTATGCCACTGGTTATGGTTCCTTTGAGTATTCCAGTTTTGGAGTGCTATCCATTCTGCCCTGAATTTACATCATTGGTGTCAGGACATATTTTCCCATGATAGAAGGAATGTGTGTCAGACTCCACCCCTTACGTTATTTACCTTTCCTCACATAATAGTCATTTGGCAGGTTCACACAGCCATTTGACAACTAAATTCCACTGAGGTGTTAACCCCTTCCCTCTTTGGCCACTTTTTGACCTTCCTGACAGAGCCCCATTTTTCAAATCTGACATGTTTCACTTTATGTGGTAATCACTTCGGAATGTTGTTACCTATCCAAGCGATTCTGAGATTGTTTTCTCATGACACATTGGACTTTATGTTACTGGCAAAATTTGCTCGATACATTCAGTAGTTAATTGTGAAAAACACCAAAATATAGTGAATAATTACAAAAAATTTCATTTTTCTAAATTTAAATGTATCTGTTTGTAAGACAGGCACTTATACCACACAAAATTGTTGCCAATTAACATCCCCCATATGTCTACTTTAGTTTGGCATAATTGTTTGAACATCCTTTTATTTTTCTAGGACGTTACAAGGCTTAGAACTTTAGCAGCAATTTCTCACATTTTCAAGAAAATTTCAAAAGGCTATTTTACCGGGGGCAGTTCAGTTGTGAAGCCGCTTTGAGGGCCTTGTATATTAGAAACCCCCAATAAGTCACCCCATTTTAAAAACTTCACTCCTTAAAGTATTCAAAACAGCATTTAGAAACTTTCTTAACCCTTTAGACGTTTCACAGGAATTAGGCAAAATTCGCACGAACGTGTGAGTTTTGCGCGTGCAAAAAACGCTGCGTTTTTTTGCGCGTTGTAGTTCCGTGTGGCATCAGTGTTTGGTGCGTGGCTGCGTGTTTTTTGCGCATATGGCATCGTTATGATACGTGGTTTTGATGTTTATAAACAGAAATGAAGGAGGTAGTTTTATTATTCCCTTCATTTCTTCAAAAACTGTAACGCGAATCACGCGCTGCACACGGAAGTGCATCCGTGTGCCGTGTGCTGTTTTCACGCACACATTGACTTCAAAGGGTGCGTGATGCGTGGAAAACGCTAAAGTATAGGACATGCTGTGTGTTTCACGCAGCGGACACACGCTGCGTGAAAAACACGGAATGTCTGAACGGCCCCATTGACTAGCATAGGTCCATGTGACGTGCGTGATTTTAATGAGCGTATCACGGACGTGAACTACGCTCGTGTAAATAAGGCCTTAAAGCAAAGTAGAGGTGAAATTTACAAATTAATTTTTTTTTTGCAGAATCTAAATTTTAATCCATTTTTTTTTTAACACAGAAAGTTAAACCAGAGAAATACCACTCAATATGTATTGCCCTGATTCTGCAGTTTTAGGAAATATCCAATAGGAGCACCTAGTAGATTTTGGGGCCTTCTTTCTATTAGAAAATATTTTGGGTACCATGACAGGTTTGAGGGTGCCAAAACTGTGGAAACCCCCCAAAAGTGACCCCATTTGGGGAACTACACCCCTCAAGGAAATTATCTAGGGGTATAGTGAGCATTTTAACCCCACAAGTTTTTTGCAGAAATTATTGGAATTAGGCCGTGAAAATTAAAATCGACACTTTTTCAAAGAAATGTAGGTTTAGCTAATTTTTTCTAATTTCCACAAGGACTAAAGACAACAAAGCACTGCAAAAATTGTAAAGTAATTTCTCCCGAGTAAAACAATACCCCATATGTGGTCATAAATGGCTATTTGGAAACACAGCAAGGCTTAAAAGGGAAAGAGCGCCATTTTTCTTTTGGAGCTCAAATTTAGCAGGAATGGTTTGCGGAGGCCATGTCACATTTGCAAAGCCCCTAAGGGACCAAAACAGTGAAAATAACCAAAAAGTGATGTCATTTAGGAAACTACAGCACTTGAGGAATTCATCTAGTGGTGTAGTGAGCATTTTGACCCCACAGCTGTTTCATAGAATTTATTAGAATTGGGCAGTGAAAATAAAAACAGTCCCTTTTCTTCAATAAGACGTAACTTTAGCTCAAATGTTTTCATTTTCTCAACAAATAATGGAAAAAAAGAACCCCAACATTTGTAAAGCAATTTCTCCCGAGTACGGCAATACCTCATATGTGGTCGTAAACTGCTGTTTGGGCACATGGTAGGACTCAGAATGCAAGGAGCACCATTTGGAGTGCAGATTTCGCTGGATTGGTATCTGAGCACTATGTCGCATTTGCAAAGCCCTTGCGGGAACAAACCAGTGGAAACCCCCCAGAAGTGACCCCATTTTGGAAACTACACCCTCAAGGTATTCACCTAGGGCTGTAGTGAGCATATTAACCCTGCAGGTGTTTTGCAGAAATTAGTGTGCACTCGATGTTGCAGAGTGAAAATTGTATTTTCTCCATAGATATGCCAATATGTGGTGCCAAGCTTGTGCCACCATAACAAGACAGCTCTCTAATTATTATGCTGTGTTTCCCAGTTTTAGAATCACCCTACATGTGGCCCTAATCCTTTGCCTGGACATTCGACAAGGCTCAAGAGTGAAAGAGTACCATGCGAAGTTGAGGCCTAATTTGGCGATTTACAAAGTATTGGTTCACAATTGCAGAGCTCAGATGTGAAATAATAAAAGAAACCCCTGAGAAGTGACCCCATTTTGGAAACTACTCCCTCAAGGCATTTATTAAGGGGTGTATTGAGCATTTTCACCCCACATGTCTTTTCCTTAAATGATTGCGGTGCGGATGGTGCAAAGTAAAAATTTACATTTTTCCCCAGTTTGTTCCACTGGAGACACACACCCCAAAAATTGTTAAAATGGTTCTCCCGGGTATGGTGATGCCATATATGTGGAAGTAAACAGCTGTTTGAGCACGCTGTAGGGCTCAGAAGGGAGAGAGTAACATTTGGCTTTCGGAGCGTGGATTTTGCTTGGCAGTCGTTTTGTTTGAGAATTGCTGGTATTTCAGTTTATAACTGGGTGGGGGGCATATGTAAGCTGTGTGTAGTACATCAGGGGAATAGTCTGGTGGTATAATAATGGGATAAATAATAAAATAATCCATAGATTTGTGTTACGCTGTGAAGCAATCCTTTCTGCACAGGTCGGTGTCGCACTGATGAATGGTGTCCTTACTTATTCCCCTTCTGGTCCACACTCTGCACCTTTGCAGTTTGGGGAATTTTGCTGGGAAAGTGTTGTCCTGGTATAATACGGGCACCCTTGCTTCCAGCAGATATGTTTGGGCCCGTCCCTTCCTGGTTCCCTAATTTTAGGGCCTTGATAAATCGCTTCTTGAAACAGAAGAAATGTTCCCCTCGGGTCTGCATATTTTTTATTTCCTGACTTATTGGAGCCTAGACTTATTTTATTTTTTTCATAGATGTAGTGGCATGATGGCTGTTTTTTATTATTTTTGTTGGACGAGCTGTAGTTACTATTGGTACCATTTTGGGGTACATGTGACTTATAATAATTTTTTATCCTATTTTTTTGGGAGGCAAGGTGACCAAAAAACAGAAATCCTGGTATAGTTTTTAAATATTTTTTTCTTATACAGCGTTCACCACGTGGAATAAATAACATAATATTTTTATAGTTGAGGCCGTTATGGACGTGGCAATACCAAATATGTATGGTTTATTTTGTTTTTTTTTCAATAATAAAGGACTTGATAAGGGAAAAGGGTGATTGTATTTTATTTTATTACTTGAAACTTTTATCATATGTTTTAAAACTTTTTTACACTTTTTTTTTAAGTCCCACTAGGGGACTTGAAGATCCAACTGTCTGTTTTTTTGTAATATGTGTACCTATGTGTACACCATTACCATAATGAATCTCGGCGCATGTCCGCTGGCGCGACCGGAAGCGAGGCATGCCCCACTTCCGGCTCCACACGCTGCAGCGCACATCCGGATTCCCGACGCGTAACGGGAGTTCCGGACATGCGCAGTCGGCTCCTTGTCACGCACTGCGCATGTCCGGAACTCCCGTTATGCGTCGGGAATCCGGATGTTCGCTTCAGCGTGTGGAGCCGGAAGTGGGGCATGCCTCGCTTCCGGTCGCGCCAGCGGACATGCGCCGAGATTCATTATGGTAATGGTGTACACATAGGTACACATATTACAACACTATATAAGGACCGGACATGTTTGGGTGTAAGCATGTACCCCCTGAGGAAGCACTTAAAGCGAAACGCACGTTGGGGTCTCTGCAGTGGAGTCAACACAGGTCTGTGATACCTTCTCTTGTTACAATGGGTAATACTGCATCTCTGACTATTTACTGCAGGTACTGATTACTCCCTCTGCCTCCCCCTACCTATACTATCTTCTAATGTGTATGGGATATTAGAGGACATTAGGGTGCATCAGGTTAGAACCCACTGTGGTTAAGAAATTACATTTCATCTCTGTTGGTAGCCAGTGCAGTCTGTATCCAATCTATTATACTTTTTATTTTAGCATTTCCCTTGCTGAGCTCAATATTACCGCATTGTCAGTACTAGAGTCTTATATCTATATGTTTTTAAATGTATGTTATATTTTTGTAATAAAGTTGTTATATTCTTATATATACTTTGACTATGAGCTCTTTTCTTTTGATATGGTTCTCATATCTTATTTAGGGAAAAGCCACACGTGGCGGAATTCCTCTTGAATTCCGCAGCGGACACTCCGCAGCGTTAATCCGCAGCGGAGCCGTTTGTCCATTGACTTCCACTTTTATTTAGCAGTGTTCGTTTAGACGATGCGTAAAATTCCGCTGCGGAGCATAGGCTGCAGAGCGGAATTTGGTGTCCGCAGCATGCTAGGGCTGTTGCGGAGTTGTGGCGGACTGGTTGCGGACTCATGGCGGAATTTCTCCATTGACTTCAATGGAGATTCTAAATTCCGCAATGAAGTCCGCAGCTGTCATGAAAATGTTATATGTGCTGCGGATGCGTCTTGCTTTTTTGACATGACATTTCTTCATTCTGGCTGGACCTATGTATTTCTAGGTCTACAGCCAGACTGAGGAAGTCAATGGGGCTCCCGTAATTATGGGAGCGTTGCTAGGAGACGTCAGTAAATAGTCACTGTCCAGGGTGCTGAAAGAGTTAAGCGATCGGCAGTAACTGTTTCTGCACCCTGGACAGTGACTACCGATCCCAATATACAGCAACCTGTCAAAAAAATAGAAGTTCATACTTACAGAGAACTCCCTGTTTCTGTCTCCAGTCCGGCTTCCCAGGATGACGTTTCAGTCTAAGTGACTGCTGCAGCCAATCACAGGCTGCAGCGGTCACATGGACTGCCGCGTCATCCAGGGAGGTCGGGCTGGATGCCGAAAGAGGGACGCGCCACCAAGACAACGGCCGGTAAGTATGAAATTTGTTTACTTTCACTAGGGAACGTGCTGTCCCTTCTCTCTATCATGCACTGATACAGAGAAGGGAAGCACTTTTCCCTCAGTCCGCAGCAGCTAGTCCGCATCAATTTACTGCACATTTTGGGCAGATCCGCCGCAGAATCTGCAACGCAGATTCTGTGCGTCATTGATGCGGACAGTTGCGGAGGAAATCCGCCACGTGGGTGCATGCCCTTATAGTACAGTTGTTGCAGAAGAGCCATTGGGGCAATTTCCACTTCCACATCCCCAATAGTTATGCCTCTATCACTAGTGAAAAGTTATGTAATTTTAAATTCTGTTTATCCACAGTCCACAGAATCCACAGAAGGAAAGTGACTGTCCAGTTAGACAGTCACTTTACATGTGGTATTCAACCCCAACATCGTTTCCCTTCTGGGATCGCCCTGGTGTGGCCGTAGCCTGTTAAAATCTGCAGTGGCGGGATAGTCACCTTAACCCTAACCTATTCATTTATCTATAAAAGAGGACAACTTTTACATTACTATGAAAAAATAGTAGGAAACCTATGTAAAACAGTGCAATGGAAAATGTAACAGGGGCCTGATCATGTCTCCACCTTAAGGGCACATTCAGACGTGGCATTCTGCAGCAGCCGTTTTTTATATTTGTTTCTATACATTTTTAGGAAACTTAGCTCAGACGTTGCAGAAAATAACTGTGCGGAAATTAGGCTGCTCAGAATTTTCCCTCCGCAGCAAGCTCATTACATTGCGGAGAAGAAGCGGAATTTCACTGCGGATTTCAGCCTTTGCAATGCAAAAACTGAAATCTGTGGCAAGTCCGCTGTGATATCTGCAACGTCTGAATTACCTGTCAAATATGCAAATGTTGGTGCAGATTCGTTGCGTAATTGCCCAAATTCTGCACCAACATTTGTAGCGGAAAAATTCCGCTACGTCTGAACATGGCGTTTGAAAATTCTGAAAGTTGATTGCCGATCTACTGCCACCACGTCCTAGAAAACATATACAAGGAGAGTCATGTGTGAATTGTACGGCAACGGTTAGAAAAACTGATGTTTAACAACTTTGTAGCATATAATTAGAACTGTTAGGGCGGGTTCACACATGGCGGAATTCCACTTAAATTCCGCTGCGGACACTCCGCAGCGTTAATCCGCAGCGGAGCCGTTTCTCCATTGACTTTCACTTTAAATTAGCAGTGTTCGTTTACACGATGCGTACAATTCCGCTGCGGAGCATAGGCTGCGGAGCGGAATTTGGTGTCCGCAGCATGCTCTGTCTGTTGCGGAGCAGTGGCGGACTCATGGCGGAATTTCTCCATTGACTTCAATGGAGATTCAAAGTTCCGCAATGAAGTCCGCAGCTGTCATGCACATGTCATGTGTGCTGCGGATACGTCTTGCTTTTTTAACTTGACATTTCTTCATTCTGGCTGGACCTATGTATTTCTAGGTCTACAGCCAGACTGAGGAAGTCAATGGGGCTCCCGTAATGACGGGAGCGTTGCTAGGAGACGTCTGTAAATAGTCACTGTCCAGGGTGCTGAAAGAGTTAAGCGATCGGCAGTAACTGTTTCTGCACCCGGGACAGTGACTACCGATCCCAATATACATGTATCTGTAAAAAACATATAAGTTCATACTTACCGAGAACTCCCTGCGTCTGTCTCCAGTCCGGCCTCCCAGGATGACGTTTCAGTGTAAGTGACGGCTGCAGCCAATCACAGGCAAAGCACAGGCTGCAGCGGTCACATGGACTGCCGCGTCATCCAGGGAGGTCGGGCTGGATGCCGAAAGAGGGACGCGTCACCAAGACAACGGCCGGTAAGTATGAAAATCGTTTCCTTTCACTAGGGAAAGTGCTGTCCCTTCTCTCTATCCTGCACTGATAGGGAGAAGGGAAGCACTTTTCCCGCAGTCCGCAGCAGCTAGTCCGCATCAATGTACTGCACATTTTGTGCAGATCCGCTGCAGAATCTGCAACGCAGATTCTGTGCGGCATCGATGCGGACAGTTGCGGAGGAATTCCGCCATGTGTGGTCATGCCCTTAAGACAATAAACACCATCAGATTTGATCTTATGAGCTCTCACAAATAAATGTTTCATAGATTATATTATTTTATTTGTACCTGTTTTTCTTTAATAAAACATTTTGCTTTTGTTTTATATTAAACCACAGAGAATAACAGTATTGTGCTATTAACATGCATTATGCTATAAACACACCGATTTTATTATTTTCCATTCCAGTTAATACAATTCTAACATAAAATGGCAACAGTAAAACATTCGACCATTATTCTTTTTACATCTGTAAATTAAGTCGTAAAGTTTACTCAAATAGTCTTGCAAAGACACGCTGACTTTTATGGGTCAGCTACCATTTTTATAATGCTTTTTTTCTCTCCATAATATTGTGGTATAATAGTTATCAGCACATGTATAGTGATATGAATGTCTTGTAATAAATCTAGTTTGAATTAATCCCAAGGCCAGCACTAAAGTGATACGTTTTCTAGTCATAAAGAAAAAAAATGAAAAAACAACAGTATATTTTGTCTTCAATATTTTCAAAAAGTAATAAGGTGACTAATGATATATTTAAGGGATTGCCTATTAGGCTGCCCTGGAGATAGCACATCTTATTAAGTTTAGTTAGGAGTGAAGCATTAAAAGTGCAAACAAAGCTGCCACAAAAGAAGGCCCACTATTAAAAACATGTTAAATGATCACTCATAATAATCATGATAAATGAGAAAAATACAGGTTTGTTCGAGCGCTGCAGTATGAAGTCAAATGTCCTCAGGGAAGTAGTATAAATAATTTATAGCAAGGTTACTATGCGTTACAGCGCCGAACCAGAGCCATCAGGTACAAACCGTAACAAAAATACAAGTACATATCGGTAAAAATTGTGGGAGCGCAGGGTTAAAAGTGACATCATAAGGTCAAAGTTTACTAAAGTAATAATAACAATAAACAGGTGAATTTTTTTTTACATTTTTTATGTTTACAGCGGTAAAGTTAGTTGCAGTGTAAAGCCAAATGTCAGCAAAAGGGATGTGGTAAAATTTGCTGTCCGTGCATTATTGCACAGCTGGAGCCAGGGGTCTACAATACAAGGCCGAGATCTGATGTTGTTACAGTTGGATCCACATATTGGGTCATTGTTATTTTTACTTCAGTACACTTTGGCTTTATAACGTCACTTTTAACCCTGCTTTCCTGCGACTTTTACTTTTATGCTTGTATAAGGGTATGTTCACACGGCTTAGCAAAATACGTCTGAAAATACGCAGCTGTTTTCAGGCGAAAACAGCTCCTAATTTTAAGATGTGTTTGTAACTACTCATGTTTTTCGCTGCCTATTTTACCGACATTATTGGAGCTGATTTTCAATGGAGTCAATGAAAAACGGCTCCAAATACGTCCCAAGAAGTGTTCTGCACTTCTTTGACGCGTGTGTCTTTTTACGCGCCGTATTTTGACAGCGACGCGTAAAATTACACCTTGTGGGAACAGAACATCGTAAAACCCATTGAAAGCAATGGGCAGATGTTTGTAGGCGTAATAGAGCCGTTTTTTCAGGCATAATTCGATGTGTAAAACGGCTGAATTACATCTGAAAACAGTGTGTGTGGACATCCCCTTACTGTTTTACCTGATGAAGTCCCTGATTCAGAGATGTAACACGTTAAACCTTGTATAAATTAATTATACTACTTTCCTAAGGACCTTTTGACTTTATACTGCAGCACTTGAACATACCTGTATTTTTCTCATTTATTTATCTCTACCTAATCGGACATATTGTAATTATGAATTCGGCAAACAGGTGCAGCAACAGCAGGTACGTATTCTACCAACAAACCCTGAATTGCATTGTCCCCATCTTGCACAATCACTCAAGGTGAGAATTTTTTACACAGATTGCATCATTGACATTAACACTATGGAGTGCCGTGTTTTTTTTAACTTATTTTCTAGTTCAATTTACATAATAATAATAATAATAATAATAATAATAAAAAGAATAACAAAAACCTATTTCCATTATTGAGGCTGGACATGCCTAAGTGGGTTCCAAAAACCAGATTTTGTTGCCACTTGACATTTATGTAGCTGTACATGTTATGCCCACGGTTGCTGACCCCTGGCATATGCCACCTACCGGCAGCCGCGCCCTAAGGCCTCTGGAACCTGGCCGGTGTCTCCTCCCACTGAGACGCCGGCACACACTACTCTCTCCTTCTGCTGTTGCCTGTAGCGTGCGCTCGTCCCTGGTCTTAAAGGGCCAACATGCCCACCAGCAACTTCATCCCTGACCAATCCCAGCACAGCCGGGACTTTAAAAAGAACTCTGCCCACTTCCACTTTGCCTGAGCAATGTTGTGTCTTCCCAGTGTTTGTCATGCAAATGGTTCCTTAGCTGTATCCCACATCCCATATACAGTTTCTGTGTCCGGTGCGCGTGCCAACTCAAGTGTCCGAGACAACTTCTGTGTTCAAGTCCATTGTCCGAGGCGACTTCTGTGCCAAGTCCATTGTCCGACACGACTTCTGTGTTCAAGTCCATTGTCCGAGACGTCTTCTGTGTTCAAGTCCATTGTCCGACACGACTTCTGTGTTCAAGTCCATTGTCCGAGACGACTTCTACGTTCATGTCCATTGTCCGAGGAGACGACATCTGTGTTCAAGTCCATTGTCCGAGGAGACAACATCTGTGTTCAAGTCCATTGTCCGAGGAGACAACATCTGTGTTCAAGTCCATTGTCCAAGCCGACAATACTATAAAGGCTTTACTGTGTCTGACTCGACTATTGCAGGAGCATGGAAGGTATATTAATACTGTGCTGCTCTGTTATGGTGAGGTCTATAGCTGGCACTTATGGGAAAACTGCCTGGCATTTATAGAGACACTTTGGATTGCACTTATGGAGGCATTACTGTGATTAACTCAAAGTGTCTGAAACTCAGGACACACAAGTAAGGTAATGTAGGGTTGGCTCTGTTATAAAAACATTATGCCTGGTATTATGGGTACACAGTAGCTGACACTAATGGGAGCAGTGTAGCTAGCATTTAAGGGGTACAATAGTTGTAAAAGCATGCAGCGTATCCGTCCTGTGCGTGCAGTTTTTCGCCCAGAATGTCAGCTGCGGAAAACTAGCAGGCAGGCCTCCTGGGACGTTGTTTCCTCCCAGGAGACCACTGCAGCCTGTAATTGGCTGCAGTGGCGGTCACATGGGATAAAGCGTCATCCTAGGAGGCCACGATGGAGGGAGGAACACAAACTTCTGGGTAAGTATCAGACTTTTCTGAGATGCGTTTCTTGCGGCGAGATCGCTGTGATCCCGCGCAAAAAAATGCAACAACTGCTATTTGTTGGGGGAATTAGCTGCTTATTGAATTCAATTGGGAATACCCGCAACAAATAAGCAGCGTTTACGCAAACACAATTGACTTGACGCAGAATAAAATTCTGCATCGGAGGTCAATTTCTGAGCGTTTGTTCCACTCAGTATTTACGCTGCGTGTGGATGAGATTTGTTCACATCTCATCCTCTTTGCTGCTACTGTATTATGCTGCAGATTTTCTGCAACAAATTCCGTTGTGGAAAATCTGCAGTGTTTACGCTACGTGTGAACTCGGCCTTATGGGGAAACAATGCATAATACACTGTGGTTGTGAAGATTTTGGGAGTACTATGGCACACAGTGAAGGATTTGTACTGTACCTAGTTTTAATTTCTGAATGTTGAAGGTTATGGATACATGAGGGGTAAGACAGTCTTTAACTATGCATTATTGCATCTTTATAAATTCTGATCATGTATCACACATTGATTTTCTTCTTCTTCATAAGAAATTTCATGTTATTTCAGAACTTTTAATAGCATTACGATGAATTTGAATAATGTTATTACAAGGTGCTATTATTGCTTTTCAGAACATGGAAAGATATTTTTTTTTAAGAAGTCTGTTTGCTATATATGACCTGTTCATCCCTTTGTATTTACACATTACTTATTTTGTGAAAGTGGCAGCCATAAGAGAAAACACAGCTAATCCTCTCACTAATGATAGACCTGACACAGTAGCAGCTGCTTAAATCACAGTCTGAGGCCGGATTCACACGAGCGTGTGCGGTTTGCGCTCGCAAAAAATGTGGCGTTTTGCGTGCGCAAAAGGTCCATAACAGCTCCGTGTGTCAGCAGAGTATGATGCGTGGCTGGGTGATTTTCGCGCAGCCGCCATCATTATGACACTCTGTTTGTATGTTTGTAAACAGAAAAACACGTGGTGCTTTTCTGTTTACATTCATAGTTTTTACTACTGTTGCACGAATCACGCGCTTCACACGGAAGTGACTTCAATGGGTGAGTGATGCGCGAAAAACGCACAAATATAGGACATGTCGTGAGTTTTACGCAGCGGACACACGCTGCGTGAAGCTCACGGACAGTCTGCACGGCCCCATAGACTAATATAGGTCCGTGCGAGGCGCGTGAAAATCACGCGTGTTGCACGGACGTATTACACGTTCGTCTGAATAAGCCCTAACAATTGCCGTTTCCTTTCACATCATATTTGTTGCATTCCATATCTCAGATTTTTTATAAAAAAATATTTGCTACACTTAACTCTGTTAATCCATCTCTGTCTATTCATACGGTGCATGTTCACCGAACCAAACAAATATAGCAGCTTTAGCAGGCCAAAAGTATAGTCAGTGATTATGTAGTTAGAAAAGAAATCACAGAAAAATCAGCTGATCAAAACAATTACACAGTAAAACTTAACCTTTAATTAATAAATTGGTATAAAAAAGGGAAAATGATTATCCCTCCAAATAATGATGCAAAAAATAATAAGGGTGGGGGAGAGGTTTTTTTTATTTTGTTCATTGAGTTGAGAGAAGAAAAACAACTGACCCTGGTATACCCTATCAGGACACCCTTCATAGTCAGAGTAAGGCCTTATTCACACGACAGTGAAAAAAAATGTCCATTAAAAACTGTCAGTTTTTCATGGCCATTTTGCATCAGTTTGTCTCTAAATTTTCATCCATTTCAAGTCCATCTGTCCGTTTTTAATGGCCTTTTGACATCCATTTTGCATCAGTTTTTCATGGCAGTTAAAAAAACTGATGAATTTCATTGGTCAGGCTTTTTTTGTCCCAACCCCCTGAAAACACCCAAAGGAAGGTCACATGTTCACCTAGACACTATTTACAGCCTCCCTGTATATGATGCCACATGCCTCCCTGTATATGATGCCACACGCCTCCCTGTATATGATGCCACACGCCTCCCTGTAGATGATGCCACACGCCTCCCTGTATATGATGCCACACGCCTCCCTGTATATGATGCCACACCAGCCTCCCTGTAGATGATGCCACACCAGCCTCCCTGTAGATGATGCCACACCAGCCTCCCTGTAGATGATGCCACACCAGCCTCCCTGTAGATCATGCCACACCAGCCTCCCTGTAGATCATGCCACACAGCTGCCCTGTAGATCATGCCACACACCTCACTGTATATGATGCCACACCAGCCTCCCTGTATATGATGCCACACCAGCCTCCCTGTATATGATGCCACACCAGCCTCCCTGTAGATGCCACACCAGCCTCCCTGCAGATGCCACACCAGCCTGCCTGTAGATGCCACACCAGCCTCCCTGTAGATGCCACACCAGCCTCCCTGTAGATGCCACACCAGCCTCCCTGTAGATGCTACACCAGCCTGCCTGTAGATGCCACACCAGCCTCCCTGTAGATGCCATACCAGCCTGCCTGTAGACGCCACACCAGCCTGCCTGTAGATGCCACACCAGCCTGCCTGTAGATGCCATCCAGCCTCCCTGCAGATGCCACACCAGCCTGCCTGTAGATGCCACACCAGCCTCCCTGTAGATGCCACACCAGCCTCCTTGCAGATGCAACACCAGCCATTGACTTCTATGGGGGCCGTCAGGCCGTTAAAATGCCCAAAAATAGGACATGTCCTATTTTTGGACGGCCATTATTCACGGGCCGTTAAAAAAACGGCCGTGTGAATGCACCCATATAATATCATTGTTCTGAAAACGGCCATGTGAAAGCCGTTAAAAGGACGCCCATCACACGGCCGTTTTTCACTGTCGTGTGAATGAGGCCTAAGGGTATGTGCACACGCTAGCTGCCTTTTACGTCTGAAATTATAGACTGTTTTCAGGAGAAAACAGCTCCGTCGTTTCAGACGTAAATGCTCCTCCTCGCATTTTGCGAGTCGTCATTGACGCCCGTAATCTTGAGCTGTTCTTCGTTGAATTCAATGAAAAACAGCTCAAATTACGTTTCAAAGAAGTGTCCTGCACTTCTTTGCCGAGGCAGTCATTTTACGCGTCATCGTTTGACAGGTGTCAAACGACGACGCGTATATGACAGGTCGTTGGCACAGTACGTCGGCAAATCCATTCAAATGAATGGGCAGATGTTTGCCGACGTATTGGAGCCGTATTTTCAGACGTAAAACGAGGCTCGTTTACGTCTGAAAATAGGTTGTGTGAACCCAGCCTTACACCCCTACTAAAGGGACAACTCCAACCTCCAACCTTTAGGGTGGATTTACACGAGCGTGTGCATTTTGCGCACGCAAAAAAACGTGGCGTTTTGCGTGCGCAAAAGGCACTTGACAGCTCAGTGTGTCATGTTCATATGGTGCTTTTCACGCAGCCGCCACCATTAATGACACTCCGTTTGGATGTTTGTAAACAGAAAAGCACATTCATTTTTTTACTGCTGTTGTGCGAATAACGCGCGTCCCACGGAAGTGCTTCCGTTTGGTGCGCGTGATTTTCACGCACCCATTGACTTCAATGGGTGCGTGATGCGCGAAAAACGATGAAATATAGAACCTGTCGTGAGTTTTACACAGCGAACTCACGCTGCGCAAAAATCACGGACAGTCTCGGCAGTGCGCCCCATAGACTTGCATAGATCCGTGCGACCCGCATGAAAATCACTTCGTGTAAATCCGCCCTTACCCTAGATACCCTATTAATGGCCTAGCCAATTCTTTATAGTGGATATCCGGTACAGTGGGACCTAGAGAGGCAAGTACACAAATGGAAAAAGCAAATGTGTGAAAAAATTTCAAACTGTGCAGTCATACCAGTTTTACGCTATGAATTCCACAAACTTAACCCTTTCATGACCATGGGTCATTGATACCCCTGTGTCCTGGTCAAATTTTCCATTTCTGATATGCACTTCTTTAAACGATAATATCTTTGCAACCGCTTTGAATGTCACAAGTATTTTTACTTTGTTTCTTTTACAAGACTTACGCCTCATTCACACGACAGGGTCCGAGTGTCGGCCGATAAAATCGGGCGTTTTGGGCCATTTTTCCCGGCCGGTTTGTATCCGTTTTGCATCCGTTCCGTTCCGATTCCGTTCCGGGCCGTGTTGCCATTTTTATCGGCCGATTTTGACCCGTTTTCCATCCGTTTTTTTCCCTGTCCGTTTTAAAATCGGATGAATTTCATTTCAATTTGTTGCCACACACAGCCCTCTGTAGATAATGCCACACAGCACCCTGTAGGTAAAGCCACCCAGCCCCCTGTTGGTAATGCCACCCAGTCTCCTGCAGGTAATGCCACCCATCCCCCTGCAGGTAATGCCACCCATCCCCCTGCAGGTAATGCCACCCAGCCCCCTGCAGGTAATGCCACCCTGCCCCCTGTAGGTAATGCCACCCAGCTCCCTGTATGGAATGCCACCAAGTCCCCTGTAGGTAATGCCACCAAGTCCCCTGTAGGTAATGCCACACAGCCCCCTGTAGGTAATGTCACACAGCCCCCTGTTGGTAATTTCACCCAGCCACCTGTTGGCAATGCCACCCTGCCCCCTGTAGGTAATGCCATACAGCCCCCTGTAGGTAATGCCACACAGCCCCCTGTTGGTAATTCCACCCAGCCCCCTGTTGGCAATGCCACCCTGCCCCCTGTAGGTAATGCCACCCTGCCCCCTGTAGGTATTGCCACCCTGCCCCCTGTAGGTAATGTCACCCAGTCCCCTGTAGGTAATGCCACCCAGCCCCCTGTTGGCAATGCCACCCTGCCCCCTGTAGGTAATGCCACCCTGCCCCCTGTAGGTAATGTCACCCAGCCCCCTTTAGGTAATGCCACCCTGCCCCCTGTAGGTAATGTCACACAGCCCCCTGTAGGTTGCACCCATCCCCCCCTCTTCCAAAGTCACTGACTTCAATGTCCATATATGGACAGTTTAGTCACTGACTTCTCCTGGAAAGGAATCCCCGGCCACAGGGTCGGGGATTCCGCTTCTGAAGTGAGTTACGTCACTGTGTCCATATATGGACTGTGTAGTCACTCACTTCTCCTGTAGCGTAATCCCCGGCCACGGGGTCAGGGATTCCGATTCAGAAGTGAGTGACATCGCTGTGTCCATATATGGACAGCGTAGTCACTCACTTCTCCTGTAGCGGAATCCCCGGCCACGGGGTCGGGGATTCCGCTTCAGAAGTGAGTGACGTCGCTGTGTCCATATATGGACAGCGGAGTCACTCACTTCTCCTGTAGCGGAATCCCCGGCCAAGGTGTCAGGGATTCTGCTTCAGAAGTAAGTGACGTCGCTGTGTCCATATATGGACAGCGTAGTCACTCACTTCTCCTGTAGCGGAATCCCCGGCTAAGGTGTCGGGGATTCCGCTTCAGAAGTGCACTGTGAGGAGGAGGAGAGAGAGCGCGAGTGACGGAATACATGGCCATCACTCGGGACACATTCCGGTGATGGCCGTGTATTACCCGGCCCCATAGACTTCTATCGGAGCCGGGAGGCCGGGTAAACGGCTGAAAATAGGGCATGTCCAATTTTTGACGGCCAGGTTTCCCGGGCCATCAAAAAATCGGTCGTGTGAATAGCCCCATTAGGGGTCTATTGTTTCTAATGCAGCCGGGTGACGGCCGATTTATGAACAGCCGTCACCCGGCCGGGAAACCCTGTCGTGTGAATAAGGGCTTACATGTATGAGGCTTTTGTTTTCTAGATTAGTTTAATTAATTCCATGTTTTTAATTTTCATTATGAGCAGACCAATCACAAAAGATTTGAAAAAAAAAAACACTTTTCTGTAATTTTCTTTATATTGTTTCTCTATATTATATGTATATACCTATATATATATATATATATATATATATATATATATATATATATATATACATACACATAAACTGTCCCCCTGGATCGCTGTGAGCGGATAAGAGGGCTATAAGGCTATATTCACACAACATGAAAAAAAGGGCAGTTAACAACGGATCAACTTTCGGTTTTTCATGGCTGTTTTGCATCAATGTGTCTCAAAATTTGAATAGATTTCCCGACCGCCTGACCGTTTTTCACCGACATTTGCCATCCATTTTTTCGGGGGCGTTAAAAAAATGGATGAATTTTATTCGTTATGTTTTTTTTTGTCGCAGCCACCTGAAAACATCACAGTGCCCATGTAGATAGTGACGGAATACCAATGTAGATAGTGTCACATTGCCCACTGTAGATAGTGCCAGTGCCCTCATAGATAGTGCCCACTGTAAATGGTGCCACAGTGCCCACATAGTGCCACAGTTCCCACTGTAGATAGTGCCCACATAGTGCCACACAGTGCCCATTTAGATAGCGCCACAGTGTCCGCTGTAGGTAGTTTTACATCTGGTGCATGCCACTGGGTACACACACCTGACTACATATTTGGCAACTTCTGCCAACTTGAGTAATACCAAATATGTGTGTATTTCTTACACGCTGGGTGCAAGGCAGAGCTTACAGTGAATGGTGCGCAAACTGGCTTTTGGAGAGCAATTTTGCAAAGCTGGATTGCTGACACCATCTGACCATTACAGATGTTGTGACGTTTCGTGTACACAAAAATGTATAGTCAATCCTCAGGATAGGCCATTAATATCTGCTAGGTCGGGGTTCGATTGCCGGCACCACCATGATCAGCTGTTTTAAAGGGGCCACAGCACTCGTACGAGTGCTTTTTCCCCTTCATTTTCATTAGTGCTCACACTGTGAATTGCGGATACACATTTGTAGTGGCGTTTCACAGTATTACAGCTTTCTCCCATTCAAGTGTATACTAGAATACTGTGAACTGCCGCTACAACTGTTTCCGCAATTCACAGTGTGAGCAGCATGGAAATAAAAGAGAAGCAGCACTCGTACGAGCGCTGCAACCCCTTCAAAACAGCTGATCGTCGGGCCTGCTGGGATTCGGGCCCCCACCGATCGATATTGATGGTTTATACTGAGGATAGGCCATCAATTTTTGTGGCCTGGAAAACCTCTTTGACACCCCCAAAATAACTATTTTAAGGAAATTAGACCCCCCCCCCAAAGTATTCATCTAACGTAGGGGCATTGCTAGAGTCTTAAAAGATCAAGGGCACAAGCCCCAAGACATATATTTACCCCCCCAAAAAATAAACACATTTTTACATACATATCGGAGATAGCATATCTATAAGACTAAGGCTCCTATAGTTACATCACTGTATAGAATTGGATACATTGTCTCAGCAGACAGTATCACACATAATAGGCTTAGATACATGGCCCCAGCAGACAGTATCATACATGATAGTCTTAGATACATGGCCCCGTCAGACAGTATCACACATGATAGGCTTAGGGCTTATTCAGACGAGCGAGATTCTCGTCCATGTGTTGTGTGTTGAAACATTGGGGCTATTCACACATGCGTGAGTTTTTACACAGCGAGTGTCCGTTGCGTGAAACTCACTGCATGTCCTATATTCACGCACCTAGCTGCCCATAGAAGTCAATGGGTGCGTGAAAACCACGGACAACACACGGACGACATCCGTGTGCTGTTCGTGTTTCACGCATCAATTACACTGAAATAAAAAAAAGTTCTTGCGAGTGCACATGCCACACGCGAAGCACACTGATGCAAAACGCAACACACAAGACCAGATTTACGCACATTTTTTACGCAGGTAAATCTGTCACACTCGTGTGAGTGTAACCTTAGATACAGGGCCCCAGCAGTAAGTATCCTTGTACTAACCCGCAGGGGCAAATTTGGCATTTCTGGGGCCCCAAGCAAAGTTATGTCTTTGGGCTCTAATTAAAGACACCTGTAGAGTGTTCCCCACACAATGCCCCCTGTATATAGTGTGTAATCCCCCTGTATGGTTCCACACTCAGTCCCCCTGCCATACATCCACCTTGTAGACAGTGCCATGCAGTCGCCTGTAGGTAGTCCCACTTATCCACCTTGTCTCAGCAGACAGTATCATACATGATAGGCTTAGATACATGGCCCAGCAGACAGTAATACACATGATAGACTTAGATACAGTGCCCCAGTTGTCAGTGTCACATGATAGACTTAGATACAGTGCCCCAGCAGACATTATAACACATGATTGGCTTAGATACATGGCCCAGCAGACAGCATCACACATGATACTTAGATACAGGGCCCCAGCAGTAAGTATCCCTGTACTGACATATGTTCACCCCCTCAAAAAAATGTGTGTGCGTGTATGTATATATATAAAATGCTTCCATGGAGGAAGTGAAACGTTGCTTTGTTGGGTAAATAAATTCAAATTTTTTGCTATTTGAGTGCTGCTTCTGGTCTCTATTTTTTGTATATTTATGAGGAGCGCGTCACTCCTTTTTTTGAAGCTAGCACCAGCCGTTTTTGGTATTTACACTGTGCTGCTCCTACTATTTGCTTGAGCTTATATATATATATATATATATATATATATATATATATATATATATACTAGACACCATATCTATAGCACTATGACCCTATAGCTATGGATAGGATTACATATAGTGGCTCAGCAGACAGTATCGCACATGATAGGATTAGATATAGGGCCCAGCTCACTGACATTGCAGCTCCAGCGTTGGACCCAGGAAAGGTAAGAATAATAATTGTTTTGCTTTCTTATGTGCTGCAATTTTTTTTGGTGTATTTGTGTTTTTTTACAGGTTTGGTTGTTGGACTATGTCGGATTTGGGGACTACGTCGATTACGGCTTTTTTATTTTCAATAAAATGGTTAATGAGGCTTATCTAAGCCTACCACATGTGTTACAAATATTTTTTTTTGGGGGGGTTTTCTTTCAATAAAATATTTTTTCTATGTCCTTGTATTTTTTTTAAGCTTTATTACTACCGTCCATTACTAAGGCGGGGCTTAGTGTTAGCCGGTGCAGAAGCTAACACTAACTGCAATTATTAGCCCGGTACCCACCGCCACCAGGAGAACCAGGAAGAGCTGGGTACGATCCAGTACCCGACCACCTGTAGTGTAGGTAGGAAACTGGGGCGGCCGCAGGCTGGTATTATTAGGCCGGGAAAGGCCAAAAACAGTGGCCCTTCCTACCCAGCATCAGAACCAAGCTCAGCACATATATACAACACCACAACCAAGATCAGTACATAAATACAGCACCAGCACAAATACAGCTCAATTTGGTGCAACCCCTTCCGTATAGGTAAGGATATGCTGAGAGTTCCTGTTACACAAAAAAAACAACATACCACTTATCATCTCGCAGTACTGATTAGAGGCAGAATAAACATTTACATTAAGTGACTCACAGGTGACATCTTCTCTGATTCCAGTTGTTCTTTTTCTCTTTCCTTCTCCATCCGGTCCAGAACTTGATAATGACTTCTCCCAACCACAGCCCATTTCTGCAGTTTGCCGCTCAGATGTCTTCAGCTTCTCACTTTTCAAACATTTCTGCACCTATAAACAAAAATAAACATCTCATGATGCCACAAACTAATATAATAGCACCATACACTGTGTCCCTGATTATAATAGAATGATACACTGTGACCCTGATTATAATAGCACCATACACTGTGTGACCCACACACACAGTGCTTCCTGTAGATACAGCCCAATGAAGACCGCACCCCACATAGAGCCCCCTGTAGACAGTGCCCTACATATAGCCCCCTGTAGATAGTGCCCCACATATAGCACCCTGTAGATAGTGCCCCACATCTAGCCCCCCTGTAGAAAGTGCCCCATATAAAGCCCAATGAAGACAGTACCCCACATAGAGCCCCCTGTAGATAGTGACTCACATATAGCCCCCCTATAGATAGTACCCCACATATAGAGCCCCTGTAGATAGTGCCCCACATACAGCCCCCTGTAGATAGTGTCCCACCTATAGCCCCCTATAGATAGTGCCCCACATAGATCCCCCTCTAGACAGTACCCCACATGGAGCCCTCTGTAGGCAGTGCCCCACATAGAGCCCCCTGTAGACAGTGCCCTACTTATAGCCCCCTGTAGATAGTGCCTCACATATAGCCCCCCTGTATATAGTGTCCTCATAGAGCCCCCTGTAGATAGTGCCCCTCCATAAAGCCCCCTGTATATAGTGCCCTACATAGATCCCCTGTAGATAGTGGCCCCCATAGATCCCCCTGTAGATAGTAGCCCCTGTAGATAGTACCTCACATATAGCATACAGCTCCCTGTAGATAGTGGCCCACATATAGCACCCTGTAGATAGTGCCCCACATCTAGCCCCACTGTAGAAAGTGCCCCACATAAAGCCCAATGAAGACAGTACCCCACATAGAGCCCCCTGTAGACAGTGCCTCACATATAGCCCCCCTGTAGATAGTGCCTCACATATAGCCACCCTATAGATAGTACCCCACATATGGAGCCCCTGTAGATAGTGCCCCCCATAGAGCCCCCTGTAGATAGTGCCCCACATACAGCCCCCTGTAGATAGTGTCCCACCTATAGCCCCCTATAGATAATGCCCACATAGATCCCCCTCTAGACAGTACCCCACATAGAGCCCTCTGTAGACAGTGCCCCACATAGAGCCCCCTGTAGACAGTGCCCCACATAGAGCCCCCTGTAGACAGTGCCCCACATACATAGTGGCCCCTAAAGAGACTCCTGTAGATACTGTCCCCATAGAGCCCCTGTAGATAGTACCCCCATAGATCCCCCTGTAGATTGTGCCCCCATAGAGCCCCCTGTAGATTGTGCCCTACATACATCCCCTGTAGATAGTGGCCCCCATAGATCCCCCTGTAGATAGTAGCCCCTGCACATACATAGTGCTTCCTATAGAGCCTCCTGTAGACACTGCCCCATAGAGCCCCTGTAGATAGTGCCCGCATAGAGCCCCCTGTAGATATTACCCTACATATAGCCCCCCTGTAGACAGTGCCCCACGTATAGCCCCCCTGTAGATAGTGTCTGACATATAGCCCCCCTGTAGATAGTGCCCCACAAATAGCCCCCTGTAGATAGTGCTCCACGTATAGCCCCTGTAGATAGTGTCCGACATATAGCCCCCCTTGTAGATAGTGCCCCACATATAGTCCCCTTGTAGATAGTGCCCCACATATAGCCCCCCCTGTAGATAGTGCTCCACATACTTTTAACAGAAAAAAACATCATCAGGCCACTTGCGTAGTTGAAAGGAAGTGATTGACAGGGCGCTATCGCGCCGCTTGCGTCATTAAAAGGCGCTGAATGACAGGGCACAGAATGCAGCGCGTATGCATGTAATTGTATCTGAATCCTATAGATGCAGACACAGTTATAGTACAGGAGGGGGTGGCGGCGGCAGGTTTCAGGGGCGCTGCTGCCCCCTCAGAGGCAGCAGGCCACTGCCTGAGGCCTGAAACCTCTGGTTTCCGTTCGTGTCAGTTTGTGTCTGTTCAGTGTCCCGTTCTGACGGAAAGCTCCGACGGAACATAAGAACGGGACCCCAACGCAGATGTGAACAGAGCCTTACACATAGGTTTTTTTTTAGCGCCGTATTAACATGCCCTAAGTTTTCAAATACTCAAAAGTGCTCACAAATTAGTTAATATGCAAAACTAAAGTGGCCAGATTTCAAAATGCCAGTAAATTCTCACCCCACTGAAATCATCTTCTGACATGTCTAAGGGAAATATAAGATTATTTTAGGTTGAATACATCAGTATGTACAGCATGGAAATTGATGCCAAATGCTTTTAGTGAAACCGGCAGTATGTCTGACTTTCACTGATCTCTACATTTCCCACAAACCTTCGCATTTTGTCTATTTTGTCTATTTCAGAAAGTTAGAAAGATCATATATGTAGACCAGTACAGGTCTTCTAGGAAGTGGTACTCCTATAAGAGATATTGCTACCTCTTTACCGACACTGAAAATTGGTGAATTTGCAACATTACTGTGATTCAAGTGTGGGCTCAATGTATCCCTATGGGGGGAAAAAAGAATCACACACCATGTTGAAATTCCTGTAATTATCGCAAGTTGCCCACTACTAAATTTTCCGCAACTCATGGATGATCCTGTGTCACTGTGGTCTTAAAAAAAGATTAATTGTGGCCTTGCAGAGCTATTTTTTTTATGGAACTAAAATCACATATATCCACCAAGTAACCTACATGTCAGTACTGCAGGAACACCAGCCTCTGTCAGAGATTCCGTAAAAAAAATTCCCTGTCGGGTGCCGTGGTATATGTTGTATGATAGATCTGGCAGAGCGTTGTGGTTCCATTATTAACGGAAGCCACAATGCAAGTGTGAACATAGCCTAAATCAGACCCTAAATGAATATCTAGAAACATAGAGCATAGGTCTTAGCTTCAAGGAAGATTATGCTGTTAAAACTGAGTTAGGATTTAATTTTAAGTGACTGTACATAATCTAGATTATTTAATACAAAAACTAGAAGTGGTAAATTGATTATTTAGGGTTCGAGATATGTGAAATGTATGCAGGAGAACGTTTTTAAACATTCATTTAGGTCTAATAAAGAATGTCACAGTCTTTATATCTCCATAAATCAGCTCTGACAATTTGCAAATGGAATTCTCTGTATGTAATGAATGTCCCAAAATGCTTGTCTCTTTATTTTATAGATTAAAAACAAATTAACCCGATATTCTATTTAGGGGGGATTTAGCGTGTATTGGGTCCGTGCGGGCCGCGTGGTTTTCACGCGCCACGCACAGACCAATACAAGTCTATGGGGCAGTACAGACAGTCCGTGCTTTTTGCGCAGTGTTTGTCAGCTGCGCAAAAAGCGCGACATGCTCAATATCTCCGCGTATTTCGCGCATCACGCACCCATTGAAGTCAATGGGTGCGTGAAAACCACGCAGGTCGCACGGAAGCACTTCCGTGCGAACCGACTGAAACAGCGCACCAGCTGTCACAAGGATGAATGTAAACAGAAAAGCACCACGTGCTTTTCTGTTTCCAAACATCCAAACGGAGTGTCTTTGAGATGAGCGAACCCGGACAACCGAACCGAACTTCACCGGGTTCGGCCGAACCCGGCAAAAAAATTTCCGGTACGCGATGTCAGGAGATAGTCACTGTCCAGGGTGCTGAAAGAGTTAAACTGTTTCAGCACCATGGACAGTGACTTCCGATCCCAATATACATGAACCTGTAAAAAAAAAACGAAGTTCTGACTTACCGATAACTCCCGGCTTCTTCCTCCAGTCTGACCTTCCGGGATGACAATTCAGTCCAAGTGACAGCTCCAGCCAATCACAGGCCAAGCACAGGCTGCAGCGGTCACATGGACTGCCGCGTCATCCAGGGAGGTGGGGCCCGATGTCAAGAGAGGCGCGTCACCAAGGACGCGTCACCAAGGCAACGGCCGGGAGGGAAGTTCTCGGTAAGTACGAACTTTTTCTTTTTTTTTAACAGGTTTCTCGATGTTGTGTTCGGCATTCACTGTCGAGGGTGCTGAAATAGTTACTGCCGATCAGTTAGCTCTTTTAGCACCTTGGACAGTGACGGGCGTCGACTAGCCTCATCTCTATGATGGCGGCTGCGCGAAAATCACGCAGCCGCGCATCATACACGGATGACACACGCAGCTGTCAAGTGGTTTTTGCGCGCGCAAAACACCGCGTTTTTTGCGCGCGCAAAAACGCAACGTTCATCTGAATCTGCCTGACTGTTACTGAATTTAAAACATTGGATTTGGGATTTATGGTTCTTTCTGTAAAGTTAATTTTTTGCAATTGTTCAGTCTGATCTGCTCTTTATTTGAATGTTTTCAAATATAGTTCTCATTAATGGCCTGTGACACCTGATGGCATCGAATGTCATCTATTCCTGTTTTTTGTAGTATTTTTGCCCTGTTCACACCACATTTTTACATATTGTTGAAAGATGCTGTTTCTTTTTTTGGTCAAACATACATTTAAGACAAGATTCAACAGAACACAAAAAAGTGGTGTGAACAGAGCAACAGTAAATGGAGACATGTAGAGGGTAGAGTTACTCTTTAACCCCTCAATGACCAGGCCTGTTTGATCTGTCATAAAGACATACAGTATCAGAAGTTTGTATCAGTGGGGGTCAATGTGCTGAAGTACCCACTGATACATTGTTAGGCTGAAGACGGCTAACATAGAACAGCCTAACGAGGAACGCTGTTCGCAGCCAAAGGTGCGCATGCGTTTAAACGACGATGTGGTCCCAGGACCCAGACCCCCACCGATTTAAACTTCTGACATATCAAAAGTTTGATGAAATTACAGTCACACTTTAATAGCCAAACTATTTTTTCCTTTTTTTATTCTCGCATTCCAAAAGCAATAACTTTTTATTTTTTGGAAGGGAATGTAAATAAAACAGCAATTCTGCCATTGTTTTGTTTTGCATTTTTTTTTGCTGTTTACTGTGGGCTAAAAATAACATGTTACATTATTCTACAGATTTTAGTACTTTTGCACAATAAAAACTTGTTTTATGGGAAAAAAAAGTAATTTATTTGTCGCTGCATTACAAGAACTATAACTTTTTTATTTTTCAGTCCATGTAGTCATGTGATGACTTGTTTTTTTGTAGAATGAGTTGTAGCTTTTATTGCCACCATTATGGAGTATATATAATTTATTTACTAATTTTTATAAAGAATATTTTGGGTGGAATGGAAAAAAACTGCAAATTCACCATAGTTCTTTTTTAATGCCATGCACCGTGCGGTATAAATAATAAGTGACCTTTATTTTATGGGTTATAACAATTGCCGCGGGGCCTAATATGTTTTTTATGTATTTTTTTTAAGGTGAACCTTTTTTAAAGAAATAAAATGTTTTTTTTTTGTCCCACTAGGGGACTTGAAGCTGCAATCCTTTGATTGCTTGTATATTATTTTGGAATACTTAGTGTTTCAAAGCATTATTGCCTTTGTTTGGCCCCCGGCTGCCAAGGTAACCCATCAGCGCTCCAGAGCAACTGAAGTAAGATTAATCACTTAATGATGTAGTGTCTCTAGCAGAAATGCCTCTGTAAGCCAGTTTCACATGCAAACACATGGTCATGCTCCCGATGTTTATCTCCTGCTTGTTTTACATCTGTACTCTGAACATGTGGTTAGCTCCCCTCTCCCCCCTCCCCGTAGTACAGGACATCACACATCAAATGCCTTTTATCTCCACTGCTACCTGCTCTCCCTCCTCCATCCATCCCTTCCTGTCTCTGGAGGAATCCTGCAGTGTTAGTAGCAGAGCATATGTTGTGAGTAATTTCAGCACTACTGTATACTTTGTAATAGAGGGGTGTACAGAGAAAAATGAAAAATAATTTCTTCTCAGATATGGTGGAATCATGTGGTGTGCATTTAGACGCATACAGGTACTTTTCTGTATTTTTCATAAGCTTGGATAACCTCTTTAAATAAAAAATATCCTGTGTACAGCTTCTAAGAAGGTAGTGTAGTAATGCCTGATTGTTAACAATGCACTGACTAAGTAATAAGCATGGTGTAAAGACATCCATCATCTTCTCAATCATTATCCTCCTCTAGCACCCTTCTCCTCTTACTTATGTTCTCAGTGAGAAATCTAGGAAAATAACACATTGGTGTATATGGATAACCCACCACATAGGCTGGTGTCTACTTTAATAATATAAAAAAAATTATATATTGTTTCTTATTTGTTTTTTTGTACTAATGCTTCATTAGCTATTGCTCTTAATGCCCTTTTGTGTCACTCAAGCATCAAGTCCTTTGTCAGTACCTCCATTAAATTAATTAACACCTTCATGATATGGGACTGACAAAAATGTAATTCTGTACAATTGAGCTTATAGACAAAACCTGCTCCTTATAATGTACCCTGTTACAAGTAATAAGGTGTTACATTTAAATTGGAAGAAACAAGATATGTGACAAATATGTCCTGTAATTGATGTCAGCAGACATGCCATACTGTCAAGTTGACCAAAATGTAAATTCTTTTGTGTGTTTGTCTGTGTAAGTAATTGATTTTATGGTTAAACTTTAAAAAGTTAAATTATGAGGAAATGTAAAATTTAGTTTTAAATTTTATCTGGTGACTTTTCAGAATAAGCTGTCAGATGTGTGTACATGAGGAATAACACTATTTCTGGCCATTATATGACTATTCTTTATTATTTAGCAGTTTTACCCTTTGCAGGCTCTGTCTCTAATTCTCAGTTATCTCTAAGCTAGTTGGCAGAGCCGAACGGCTATCATGTCTGCCATGCACTGCACACAGAGAAATCCTGCCCTCCAATCTCTATCACATATCTAGAAGCTGTAGCAGCATGGAGGACATGATACAGCAGTAATGAGCAGTGTAGCTGAGAATCAAGCACTAGGGTGACACAGAAACCTTACCAGCAGCCTGTCTTTTTTACACTGCACCTGCTTCCTCCCCCTGCTCACCCCTCCTCTCTATAGACTTGTATGCAGCTTGTCTCACTCTCAGGGCTCATTCAGACGAGCGTAAAACTCGTCCGTGTGCTGTGCATGGAAATCACTCACAGCACACAGACTTATTGATTTCAATAGGGCTGTTTTCCCATGCGTGAGTTTTCACTCAGCGAGAGTTCGTTGCGTGAAACTCACTGCTTGTCCTATATTGGTGCGCTTTCACGCACCTACGCGCTCATTGAAGTCAATGGGTGCATGAAAACCACGCACAGCAAACGGATGCACATCCGTGTGCTGTGCATAATTTGTGCATCAATTCCATTAAAAAAAAAAATGTATGCGAGTATGTGTGAAAAACACATGCCACTTGCAGAGCAAACCGATGCAATAACGCAATGCACAAAGACAGATTTATGCGCGTTTTTAACGAGCGTAAATCTGTCACACTCGTGTGAATGTGGCCTCACTCACTTCTTTGGTGGTAGTGGTGGGAAACAAAAATATAGGGGAGGAGCTAGAGGTAGGAATAGAGGCCGTGCTAGAACCTCTTCTAATAGTGGCAATAATTTTTTAGCCAACAATCCCCCCATTTCCCGCTACATGCTGAGGGGACACAAGGATTAGTGAAGGGAAATATGGATAGACTACGAATCATTAACCTATCTGATTATAATCTGAGTGCATCAGAGAACACGTTACTAGAAAAGGGCCTTTCCTTTGTCCCCACTGTTAAGTTTGACTCATTTTCTTGGATAAAGGATCTTAATTTGTTTGCTCGCAAACTCAAATGGATCAAATTCTTCAAACACCATAATAGAAAAAAATGTATTGAATTAGGGTTAGAAGAATCTGATATGGAAGGCCTGGTGGCCTTAGAGGGGTTACTAGAGGAATCTGGTAGAACCCCAGGTCTAGGTCCTTTCACCAATCTTAAATTGAAGAGTAGAAAGCTGCCACCTATAGGAGATTTTACCAATGTGGATTTATTTGTGGAAATGGTGGGAGATGAGATCAAAAATCTCAGTCAGGACATGAGGGGCATAGACAACAACCTGTCCTGGTCCGAAAGAGTAGCTCTGACCACCTTAGAGAAAAAACAAAGTATCGTTCTAAAGGCATCTGATAAAGGTGGGAACATCGTGGTCATGGGCAGAGATGACTACAAAAAAATGTGTGAGGACATTTTACTTAACCCTGACTGTTACACCATTTTGAAGGATAATCCCACAGCACTGTTCAAGAAAGAGTTGCTGGGCATTCTGAGTGATGCAAAGAGCAGATCTCTGATCAGTGCTAGCGAGTTTGGGTTCCTGTTTCCACAATTTCCCATCATGGCATGTTTTTATAGCCTGCCCAAAATCCACAAAGGGTATCCCCCCTTACGTGGCAGACCTATTGTTTCAGGCATTAATAATCTAACTCAAAATGTGAGTACATATGTTGATCAGGTGTTGCGCCCTTTTGTTTTGAGTCTCACATCATATGTACGTGACACTATGGATGTTCTGAAACAGATTGATGGTATTTCTTTGGAGAGAGGCACACTGTTGGCTAGCCTGGATGTTGAGGCGTTGTATTCATTCATACCTCACAAATTGGGTTACAAGGCGATCGAGTACTTCCTTGGATCAAGGGGCACTCAGTTTGCAGCCCATAACCAATTTGTTTTGCAGTTATTACAATTCGTTCTTGAAAAAAATATATTTATCTTTGAAGACAAGATCTTTCATCAGCAATGTGGCACTGCAATGGGGAGTCCTGCCGCTCCCACCTATGCAAATTTATTTCTTGGCTGGTGGGAGGAGACAATTGTCTTTGGGGACAATTTTACAAAATGGACTTCGTCCATTGGACTATGGATTAGATATATTGATGACGTGCTGCTTCTTTGGAACTCTACAGCAGAGGAGTTCCATAGTTTTGTAGCAGCCCTCAACACAAATGATATAGGGCTTAGGTTCACGTGTGAGATCAGTGAAAAAGAATTGTCTTTTCTGGATTTGAAAATTATAAAAACAGGAGAAGGTACAATTCGTACAAAGGTACACCGGAAAGAAACAGCAACCAATAGTTTCTTGCAATGGAACAGCTGTCATCCTTATCCCCTCAAACGTGGCATTCCAAAAGGCCAATTTATGAGAGTACGCAGGAATTGTAGCTCCATGGGTGACTTTGAGTGCCAGGCTCAGGAACTCAAGGTAAGATTGAAGGATAGAGGCTTCCCCAAGGGTGTAATCAGAAAGGCCTATGAGGGAGCAAGGGACGCAGATAGGCAATGTCTTCTGGTTCCTAAAAAACGTAAACAAGAACAAGTTACGAGACTCATAGGCACATATGATTCTAAACAAAATGATATCATGCAAATCCTGAAAAGGTATTGGCGTATTCTCAGTTCTGACACAGATTTGGTTGATCAGATCACACAGTGGCCCTCTGTTACGTATCGGAGAGGGAAAAACATCAGGGACAGAGTCATGCATAGCTGTTTTGACCCCATTTTACCTAGGGGTACGTGGCTGGATAGACAAATACCAGGCACTTTCAGATGTGGTAGCTGTAAAGCTTGTGACTTCATTCTCAAAGGGAATAGCTTTACCAGTGTTGCAACACAGGAGAAATACAACATTCGGGATTTTGTCAATTGCAAAACAGCGGTTGTGGTTTACCTCATTACATGCCCATGCCCCCTTAATTATGTGGGAAAAACGGCGCGACAATTTCGGCGCCGGATAAGGGAGCATGTCGGAGATATTATCCATGCTAGGGACACCCCAATATCTAAGCATGTGCATGCCAAACACCAAGGCCAAGCAGCATGTTTAAAGTTTCAAGCAATTGAACTTATTAGACCCCCCAAAAGAGGAGGTGACTGGGACAACCTTATTCTACGCAAAGAAGCCCAATGGATCCATAGACTGGCATGCATACAACCAGCGGGTCTAAACGAGCAGACTAATTATACTTGTTTTATTTAATATGTTATACCATTCCTCCACCTTAGACGGCCAATATTCACCTCGGGTGGCCTTTTGGTTGGGTGGTTGTATTTTGCATAGTTCACTATGTTTGATATGGCCATATTGGCCACTTAACATATTCAGAGATCTTGTGTTTAAATATTTTAAATGGGAGGGATTCCGCTATCTTGTCCACCTAATATGTGTTTTTAAACTAAAGAGTTGCTTTTTTGAGGCAGTCCACTTGCGGTGGGTAACTGTCCCGCAAGACATACTCACAAACAAATTATCGGCTTGCTCTTACCTTCCTCTTACTTGGCAGTCCGGGCGATACGTCCCTGGCTCCCACTGCGCCTGCGCGTTCGGATTGATGCGGCCGATGATGACCCCTGGCTGTCAGCTGACGGCGGGGGGTCACATGGGCAGGTGTCACGAATCGAGAGGGTGTTGTGATTGGTCAGTTCATGTATCGCCGCCAAAACGAGGGGTGGAGTTTGGGGCTTATAGTAACCTAGCGCCTGTAATGAAGTATGCCGTTGACATCGATATGAGCATCTTCCCGTGACGCACAGCAGAATATCTGCTGTTGAATACCATTATCGCTGGTGATGAGGCCAGAGTGACCAAGATACGGACCCCTGAGGATGAGTATCTGAAACGCGTAGGGTCTTTCATTGTATACTGAATGTCTGCATAGGGGACAGTAGCATTGTTTACACCCAGCGCTAGGAGTTCCGGTGTTTTGTTCACGGACACTGGTGCACTTTGGGGATTGTACTACTGTTGTGCCCAGGTTAAATGCTGTTGTCAGTGAAACATTGTTACAAACACTGAGATATATCTATCATAATGACTCAGTGTTTTCTGTTTAATACGTTTTTAAACTATCACGGTGGGGCTTATTTCACAGTGGTGTGTTACCCCTGTTTTTAAAATGAGTTACTAATAAAAGGTATATTTTACTCAATTGTCACTTCAGTGAACCTTCTAATTTTCTCATATTGTGGGAGCACAATTATATTTATATCAATTTATACAGTGAATTTATATTTAATCCATACAGTTATTATTTTCAATATATCTGGGTATGGCTGCCTTTGCACTCTCTGATTTAAACACGGAAGGGTGGATGAGTGAGGCTAAAAGTGTCTTTTCTGAATGTGAACTGATGTATACAGCACAGGGTGCGTCTCTCAAAACTACCTTTAAAAACCTTAATAGACTACATAAGGATTATACTAGAAGCTGGTGGGAGATCCAGAGTTTGGAAAACTATCTAAAAAACAATATAGTTCCCAGAGGCCTGAGGGTCCCCATTGTTCCAGCATCAAGATTAAAAACCACTAATATAAAAGAAAGGTGGGAACAGGAGATCACAGGGAGTTCACTTAGGCTTATGCAGATTCTAGTGGAGGAAGAGAAAGTCCAGTTTGACTCTATTAGTGCGGATCTCAAAAAAGAGATCGAGGCCGCTAAGTCTTTGGTAGATACCCCTGGTTTTGATAAAAAAGATAAAATCCTACAACAAACTCTAGAAAGGTTCACTAATCATTTAAAGGAACGTAAACACTTCCAGTTCCAGAGAGACCTACAGGAATTTAGGGAGAAAAAAGCTTACGACTTTGTTAATACCCAACAACAGCAATATCAACAGACTAATAGGGGGCCGAGGGAAACTGACCCTTCCACATCAGAGAGTGAAACAACAGACTCTGAAAGAGTGGGCCCTTTCTTTGGTGGTAGTGGTGGGAAACAAAAATATAGGGGAGGAGCTAGAGGTAGGAATAGAGGCCGTGCTAGAACCTCTTCTAATAGTGGCAATAATTTTTTAGCCAACAATCCCCCCATTTCCCGCTACATGCTGAGGGGACACAAGGATTAGTGAAGGGAAATATGGATAGACTACGAATCATTAACCTATCTGATTATAATCTGAGTGCATCAGAGAACACGTTACTAGAAAAGGGCCTTTCCTTTGTCCCCACTGTTAAGTTTGACTCATTTTCTTGGATAAAGGATCTTAATTTGTTTGCTCGCAAACTCAAATGGATCAAATTCTTCAAACACCATAATAGAAAAAAATGTATTGAATTAGGGTTAGAAGAATCTGATATGGAAGGCCTGGTGGCCTTAGAGGGGTTACTAGAGGAATCTGGTAGAACCCCAGGTCTAGGTCCTTTCACCAATCTTAAATTGAAGAGTAGAAAGCTGCCACCTATAGGAGATTTTACCAATGTGGATTTATTTGTGGAAATGGTGGGAGATGAGATCAAAAATCTCAGTCAGGACATGAGGGGCATAGACAACAACCTGTCCTGGTCCGAAAGAGTAGCTCTGACCACCTTAGAGAAAAAACAAAGTATCGTTCTAAAGGCATCTGATAAAGGTGGGAACATCGTGGTCATGGGCAGAGATGACTACAAAAAAATGTGTGAGGACATTTTACTTAACCCTGACTGTTACACCATTTTGAAGGATAATCCCACAGCACTGTTCAAGAAAGAGTTGCTGGGCATTCTGAGTGATGCAAAGAGCAGATCTCTGATCAGTGCTAGCGAGTTTGGGTTCCTGTTTCCACAATTTCCCATCATGGCATGTTTTTATAGCCTGCCCAAAATCCACAAAGGGTATCCCCCCTTACGTGGCAGACCTATTGTTTCAGGCATTAATAATCTAACTCAAAATGTGAGTACATATGTTGATCAGGTGTTGCGCCCTTTTGTTTTGAGTCTCACATCATATGTACGTGACACTATGGATGTTCTGAAACAGATTGATGGTATTTCTTTGGAGAGAGGCACACTGTTGGCTAGCCTGGATGTTGAGGCGTTGTATTCATCCATACCTCACAAATTGGGTTACAAGGCGATCGAGTACTTCCTTGGATCAAGGGGCACTCAGTTTGCAGCCCATAACCAATTTGTTTTGCAGTTATTACAATTCGTTCTTGAAAAAAATATATTTATCTTTGAAGACAAGATCTTTCATCAGCAATGTGGCACTGCAATGGGGAGTCCTGCCGCTCCCACCTATGCAAATTTATTTCTTGGCTGGTGGGAGGAGACAATTGTCTTTGGGGACAATTTTACAAAATGGACTTCGTCCATTGGACTATGGATTAGATATATTGATGACGTGCTGCTTCTTTGGAACTCTACAGCAGAGGAGTTCCATAGTTTTGTAGCAGCCCTCAACACAAATGATATAGGGCTTAGGTTCACGTGTGAGATCAGTGAAAAAGAATTGTCTTTTCTGGATTTGAAAATTATAAAAACAGGAGAAGGTACAATTCGTACAAAGGTACACCGGAAAGAAACAGCAACCAATAGTTTCTTGCAATGGAACAGCTGTCATCCTTTTCCCCTCAAACGTGGCATTCCAAAAGGCCAATTTATGAGAGTACGCAGGAATTGTAGCTCCATGGGTGACTTTGAGTGCCAGGCTCAGGAACTCAAGGTAAGATTGAAGGATAGAGGCTTCCCCAAGGGTGTAATCAGAAAGGCCTATGAGGGAGCAAGGGACGCAGATAGGCAATGTCTTCTGGTTCCTAAAAAACGTAAACAAGAACAAGTTACGAGACTCATAGGCACATATGATTCTAAACAAAATGATATCATGCAAATCCTGAAAAGGTATTGGCGTATTCTCAGTTCTGACACAGATTTGGTTGATCAGATCACACAGTGGCCCTCTGTTACGTATCGGAGAGGGAAAAACATCAGGGACAGAGTCATGCATAGCTGTTTTGACCCCATTTTACCTAGGGGTACGTGGCTGGATAGACAAATACCAGGCACTTTCAGATGTGGTAGCTGTAAAGCTTGTGACTTCATTCTCAAAGGGAATAGCTTTACCAGTGTTGCAACACAGGAGAAATACAACATTCGGGATTTTGTCAATTGCAAAACAGCGGGGGTGGTTTACCTCATTACATGCCCATGCCCCCTTAATTATGTGGGAAAAACGGCGCGACAATTTCGGCGCCGGATAAGGGAGCATGTCGGAGATATTATCCATGCTAGGGACACCCCAATATCTAAGCATGTGCATGCCAAACACCAAGGCCAAGCAGCATGTTTAAAGTTTCAAGCAATTGAACTTATTAGACCCCCCAAAAGAGGAGGTGACTGGGACAACCTTATTCTACGCAAAGAAGCCCAATGGATCCATAGACTGGCATGCATACAACCAGCGGGTCTAAACGAGCAGACTAATTATACTTGTTTTATTTAATATGTTATACCATTCCTCCACCTTAGACGGCCAATATTCACCTCGGGTGGCCTTTTGGTTGGGTGGTTGTATTTTGCATAGTTCACTATGTTTGATATGGCCATATTGGCCACTTAACATATTCAGAGATCTTGTGTTTAAATATTTTAAATGGGAGGGATTCCGCTATCTTGTCCACCTAATATGTGTTTTTAAACTAAAGAGTTGCTTTTTTGAGGCAGTCCACTTGCGGTGGGTAACTGTCCCGCAAGACATACTCACAAACAAATTATCGGCTTGCTCTTACCTTCCTCTTACTTGGCAGTCCGGGCGATACGTCCCTGGCTCCCACTGCGCCTGCGCGTTCGGATTGATGCGGCCGATGATGACCCCTGGCTGTCAGCTGACGGCGGGGGGTCACATGGGCAGGTGTCACGAATCGAGAGGGTGTTGTGATTGGTCAGTTCATGTATCGCCGCCAAAACGAGGGGTGGAGTTTGGGGCTTATAGTAACCTAGCGCCTGTAATGAAGTATGCCGTTGACATCGATATGAGCATCTTCCCGTGACGCACAGCAGAATATCTGCTGTTGAATACCATTATCGCTGGTGATGAGGCCAGAGTGACCAAGATACGGACCCCTGAGGATGAGTATCTGAAACGCGTAGGGTCTTTCATTGTATACTGAATGTCTGCATAGGGGACAGTAGCATTGTTTACACCCAGCGCTAGGAGTTCCGGTGTTTTGTTCACGGACACTGGTGCACTTTGGGGATTGTACTACTGTTGTGCCCAGGTTAAATGCTGTTGTCAGTGAAACATTGTTACAAACACTGAGATATATCTATCATAATGACTCAGTGTTTTCTGTTTAATACGTTTTTAAACTATCACGGTGGGGCTTATTTCACAGTGGTGTGTTACCCCTGTTTTTAAAATGAGTTACTAATAAAAGGTATATTTTACTCAATTGTCACTTCAGTGAACCTTCTAATTTTCTCATATTGTGGGAGCACAATTATATTTATATCAATTTATACAGTGAATTTATCCTCACTCACTTCTCCTTCTCTCTTCACCCCTTTCCATAGATTTGTATAAGCAGGCTGTGAAGAGACACCCCCCACTTTCTGTAGTCCATCAATTGTGCTCTGTAACAGGGCGGATTTTGCTTGACAACAGGGGGTGGACAGCAGATTACAGGATAGGAGACACCTAGTGGCAGCAACTTCACACAGAATTTCTATGGATAAAACAACTAAATGTTAACAGTATGGAATGTAAATACAAAGTTGATCTATATCAGGTACAGTGGTGCTTGAAAGTTTGTGAACCCTTCTGTATTTTCCATATTACTGCTTAAATTTGACCTAAAACGACATCAGATTTTCACACAAGTCCTAAAAGTAGATAAAAAAAACAAATCAAACAAATGATTAAAATATATTAGACTTGGTCATTTATTTATTGTGGAAAATGATCCAATATCGCATATCTGTGAGTGGCAAAAGTATTGTTTTCAGTGGTGTGTGCCCCTTGAGCAGCAATAACTGAATCTAAACATTTCCAGTTATTGATGATTAGTCCTGCACATCGGCTTGGAAGAATTTTAGCCCATTCCTCCGTACAAAACAGCTTCAACTCTGTTATGTTGGTGGGTTTCCTCCCATGAATTGCTCGCTTCAGGTCTGTCCACAACATTTCTATTGGATTATTGTCAGGACTTTGACTTGGCCATTCCATAACGTTTAACTTTATTCTTCTGTAACCATTCTTTGGTAGTATGACTTGTGTGCTTAGGGACGTTGTCTTGCCGCATGACCCGCGTTCTCTTGAGATTCATCTCATGGACAGATGTCCTGACATTTTCCTTTATATTTGCTGGTATAATTCATAATTCATTGTTCCATCAATGATGGCAAGCACTCCTGGCCCAGATGCAGCAAAACAGACCCAAACCATGATACTACCACCACCGTGTTTCACAGAAGGTATGAGGTTTTTATGCTGGAATGCAATGTTTTCCTTTCTCCAAACATATCACTTCTCATTTAACCCCTTAAGGACACGGACAATTTTGGCCTTGAGGATAGAGCAATTTTTTTACATTTCCCCTCTTTGCATCCCGACGCTCATAACTCTTTTATTTTTTTTACGACGTAGTTGTATGAGACTTTGTTTTTTGCGGGACGAGTTGTACTTTATGTAGGTACCATTTTTTTGTACAAATACATTATCGTTTAATTTCTATATGCCAGTACATTAGCCTGTTACTGATCGTACACAGGCAGTTGTTAGGGCAGACCTCAGTATGCCCTAACAACAGGAAGCATGTTCAGACAGCCCTGGGGTCCTTCAATGGACCCTGGGCTGTCTGGCCATATGAGTTGTGGGCTTTGATCGTGTCACAGTTATATTCTGTGACGCGATCAATGTGCAGTCCCCCCTCTTTGAACGCCGCGATCAGCTTTCATCGCGGCGTTCAAAGGGTTAACAGCGGAGAGAAGATGTTTCTCTTCTCTCCGCTGTCAGAGCGGGGCCGTGGCTGTGTATTACAGCCGTTGCCCCGCTCTCGATCGCGCGCACAGACGCGCGCAGGGACGGCTGTCACACAGGACGAGTATGCTCGTCCAAATGCGCGAAGTGCTCGCCGCTCAGGACGAGCATACTCGTCCTGTGTCGGCAACCAGTTAAACCAAAAAGCTCTATGTTGGATTCATCCGTCCACAAAACATTGTTCTAATAGCCTTCTGGCTTGTCCAGGTGATCTTTAGCAAACTGCAGATGGGCGGCAATGTTTTTTTTTGGAGAGCAGTGTTTTTTTCCTTGCAATCCTGCCGTGCACACAATTGTTTTTCGGTGTCCTCCTGATGGTAGAGTCATGAACATCAACATTAGCTAATGTTAGAAAGGCCTTTAGTTGCTTAGAGGTTACCTTGGGTTCCTTTGTGACCTTGCAGACTATTATACACCTTGCACTTTGTGATCTCTGTTGGTCGACCACTCCTGAGGAGGGTAATAATGGTCTTGAATGTCCTCCATTTGTACAGAATCTGCCTGACTGTGGATTGGTGGAGTCCAAACTCTTTAGAGATGGTTTTGTAACCTTTTCCAGCCTGATGACCATCAACAACTCTTCTTCTGAGAAATCTCCTTTGTTTGAGCCATGATACACTTCCAAAAACATGTGTTGTGAAGATCAGACATTGATAGATCCCTGTTCTTTAAATAGCACAGGTCGCCCACTCACACCTGATTGTCATCCCATTGATTGAAAACACCTGACTCTAATCTCACCTTCAAATTATCTGCCAATCATAAAGGTTCACATACTTTTGACACACACAGATATGTGATATTGGATAATTTTTCTCAATAAATAAATGACCAAGTCTAATATTTTTGACTCGTTTGATTTGGTTCTCTCTATCTACTTTTAGGTCTTGTCTAATGTGGTTTTAGGTCAAATTTATGCAAAAATATAAAAAAAATTCTGAAGGGTTCACAAACTTTCAAGCACCACTGTAAAATATTAGAATAGCATAAGTTATTTGAAAGGTTAGTATCCATTTAACCTTTTAGTATCCATTTAATTTAATTCAGAAAGCCTCACATGAGCTACAGATCTGAAGTTACCTTTGGGAAGAGGGTATTGGTGACAAAATATTTCTGACTTCGTTCTAAAATTTAAACAAATTCAGCTATTGCCCTGACAAACGAAGTTAAATATCACATGACTTTATTCTACAGATAACACTATGAACCTGAATATGTAGGAAAATTGAGAATGAAGTTGATTATATATGAGTTTCACCTGGAGGGGTAGGGAAAGTTGGATGCGACTTTCTGATCTCACAGGATGGGATTCAGTCACATACTTGGCATTAACTATATGGCCCATGCATATAAAACGGTGTGTTTAACCCCTTAATGTTGGGTTCACACACCATGTTTGCATTGAAGGTTTAATTTGCATTTTTAGGTGAAAACAATGATGTTTCCCAAAAGCAATGATTCATTCAGTTATTTTCAAACACAGTTGCGATTTGTACAGACTAGAAACGGACTTTTACATAAGAAGAAATCTACGGGGCAGATTTACTGTACAAAATGAGCCAGCATTCTTGCGCATTTACATGCCGTGTGCTACATTTATTAACTGTTTTTTTTAACATGCTTGACAAGGGGATGTGGCTTAGCAGGAAAAGGGCGTGGTAAAGCCAAAAGGGGTGTGGCTTAAATGTGACACTGTGCGCCAAAATTGTGCATAATGCAAGAAATACAAAACATGACCACTGAGCCCTTTGATTGACTGCAGCGGTCACATACTCCCTGCATGTAAACAATAATCGGGAGTGCCGCTGGAGTGTCAGTTCCGGCTCGCCGGTGGAAAGGAAAGGTGAGTACTGATTGTTTTGTTAATTCATGTTATTTGCAGCCATTAGGAAAAAAAATTAGGTACCCGGATCACCCCTTTGAATGGAATAATAAATCAGTATGCAGTGTAATTTTAATTTTTTTCATTTAACAAATTTTACTTAATGTTTCAATTATCTCATTTAATTTAATGTTTTCTCCTGAACTGCTCAGAGAGGAACCCCGCTATGTTTGCCCATGATATACTTTTACTTTTTATCCTCCTAGTCCTGATCTAAGGGCCCCTGTAGACTTATTCCCATGCCTTTGGCACAATGTACTGTAAACAGCTCTTGGAAAATCACATTTTAGGGCTGGCTTCAGCTCGTAGCTTAGTTCAACCAGATATATATATATATATGTATAATATATATATATATATATATATATATATATATATATTTATATTTATATATAGAGAGAGAGAGAGAGAGAGAGAGAGAGAGAGGTGTAGGATGTAGGGAAATACTACATTTTCTTTTAGCAATATTTCTTTAACACTATAGAATCTTTTGATTAAAAAAAACTATTATACAATCGTATTGACATGTCTATTCTTTTCATTGGTTCCTTTAGCGAGCAAGCAGAAGGCTCATAATATATTCAGCTGCACAAATGAATATTCCCTGAAAGCTAGCCAGTTTGGGCACCACAAAGGCTGTTCTTTCAATGTATGGGTTGATGTAATCTCAAGAAAAACAGGAAAGTATTTTAGTACTATTATTTAATTTGTTTGACTGATAAAAAACACACACTGACTGCTTTCTCTAAATAGTCCCCTGGAAAGGCACGCAGCACAACATTTGTTCCCATACTTACCAGGCACTTTGAATTGCTGCCCACTACTCAATGCTATTAGAAAAAAATTTAAATTCATTAACAAGGCACAATTATGTCTGTGTCTCCATCTGAAGCACATTCATTCTGTGTATTGTTTCCCCTGTTTCCCTTGTTTGCCTCGGTGAAGCTGCCAAAACTGGTCTTGTAAATACATTAATTACAGCTCTTCATCAGACCTAGCAGATGGGACAAGACTTGTCTTCAGACAAAGAATGGAGTGTTCCTTCCCAAAAGGAGATGCTGCAGACTTTATTTTGTAGTGTAGGTAAAGATATTGTTTGCAGTAAGTCAGAATTTCTAGGTATTAAATAACATTGACTGAGTTTTATTCTACACATGTAGTGTATAATAAATGTTAAGTACAGATATTATAATGTAGTTCTAACAGGGGAAACAATACACATTATTCACACTAATTCACATGAACCATCAAGGGCACTAGTTGATAACATAACACTATTATAATACTGTAAGTCCAGGTTCACACAATAACAATTACTAACAGGGTTTTTTTTTTCAGCCCAAGAGCCTATCCTCAACAAATGAAGAATATGTAAAAGAAGACCTTCCTTTTTTTTATTTTTTTATTTGAGTTTCAAAAACACTCAGACAAACAGTGAAGGAAATAAGTATTTGATCCCTTGCTGATTTTGTAAGTTTGCCCACTGTCAAAGACATGAACAGTTTAGAATTTTTAGACTAGGTTAATTTTACCAGTGAGAGATAGATTATATATATATAAAAAAAAAAAAAAAATCACATAGTCAAAAATATAAGTATTTGATCCCTTTGGCAAACAAGACTTAATACTTGGTAGCAAAACCCTTGTTGGCAAGCACAGCAGTCAGACGTTTTTTTGTAGTTGATGATGAGATTTGCACACATGTTAGATGGAATTTTGGCCCACTCCTCTTTGCAGATCATCTGTAAATCATTAAGATTTCGAGGCTGTCGCTTGGCAACACAGATCTTCAGCTCCCTCCATAAGTTTTCGATGGGATTAAGGTCTGGAGACTGGCTAGGCCACTCCATTACCTTAATGTGCTTCTTTTTGAGCCACTCCTTTGTTGCCTTGGCTGTATGTTTCGGGTCATTGTCGTGCTGGAAGACCCAGCCACGAGCCATTTTTAATGTCCTGGTGGAGGGAAGGAGGTTGTCACTCAGGATTTGACGGTACATGGCTCCATCCATTCTCCCATTGATGCGGTGAAGTAGTCCTGTGCCCTTAGCAGAGAAACACCACCAAAACATAATGTTTCCACCTCCATGCTTGACAGTGGGGACGGTGTTCTTTGGGTCATAGGCAGCATTTCTCTTCCTCCAAACACGGCGAGTTGAGTTAATGCCAAAGAGCTCAAATTTAGTCTCATCTGACCACAGCACCTTCTCTCAATCACTCTCAGAATCATCCAGATGTTCATTTGCAAACTTCAGACGGGCCTGTACATGGGCCTGTTCTTGAGCAGGGGGACCTTGCGGGCACTGCAGGATTTGAATCCATTACGGCGTAATGTGTTACCAATGGTTTTCTTGGTGACTGTGGTCCCAGTTGCCTTGAGATCATTAACAAGTTTCCCCCGTGTAGTTTTCGGCTGAGCTCTCACCTTCCTCAGGATCAAGGATACCCCACGAGGTGAGATTTTGCATGGAGCCCCAGATCGATGTCGATTGACAGTCATTTTGTATGTCTTCCATTTTCTTACTATTGCACCAAGAGTTGTCTCCTGCTCACCCAGCATCTTACTTATGGTTTTGTAGCCCATTCCAGCCTTGTGCAGGTCTATGATCTTGTCCCTGACATCCTTAGAAAGCTCTTTGGTCTTGCCCATGTTGTAGAGGTTAGAGTCAGACTGATTAATTGAGTCTGTGGACAGGAGTCTTTTATACAGGTGACCATTTAAGACAGCTGTCTTTAATGCAGGCATCAAGTTGATTTGGAGCGTGTAACTGGTCTGGAGGAGGCTGAACTCTTAATGGTTGGTATGGTAGGGGATCAAATACTTATTTCTCTGTGCACAATGCAAATAAATATATATAATTTTGACAATGTGATTTTCTTTTTTTTTTAATATAATCTATCTCTCACTGGTAAAATTTACCTAGCCTAAAAATTCTAGACTGTTCATGTCTTTGACAGTGGTCAAACTTAAAAAATCAGCAAGGGATCAAATACTTATTTCCTTCACTGTATATGCACAATATATTCACTTTGACGAGACATAATATACACCTACACCCCACATTAGCGTCTCATTTCAAGGGATTATACAATGCAATACAAAAAAAAAACAGTGGTATGTATGTATGTATTTACCCCAAAAATACCACCCAACCATACCCAATATCCCCCCCCCCCCACCTCCCAATGCAAATGGATCTCAGGCACACTTCCAGATCATATATGTCAGAGCCAAAAGAATCATTTCAAATTATAATTATAAAGACCCACCTTCCCCAATTTCATTGTTTCAACCGTCCCAATGTACCTGCCAAATTTTCCCTGTGATACCATGAAGTTTGCCCAAAGGATGTCATCAATTCTACAATATCACTAGTTTTAAAATGTTTACAGATATATATCTTCCATTTCTGAAAGAATTGTGCTGTTTGCGTTTCTGCCACCCTCTCCGTTACCAGTCTATCCATCAAAATATAGCTCTTCATTTGTTCAAGACTTCATGAATGGTCGGTATTTTGTAATGTAAGCCAGTGTGTAAGTACACACCTCTTGGCTACCAATAACAAGGCATGTAGTGCTGAAGGGCCAGGGCAGGATTCTGATAATGAATTAAATAATAAAGGCAGCGGGCTATTAGGCCCCATGCATATGAACGTAAAAACGCCCGTAATTACTGGCCCATAGACTTCTATTGGCCACGGGTACCTCCACATATGATTACGGGAAGGTGCCCGTGCCGTTGAAAAATATAGAACATGTCCTATTTCAGGCCGTAATAACGGCACGGGCAGGCCCTTATAAGTCTATGGGGCTCCCGTAATTACGGGTGACTACGTGTGTGCACCCGTAATTACGGGAGCTTTGCTAGGCGACGTCAGGGGATAGTCACTGTCCAGGGTGCTGAAAGAGTTAAATGATCGGCAGTAACTCTTTCAGCACCCTGAACAGTGACTACCAATCACAATATAGATCAACATGTAAAAAAAAAAAAGAAGTGCATACTTACCCAGAACTCCCTGCTTCTTCCTCCAGTCCGGCCCATGTGACCGCTGCAGCCAATCACAGGCCAATCACAGGCTGCAGCGGTCACATGGACTGCCACGTCATCCAGGGAGATCGAGCTGGATGTCGAAAGAGGGACGCGTCACCAAGACAACGGCCTGGTAAGTATGAATTTCTTTTACTTTTACTACGGAAAGGGCTGCCCCTTCTTTCTATCCTGCACTGATAGAGAGAAGGGCTGCCGATTAGTGCAGTGCAATTTTGCAGCGAAAACGTGCCCGTAAATATGGGTGGAATACTGGTGACACAGGACCCGTATTTACCGGGTCCGTAAATACTGGTGCAATATGGGTCGAATACGTGTGACCAAGGACCAATATTTACGCCAGTATTTACGGGAGAAAAAAAATACTTTTGTGTGCATGAAGCCTTATCTAATGTTATATCCCATGTATCTTTTATTAATAGTATGATATCTTTACAGTATGTTTTTATAAATGGACAGGTCCACATACCGTGAAACAACTTTGATTTCGGTAAGTCACATCTTGGGCACGCTATCAACCTATCCAGTGATTGTGGATTGCGAGGTATATTAAATCCATAGATTTTCCTATGTATAAATTTAAAGTGCGTCTCTCTCCACTGCTCGCAAATAACTGCCTTCTTAACCTTAGCCCAACTTTCTAATATTTTAAAGGGGAATTGCAAATCTATGACATCTTTATTCCATTCTCTGAACATGTCAGCTGAAGCAAATTTAGCTAGGCTCTCTCTTATATTAAGATATATAACCAATAAAGGGCTTTTTGTTTTGGATTGTACAATCATATGATCCAAAACATTTCCAATACATTCCTGAGATATGTCCCTTAATTTAGACCGCAGGAAGGAAAGCAATTGACAATATGCCAAATGATGGTGTATAGGTACGTCCAGACTAGAGGTCAGTTCAGCAAAGGTCATATATCTCCTTTCTGAGCTATGTATAAGATGTCTAACAGTAGTAATACCTAACCTTCGCCATGTACGAAATGAACATTTTCCCGTCCCTGGGGAAATTTCGGGTGTCCCCATAAATACTTGTGTTTAGACACACGAATAGAAAGTTTAAGTGATGTTCGTATTATTTTCCACGTCATTATAGTATCCCTAAATAACAATCTATGTTTTATATATTTTTGTATTCCAGACATAGCAGTATGTAGCAAAGATGACAATTGCCAGGGATGTGCTATCCCAGCTTCCAGCGTATAGTTTGAGTAATAATTAGATTGTTGTATCCAATCTATACAATGTCGAAAGAGGCAGGCCAAGTTATAGCTACGTACATCAGGAAGATTTAATCCCCCTACCGGCTTTGGGAGCATACATTTCCGGAACGCTATTCTAGGGCGTTTATTAGCCCATATAAATCTCGAAAAAATCGTGTTCAATGTATCAACATCTTTATACTTCCACAACAGAGGAATGGTCTGCATTGGGTATAAAAAATTACAATGGGAGATGTTTCCATTTATTTAATTCAGAAGACATTTTCTGTATAAGGGGAGGATAATTAAGCGTATATAGTGATTCAGGAGTTCGTCAAATTTGAATCCCTAGATATTTAATTGAAAATTTAGCAATTGTAATGGGGATACCCAACGCAGACCACTCCTCCATGTTAATGCTATTCAATAAGTCTAAGAGTTCACATTTATTTACGTTTATCTTGAAACCTGAATGTTGTCCAAAGGATTCGATCAATTCAAAAACATAAAGGAAGATTTCTCACTGGATTAGACAGGAATAGCAGCACGTCATCAGCAAAGTACGTCGCCTTGACCACCTCCGCGCCCAATCTTATACCTTCAATACGTTGGTCCCCATCTAGTGCTCTAATGAAAGGCTCTAGCGCTGTGTTAAATAACAGGGGTGAAAGTGGACACCCCTGATGTGTGCCTTTAAGCAAAGAAAAGGACGAAGACAAAAATCCTGGAGTGTATATCCTGACCAATCAGTGACCAATTAGCGTCATACACTTCTCCCCATTCATTTATACAGCAGATAGCGATATAGCTATATCGCTATCTGCAGTCACATAAACACACTGTAACGTTACTGCAGTCTCCTGACAATGAATATACATTACCTCCAGCCAGGATATGATGTGTATTCAGAATCCTGTCACTTCTGTAGCGTCTCTGTGAGATTTACAGCAAGGCAAGCGTAATCTTGTTTGAAATGACAGTTTACAGCGTAATTTCGCGAGATTACGTTTGCTTTGCTGGAAATCTCAGAAAAGATTCAGAAGTGGTCAGGATTCTGAATACACATCACGTCCTGGCTGGAGGTAATGTATATTCATTATCAGGACACTGCAGTAATGTTAGTGTTTGTGTATGTGGCTGCACATAACGATATAGCTATATCACTATGCAGGGGCGTAGCTAAAGGCTCATGGGCCCCGATGCAAAAGTTCTTATTGGGCCCCCCCCCCCGCAAACTCCTCATGGCCGACGGTCCGCAGCTTTCAGCTGCATCGCTGGGTCTCCTAAGTGACCCAATAATGCAGCACTAGCAGCCGGGGTGTCACTAAGGCTGGGTTCACACACCCTATTTACGGACGTAATTCGGGCGTTTTAGCATTGAATTACGTCCGAAAATGCGGCTCAAAAGCGTTCTGTGCCGACGGTCATTTTTTTTACGCGCCGCTGTCAAAAGGCGGCGTGTAAAAAAAGACGCCCGCATCAAAGAAGTGCCTGTCACTTCTTCAGACGTAAATGGAGCCGTTTTCCATGGAGAAACAGCTCCAATTACGTCCGTAATGTACGCAGCGATAAACGCCTGCACATGCCATTACGTCTGAAATTACGGGGCTGTTTTCTCCTAAAAACAGCCCCGTAATTTCAGCCGTAACGGACGCTGTAGTGTGAACATACCCTCAAGGCTTAAAATGTCAGGGGAAATAGCCCCGATGTGTCCGCCCAAAAAGAATAAGTGTGTATAGGAGACAGCATAGCATATCTATAGCACTACGACCCTATAAACTATGGATAGGATTAGATACATTGGCTCAGCAGACAGTATCACACATGATAGGATTAGATACAGTGGCAGAGCAGACAGTATCACACATGATAGGATTAGATACAGTGGCTGAGCAGACAGTATCCCACATGATAGGATTAGATACAGTGGCCCAGCAGACAGTATCACACATGATAGGATTAGATACAGTGGCCCAGCAGACAGTATCACACATGATAGGATTAGATACAATGACTCAGCAGACAGTATCACACATGATAGGATTAGATACAGCGGCTCAGCAGACAGCTGGCTCAGCAGACAGGATTAGATAGGATTAGATACAGTGGCTCAGCAGACAGTATCACACATGATAGGATTAGATATAGGGCCCAGCAGACAGTATCACACATGATTGGATTAGATACAGGACTCAGCAGTCAGTATCACACATGATAGGATTAGATATAGGGCCCAGCAGACAGTATCACACATGATACGATTAGATACAGGACTCAGCAGACAGTATCACACATGATTGGATTAGATACAGGGCTCAGCTCGCTGACATTGCGGCTCCAGCGCTGGACCCAGGAAAGGTAAGAATAATAATTTTGCTTCTTTATGTGTTACTGATTATTTTTGTGCGTTTGTGTTACAGGTTCGGTTGTTGGACTTCGGATACGAGGACTTCAATGACGGCATTTTTTTTATTCTCAATAAAATGGTTAATGAGGGTTGTGTTTTTTTATTTCAATAAAATATTTTTTCTATGTGCTTGTATCTTTTTAAACTTTATTATCACCGCCTTAGTAATGGCCGCTGGCTGATTGACAACCTCCATTACTAAGGCGCGGCTTAATGTTAGCAGGTGCAAAGGCCAACACTAACCCCCATTATTACCCCGGTACCCACCGCCACCAGGGGTGCCGGGAAGAGCCGGGTACGAACCAGTACCCGTCCATCTGTAGTGACGGACAGGCACCGGGGTGGCCGCAGGCTGGTAGTATTAGGCTGGGGAAGGCCAAAACAGTGGCACCTACCACCCTGGTAATGCTGCCTGCTGCTGCTGTGTTGTATCTGGCTGGTTATGAAAATTGGGGGGGACCCCACATCGTTCTTCCAATAATTTTTTTTTTTTTTTAAATGACGTGGGGTCCCCCCATTTTTCATAACCAGCCAGATACAATAAAGCAGCAGCAGCCTAGCATTACCAGGGTGGGAAGGGCCACTGTATCTGGCCTTTCCCCTCCTGATAATACCAGCCTGCGGCCACCCCAGTGCCCGACCATACCTACAGATGGTCAAGTACTGGATCGTACCCGGCTCTTCCCAGCACCCCTGGTGGCGGTGGGTACCGGGGTAATAAAGGGGGTTAGTGTTAGCCTCTGCACCGGCTAACAGTAAGCCCCGCCTTAGCAATGGATACTGTCAATCAGCCAGCGGCCATTACTAAGTAATATAGTTTAAAAAAAAACACAAACATAGAAAAAATATTTTATTGAAATAAAAAAAAAAACACACAACCCTCATTAACCATTTTATTGATAATAAAAAAAAAGCTGTCATCGAAGTAGTCCTGGAATCCGACGTAGTCCAACGACCGAAGCTGTAAGAAAACACACAAGAAAAACGATTAGTAACACATGTGTTAGGCTTAGATACAGGGCGCATGTGTGATACTGTCTGTGGGACCCTGTATCTAAGAGTACCACAACGTAGGCTTAGATACAGGGTCCAGCAGACAGTAATCTTATACAGTATAAGATTACTGTGTGCTGGAGCCCTGTATCTAAACCTACAGTGTGGTAGGCTTATATACAGGGCCCATCAGACAGGATCACACATGGGCCATGTATCTAAGCCGACCATGTGATTGGCTTAGATACAGAGCCCAGCAGACAGGATCACACAATCTGTGATCCTGTCTCATGGGCCCCCTAAGCCTGCTACATCGTAGGCTTAGGGGTTGTGCAGTCCCTAAACATTGATGGCCTATCCACAGGATAGGCCATCAATAGCTGATGTGTCTCCCGGGACCCGCAAATCAGCTGTTTTGAAGGGGCCGCAGCACTCGTACGAGAGCTGCTTCCCCTTCATTTCACTTTGCCGACACCGATTCACATTGTGACCGGAATGAAGGGGAGCAGCTCTCGTACGAGTGCTGCGGCCCCTTCAAAACAGCTGATTGGCGGGACCCGGGAGTCGGACCCCGCCAGTCAGGGCTAATCTTACCTTCCTCTTCAGCCGCGGCGGTAGTTCTATCGTCTTGATGCTGTGTGCGGCGCATAGCGTTGTGACATCATGCGCTGCGCACAGTGCTTGACGTCAGGACCTCCGCTGCGATCCGGAACCAGGAAGGTAAGTAAAGTCTGTTACTATAGTAACAGGGGCCCGCGGCCTGAGTTACTATAGTAACTTTTTATTGATGTGGTGCGGGGGGCTGTGGGCCCCCCTGGCTTCGGGGCCCAGTCGCAATTGCGACCGCTGCGACCCCTATAGCTACGCCAGTGTCACTATGTGCTATGTAAATGAATGGAGAGAAGTGTATGACGCTGATTGGTCACTGATTGGTCAGCGTCATACACTTCTCTCCACAACACCCACTTGGCCAAAAAGTAAAACACGCCCAGTTGTTCATTGAGAAACTCATTAGCATAAAGCTAAAATAGGTCATAACTCCGTCAAAAATGATTGTTTTTTTTCTAAATAAAAAACACTGCTGTTACCTACATTACAGCGCCGATCACATCATGTACAATATAGGCCACTTAGTGTATTTTGTGGTGACAGAGCCTCTTTAATGTCATCTAAGATGCCAACAAGTTTCCTGATGTTAGAAACTGCCGAACGGCCTTTAACAAAACCCACCTGACTTGGAGATATCAATTTAGGAAGAACGATGGATAACCTATCTGCCATAATTTTAGACATTATCTTCATATCTACATTTATTAGCGAGATGGGTCGATATGACGCTGCCAGTTCAGGGTCTTTTCCCTGTTTATGAAGAACTTTAATATAGGCGGTCTTTGAGGAATCAGGTATAGGTTTATCTGTAAGATAACCATTATATAAGGAAACTAAACAAGGCATTAGCTGGTCTTTCAGTATCTTATAATATTCATTTGAATATCCATCTGGGCCTGGTGCCTTCTGGTTTTTGAGATGTGAAATAGCAATTTGAATTTCTTCCAAAGTTATAGGCGCATTTAGTAAGATATTATCAGCCTCAATAAGAGTAGAGTAGGCAAATTTAATGTAGTGAAGGGGGTATCTAATAGAAGCCTGCTTGGAAGAGGATTGTCATATAATTTAGTGTAAAAATCTCGCAGTATGTCATTGATAGTTTGGGGATGAACATGTATTTTCCCTATGGAATCTCTCATTCTCACTATAAACCCTGAAACCAAGCCGGTTTTATCAATCTAGCCATTAATCTCCCTGATTTATTTCCAAAACGGAATAATTTAGCTTCCATAACTGATCTCTTGAGCTTTGCATCCCTATCCATCCACAGTTCATAATCATGTTTTGCCTTCTGCCACTTTTCCTTATTCACCGATGTCGGTTGTACTTGGAAATGTGTGTATGCCGATCTAGGACTCTGGCTGAAATCCTGGACTTTTTTCTTAATAGTTTTCTTAAGATTGGATATATATGCTATTAAATTCCCTCTTAATACTACTTTAGCAGTATCCCAATATAATTGGGAATTCTCTATATGTGCCCCATTCGTTAATTCATATTCTCGCCACCAACCCCGCAACTTTTCCTGAAAAGCCTCATCTGCTGCCAAATTGGATGGGAACCACCATAAATAATCTGAGCCCCTAGGGACAGTATCATGTATATCCAACACTATAGGAGAGTGATCAGAAATGACAATATTCTCAATTTCACAATGCCCTACCCTCGGCAAGAAAGAACGTGACACTAATGTATAATCTATCCTTGACCATGATTGATGTGCGTGTGAATAATGAGAATACTCTCTTCCTTCAGGGTTGAAAAGTCGCCAAGGATCTATCAGTCCTGTCCCTAAAAAAAGTCTGCCAAAGTATTTTCTTGTACAAATCTCGAGCTAACCCTAGTTATATTTCTAAACATCCTATCTCCCCCCGGATGTAAAACAACATTAACCCTTTCAAGACCGAGCTCATTTTGACCTTCATGACCAGCCCCATTTTCTCAAATCTGACATGTGTCAATTTATGTGTTAATAACTCTGGAATGCTTTTGCCTATCCAAGCAATTCTGAGATTGTTTTCTCATGACATATTGTACTTTATGTTAGTGGAAAAATGTTATCAATAAATTTATTGCTTATTTGTGAAAAACACCAAAATTTAGAGAAAATGTGAAAAAATTATGATTTTTCTCATTTTAAATGTATCTGCTTGTAAAACAGATAGTAATACCACAAAAAATAGTTACTATTTTACATATTCCATATGTCTACTTTATATTTGCATTGTTTTTTGAACATTATTTTATTTTTCTAGGACGTTACAAGGCTTAGAACTTTAGCAGCAATTTCTCACATTTTCAAGAAAATGTCAAAAGGCTATTTTTACAGGGGCCAGTTCAGTTCTGAAGTGGCTTTGAGGGCCTTATGTACTAGATAGACCCCATAAATCACCCCATATTAAAAACTGCACCCCTCAAAGTATTCAAAACCGCATTCAGAAAGTTTCTTAACCCTTTAGGCACTTCACAGGAATTAAAGCAAAGTACAGGTGAAATTTACAAATGTAATTTTTTTTGCTGAAATTCATTTGTAATACGTTTTTTTCTGTAACACAGAAGGTTTTACCCGAGAAATGCAACTCAATATTTATTGCCCAGATTCTGCAGTTTTTAGAAATATCCCACATGTGGCCCTAGTGCGCTAATTTACTGAAACACTGGCCTCAGAAGCAAAGGAGCACCTAGTGGATTTTGGGGCCTCCTTTTTTTAGAATATATTTTAGGCACCATGTCAGGTTTGAAGAGGTCTTGTGGTGCCAAAACAGTGGAAATCCCACAAAAGTGAGACGGTTTTGGAAACTACACACCTCAAGGAATTTATCTAGGGGTATAGTTAGCATCTTGACCCCACAGGTCTTTTGATATATTTATTGGAGTATGTCTGTGAAAGTGAAAATCTACTTTTTTTCTGAAAAAATATAAAAAAAAATAATATTTGCAAGGAATAAAGATTAAAAAGCACCCCAAAACTTGTAAAGCTACTTCTCCCGATTACGCCAATACCCCATATGTGGTACTAAACTGCTGTTTGGACCCACGGCAGAGCTCAGAAGGGAAGGACCGCCATTTGGATTTTGAAGCGCAGATTTTGCTGGATTGTTTTTCAGTGCCATGTCGCGTTTGCAACGCCCTGGAGGGAGCAAAACAGTGGAATCCCCCCAAAACTGACCCCATTTTGAAGACTACACCCCTCAAGGAATTTTTCTAGGGGTATAGTTAGCATTTTGACCCCACAGTTTTTTTGCTGAATTTAGTGGAATTAGGCCGTGAAAATAAAAATCATAGAAATGTTTAATTTTTACAATGAATAAAGTAGAAAAATCACCCCAAAATTTGTAAAGCAATTTGTCCTGATTTCAGCAATACACCATATGTGGTAATAAACGGCTGTTTGGACCCACGGCAGGACTCAGAAGGAAAGGAACAATATTTGGCTTTTGGAGCTCAAATTGAGCTGGAATGGTTTTCGGGTGTCATGTCGCATATGCAAAGCCCCTGAGGTACGAAAACAGTGGAAACCTCCCAAAAGTCCCTTTAGGGGACTGGAACGAGCGATCATTAGGTCGCTGGTACAATACACTGCAATACTAATGTATTGCAGTATAATGTCATTTTACAGGCTCCTGTAACAGCGCGATCGCTGTTCCTGTCCGTTAGTCCCAGGTGTCAGCTGTAATACACAGCTGATACCTGCAGAATATGGAGCGGGCGCAGCGCGTTAGCCCGCTCCATATATAACCCCTCGCACCACGACATGCTATTAAGTCGTGGTGCGCGAAGGCGTTAATGCGCAGCGGATGGTGCAAATTGAAAATTAAAATTTTCCACCGATATGCCATTTTAATGCACAATACGTTGTGCCCAGTTTGTGCCACTGAAGACAAATACCTCATACAATGTTGAGCGGGTTCTCCCGGATATAAAATATCATAAATGTGGACGTAAGCTGGTGTTTGGGCACGCTGTGGGGCTCAGAAGGGAGGGAACGCCATTTGGCTTTTGGAGCGCAGATTTTGCTTGGTAACTGTTCTGTTTGGGGTTTTGCTGGTATTTCAATTTATAATGTGGGGGTATATGTAACCTGTGCGGAGAACATCAGGACATAATAAGAGGGTATAATAATGGGGTACATAAATAATAATCTGCAGATATGTGGCCGGTGTCGCACTGATAAATGGTCGCCCGATCTCATCTGCTTTTGGAACACTCTGCACAATTTGCATCGCCATATTCTGAGAGCCAGAACTGTTTTATTTTTTTTCTCCAACGGAGCTGTGTGAGGGCTTATTTGTTGCGGGACAATCTGTACTTTTCATTGGTACCATTTTAGGGTACACGTGATTTTTTTTATCACTTTTTATTCTATTTTTTTGGCAAGCAAAGTGACAAAGAAACATAAATTCTGACAATGTTTTTTGTATTTTTTTTTTACAGTGTTCACCGTGCGGTATAAATGACATTTTACTTTATTCTGCGGGTCGGTACGATTACGGCGATACCATATGTATATAGGTTTTTTATGTTTTGTGGCGATTGCGCAATAAAATCACTTTTCTATAAAATTATTTATTTTTTGTGTCACCATATTCTGAGAGCCATAATTTTTTATTTTTCCGTCAAAAAAGCGGTGTTAGGGCTTGTTTTTTGCAGGACGGGTTGTAGTTTTTATTGGTATTAGTTTGGGGTACATGCGACTTTTTGATCACTTTTTATTCTATATTTTGGGAGGGTTGATGACCAAAAAATAGTGATTCTGACATTGTTTTTTTATTTATTTTTTTGCGGTGTTCACCGTGCGGGAAAAATAATATTATAGTTTTATAGTTTGGGTCGTTACGAACGCGGTGATACCAAATATGTGTACTTTTTTTAACATCACATGACCGGGACCTGAACTAATCAGGTCCCGATCATATCTCCGGGACCAGAGGCAGGTGATAACAGCGCGATCCGGGTGTCAGCGCTACTCTGAGACACCCGGATCGTGCTTTTAACACCCACCGTGAATTCACGTCGGCACTGCACAGAGCCCAGCAAGTGCCGACGTGAATATACAGTGGGCGGTCGGGAAGCGGTTAAGATCTCCGCCTAAAATTTTGTTTTGCTGTGGGTCAGATCCTATGAGTATACCTATTTCATGATAAATGGTTGCTTGCTTGGTGTTAGGCCCATATATATTATAGATACTGAAGTTGTCACTAGAACCAATTAAATGTAAATTAATCCAGCGACTCTCCTCATCTGTAGCGACATTGTTAACAGTATAATTTAAGTTTTTATGCAATAAAACTAAAACACCTGCCTTCGAGTCCTTGGCTCCGGACCCATACACCTGTCCCACCCATAAGTTCTTCATACGAAAAAAATAGTCTTCTACCAAATGCGTTTCCTGCAAAAGAGCTATGTCTGTTTTAAGGCGCTTGAGATGTCTTAATACCATCATACGTTTGTGTGGTGATTTGAGACCTTTAATATTCCATGAAACAATTCTCATAAAAAACAAGAATATTATTGATTAGCATCTGATGATCCATTTGCATTCCCCCCTTCTAACCCAAAGATATCCCAATCTCACAAATTTATAAAAAAATAAATTAAAAAAAAAGGGTGCACAACATGACGCATTCTCCCCCTCCTTGGCAATCATGCTATTGTGCCAATAGACTTCACTTTCTTCTGACATGTAGCAAGTGCACAGAGTATATAAAAAATACGATCTCTATGCTAGATATATATATATCCAAGTCCATCCGCTCCTCCTAGGCTTACCAGACAGTTACCGTTACATAATTAACATTAATGCTTGTAAACCTAATCCTATCTCATGAATAAATTACCGGTCCACCTATTTAGTAGAAAGCTTCAATTAGTTACCAGTCAATCTGCCAAGAACCATCCCGGATGACAGCTAACGGATACAAACAGCATGTATCTAATCTAATCGCCATTTTACTAAACATATGGATTAAAGGTCCACTTCACATGGCATATACAAAATTCTCAGCTGTCATTGAGGCCAAATTGCTCGAGTGTCAGCATAATCATCAATGTTACCCGACTGGTGACTGTCATGTAGAGGATATTGCGACTTTTCGGCAGTGTTGTTCCTGAGGAGCTCGTAAAGGCGATGATGTTTGCACTAAAGAGTCCGAGCCTTCCTCAATTTGAGATATAGATGCTTCTCCATGTTTTTTGGGACGTAAAATGTCTGCTGCTTCCTCTGGAGAGTGATAGACAGCCAATGTGCCGTCCTTATAAAAATACTCTCAGGATCGCTGAGCGCAAATTTAACATGTTTATTGAAAAGTTCCGAACAAATTTGAGAAAAAGCCTGTATTCTCTTAGTAACCTTCCTTTTTTTGTCCCCAATCCTGGTTTTGTCTTTTTTTTGGACCTAATCCTGGTTACTTAAGTATTGTAGTATAGTGTGTTTTTTACTGCTTCCTATTAGGCCCTGCCATGACAACCATCAGCTCCCTGTGATCGTGTTGCACAAGGGGTGGGCCGATGAAGGGGGCCGCCCTCCTCTTTCAAACTGCTTAGCTCTAGCGGTCGCTATTGACCGTGGCTTCTCAGTGGTTAAAGCAGGGGCCTAGCTAGTGGGGCAGGCAGGGCGCAACTACGATGTAGGGAAGGGGGGCACCGTAGAAGAGCCGTATCAAAACAGCTGATCGCTGCTGATAGACATCCTGTATGCCGGGTGCTGCAACAGTGATCAGCTGTTTTGATATGGCTGCTCTGCGGCGGTCCCATCCTCTCAGGGCCCCCTGCTGCTACGGGGCCCGCACCGCCTGGCACATTAAATTTATGGGCCAGTCGGCACGGGCCCCCTCATGCCTGGTAGCATCGCTAGCACCAAGGGGGCCTCCGATGCTAGCGACTGCCACATTTAATTGTATATGCATCTTCAAGACGCAGATAGAATTTAATACTTGGCTCTGATATAAGTGGAGTTCTAAAACCGGATTGTGTTGCTGTATTTCTGTATTGTGTTGCTGTATTCCGGGGTTTGTGAATCTGTGGGAGAACTTAATTGATTGGTTGCAAATAGAAGATAGCAAAAACTGACACAATTTAAAAACTTTTTTTTCCTTGCAGATTCCTTCCAGCTGAGCAGCTGACTAGGGTGATGGGTTAATTGGTCTCAGGTGATAAATATTAGACTGCTGAAGTGGAGTTCTAAAACCGGAGTTAAAAAGAGGAGTTAAAGACGCAGTAAGTACTCTTCTTTTCTTTTACTTTGACAATTGTTCACTGTTTTGTTGTAACTGATACTGATCTCCCTAACAGCCGGGAGAACAGCCCAGCTAGTAGTCGGCGGGTTGGTAATGCAGGTAAGGCAAGACAATTGATAGTTGTAGGGGATTCTATAATCAGAAAGACGGATAGAATAATTTGTTGCCAAGACCGCCTTAACCGAATGGTTTGCTCTCTCCCTGGTGCCAGGGTTCGGCATGTGGTGGAACGGGTGGACAAATTGCTGGGAGGGGCTTGTGATGATCCAGCTGTCGTGGTCAATGTGGGTACCAACGACAGACTAAATGGTAGGTGGAAGAGCCTTAAGAATAATTTTAAAGAACTAGGCTACAAGCTGAAGGGAAGGACCTCCAAGGTAGTATTCTCAGGAATACTGCCTGTGCCATGCGCATCATAGGAAAGACAGCGGGAGCTCTGGGATTTAAATGCATGGCTTAAGTCTTGGTGTAGAGGAGAAGGCTTTGGGTTCCTAGAGCACTGGGCTGACTTTTCATTGGGGTACAAACTGTATTCTGCAGATGATTTACACCTAAATGGAAGGGGGTTCGCTGTGCTGGGGGAGAGAATTCTAGCTGGGGTGGCGGAGTATTTAAACTAGGGCTGAGGAGGGAGGCCAATGTAGAAAATAAAGGGTAGTTAGGTTAGAAAGGGGTCAGACTATATTGGTGGGCGGAGAAACAGACTGTGGGGAGAGGACTAAGCAACAAGATAAGTAGATCCCTTTGTTGACCAGATGGGTTACACCCTAGAGTTCTTAAGGAGCTTAGTTCAGTTATTTCTGTCCCCCTCTTCATAATATTTAGAGATTCTCTAGTGACTGGTATAGTGCCAAGGGACTGGTGCAGGGCAAATGTGGTGCCTATTTTCAAAAAGGGTTATAGGTCTTCCCCGGGTAATTATAGACCAGTAAGCTTAACATCCATTGTGGGGAAAATGTTTGAGCTGCTATTGAGGGACTATATACAGGATTATGTGACAAAAAATAGTATTATAAGTGACAGCCAGCACGGTTTTACTAAGGACAGAAGCTGTCAAACCAACCTGATTTGTTTTTATGAAGAGGTGAGCAGCAGCCTAGACAGAGGGGCCGCTGTGGATGTAGTGTTTTTGGACTTTGCAAAGGCATTTGGCACTGTCCCTCATAGACGTCTAAGGGGTAAATTGAGGACTATAGGTTTAGAAAGTATAGTTTGTAATTGGATTGAGAATTGGCTCAAGGACCGTATCCAGAGAGTTGTGGTCAATGATTCCTACTCTGAATGGTCCCCAGTTATAAGTGGTGTACCACAGGGTTCAGTGCTGGGACCACTATTATTCAATTTATTTATTAATGATATAAAGGATGGGATTAATAGCATTATTTCTATTTTTGTAGATGACACCAAACTATGTAATATAGTTCAGACTATGGAAGATGTTCATGAATTGCAAGCTGATTTGAACACACTAAGTGTTTGGGCGTCCACTTGGCAAATGAAGTTTAATGTAGATAAATGTAAAGTTATGCACCTGGGTACGAACAACCTGCATGCATCATATATCCTAGGGGGAGCTACACTGGGGGATTCACTTGTTGAGAAGGATCTGGGTGTACTTGTAAATCATAAACTAAATAACAGCATGCAATGTCAATCAGCTGCTTTAAGGGCCAGCAAGATATTGTCGTGTGTTAAAAGAGGCATGGACTCACGGGACAGGGATGTAATATTATCACTTTACAAAGCAATAGTGAGGCCTCATCTAGAATATGCATTTCAGTTCTGGGCTCCAGTTCATAGAAAGGATGCCCTGGAGTTGAAAAAAATACAAAGAAGAGCAACGAAGCTAATAAGGGGCATGGAGAATCTAAGTTATGAGGAAAGCCTAGCTATTTAGCCTTGAAAAAAGACGACTAAGTGGGGACATGATTGACTTATATAAATATATGAATGGCACATACCAAAAAATATGGTGAAATCCTGTTCTATGTAAAACCCCCTCAAAAAACAAGGGGGCACTCCCTCCGTCTGGAAAAAGAAAGGTTCAACCTGCAAAGGCGACAAGCCTTCTTTACTGTGAGAACAGTGAATTTATGGAATAGTCTACCGCAGGAGCTGGTCACAGCAGGGAAAGTAGATGGCTTTAAAAAAGGCTTAGATAATTTCCTAGAACAAAAAAATATTAGCTCCTATGTGTAGAAATTTTTTACTTCCCGTTTCCCATCCCATCTCTTGGTTGAACTTGATGGACATTTGTCTTTTTTCAGCCATACAAACTATGTAACTATGTAACTATGTCGGAGCAGCTCCCTGCTCCGCCATCACTAGGCTACAAGCCAAAGTAGGCCTGCAGACCATAAGATGCTGGGACGGAGTGATGAAGTCACTGGATCACACCGGCCTACGCAATGGTCTCGGAGCAGGGAACGGGGCTAAGTAATTTTTTTTTATTTATTTCTACAAGGGGGGAACATTTGTGACATCATCTACAGGGGGGCTGTGGGGCGCCATCTGCAAGGGGGCTGTGTGGCATCATCTACAAGGGGGGCTGTGTGGCATAATCTACAAGGGGGGGCTGTGTGGCACCATCTACAAGGGGGCTGTGTGGCACCATCTGCAAGGGGGGGCTGCGTGGCACCATCTGCAAGGGGGGCTGCGTGGCACCATCTATAAGGGGGGCTGTGTGGCACCATCTACAAGGGGGGGTGTTGCACCATCTACAAGGGAAGACTGCAAGGCATCGTCTACAAGGCTACAAGGGGGGGCTGTGTGGCACCATCTGAAATGGGGGGCTGTGTGGTACCTTCAGGGAGCTACAGTGGCGCTATCTACAGGAAGGTGGTGGTGCCATCTTCGGAGATGTGGGTGCTATCAACAAAGGGGCTGCAAAAAATCTCCTCCTCCTCACATGCACTTCGCGCAGTGAGGAGGAGGAGGATAGCAAGCATGGCCGTGGCAGTGGTTCAGAGGAGTGTCCGGCACCCCTGGAGGGTTCTCACGGCACCCCAGTTGGGAACCACGGACATAGACTATAATGTGTCAAAGATAGACCAAAATAGCATCCGTTTGGTCTATGTTTGTCGTGGTTTACGTTGGGATACTGTTTCTTGAAAGTACTGAAAAGCGTAGTCTGCTACGCTATTCTGTACATCAAAAAAAGATATACGAGACGTAACTATTTTTAGCATTGATCTTAATAGACAACATATGCAAACGTAATGATATACGTTTACAACCGTTTACATACAGTAAATCTATACATTTTTTGGGGTTTATTTTTTTCTATCAGTGTTCTCTTTAAAAAAAAAGTATACTTTTTGTTAGGTAAAAAACGGACAGAAACGTATACTGACGTATGAGTATATGCTAAAATTATACGCTATAAAAAAACATAGACGTAAACAGAAAAGGTTACACATTTGTATAGGTTTTCAATGGTCCACGTTTTTATAAAAAAAAGTATAGGTTTTTATAGTGTGTACGTTTAGCGTATACTCATACGTCGGTATACGTTTCAGTCCGTTTTTTTTAAAAAGTGAACAGTGATAGAAAACTGATACATTTACTGTATGTAAGCGGATACAAACATATAGCATTACGTTTGCATACGTCATGCATTGAGATCAATGCTGAAAAAACGTTACGTCGCGTATACCTTTTTTTGAAGTACAGAATAGAGTAGCAGACTATGCTTTTCAGTGCTTTCAAAAGACAGTATCCCGACGTAAACCATGACAAACATAGACCAAACGGATCCTATTTTGGTCTACGTCTGACCCATTATTGTCTATGTATATGCCGAGCTATATGTTTCAATACTTTTTTAGTGTTTAGTGATAGCACAAACGCGATGTGAATGGGGCCTAAATGCATCAAAACGCTGTGTGTCCTTAGTCCATGTGTTGAATACATATCAAATTGATCAGAAATTTATCAGAAAATCTTCTGTCAAATAATTAACCCTTTAACGACCAGCATATAGTATTTTTACGTCGGCCGTTTGGGGTAGTTCAACTGAAGTATGCACTCAATAGCCAGCGCCACATCTGAGTGTTTCCCTCTCCCTCTCTCACCCCACTGGCATCCCGCGTGCATCGCAGGGGGCCGATGGTATCTATGGTAATTTGAGAAGTTTGAGGGAAAAACAGATTTTCCCTGGCGCTGCTAACTGGTAAAACACTTCTTGAGTAATGAGGATTTAAAACAAGCAAATGTTATATCAGATATTGTTTTAATTACTACGCGTTTCAAGACCGGACCGGCCTCTTCATCAGGTAAAATACAAATGCTATACATTCCCCTTGCAAAGGTGAAATATACAGCCAAGACAAAGTGGTAAAAAAAATGTGTGAAAAAGTGCCAAGTCACATGGATGAGTTATGCAGGGGTGTTTGAATGAGTCATGGATGAGTCATGCAGGGGTGTTTGAATGAGTCATGGATGAGTCATGCAGGGGTGTTTGACTGAGTCATGGATGAGTCATGTAGAGGTGTTTGGATGAGTCATGGATGAGTCATGTAGAGGTGTTTGGATGAGTCATGGATGAGTCATGTAGAGGTGTTTGGATGAGTCATGGATGGGTGAACGGCGTAAAAAATAAAATAAAAAAACAATGGCAGAATTGCTGTTTTCTGTTCATCCTACCTTCAAAAAATTTGATAAAGAGTGATCAAAAAGTCACATTTACTCCAAAATGACTACAAGTCGCCCTGTAAAAAAAAGCCCTCATACAGCTGCATCGGTCGAAAAATAAAAAAGTTATGGCTCTTAAAATATGGCGACACAAAAACAAATAATTTTGGAAAAAAAGTGTTTTTACTGTTTAAAAGTAGGAAAACATAAAAAACCTATATAAATATGGTATTGCCGCAATCGTAAGGACCCACTGAATAAAGTTAGTATGTTATTTATAACACACGGTAAACTGCGTAAAATTAAGACGCAAAAAATGTGTTTTTTTTCCAGTACCCCACTAAAAAAGTTAATAAAAACGGTGCTATACAAAAATACAACTTGTCCCGCAAAAAAAAAATCCTTATACAGCTATGTCGACGCAAAAATAAAAAAGTTATAGCTCTTTGAATGCTACGATGGAAAAACTTAAAAAATTGCTCGGTCATTAAGATTTTAAATACCTTCGGTATTAAGGGTGTCAAAGAAAAATGTTCCTGTTTATGATGCAACTTATATGTAATCAGAGTAAACAGTTTTGTTTACTTACTCCTAAGGTTTCTGCCCCTTCTACCCTTATCCCATTCCTATATGATATCAGTTATAGTATAGAAATACATGCAGTATATAAAGCCTCTTTATGCATTTGTTAATTATATTATGCACTTCGCAAAGAACGTATTAATCATTAGCCTCAATCTCAGCTCTTGAGGATGGAGGTTTACATGATTGCGCTGTAGACCCTGAATTCTATTAACCTCCCTTTGTTTAATTACGAAACACTTGAGAGCAAACAACAGCCTTCTCTTCTGGAGAGTGAACATTCCTCCATGAATTTTCTCCAAAATATTTACTTTTAATTATCTGGGCTTGTTAGAAATACCTCTCTTCTCTTATCAATTTCTATGTTCAATTTATCTTACACGCTAAATTATAAAGCTTAGAGTGAAATTTATCAAGAAGATAAAAGTTCTTCAAGTCTTGTAGCTTCATTCCTGAAACTTACTTTATGTACTGTGAAAATCTTAGTTGGGATGTTAATAAATTGAAGATGTAGTTTAAATTCTTGATCTTACAGAATGAAGCATGGGGGTTTTATGTTTCTTAAAGTTCATGTATGTGGTTTACTAGATCATTACATCAGAAGATAAAGAAAAATTATTGGATATATTATTATGAGTACACGGCTGAGCTGGAGTCTAAATGGGAAAGCCAACATATCAGGAGTGTGGAGGTGACGTTCACAGAAGCAATGCCACCCAAAGATACATTGCTGAAACAGTTAGGGCATGTTCAGACGTGGCAGAATTTTTCAGCTGCAAATGTTGGTGCAGATTTGGGGCAATTACGCAACGAATCTGCACCAACGTTTGCATACTTGACAGGTAATTCAGACGTTGCAGATATCACAGCGGACTTGCCACAGATTTCAGATTTTGCATTGCAAAGGCTGAAATGTGCAGTGATATTCCGCTTCTTCTCCGCAATGTAATGAGCATGCTGTGGAGGGAAAATTCTGCACCGCAGCCTAATTTCCGCACAGTTATTTTCTGCAACGTCTGAACTAACTTTCCTAAAAATGTATAGGAACAAATGTAAAAAACGGCTGCTGCAGAATTCCACTGCGGACTGTCCGCAGCAGAATTCAACAGCGATTCCGCCACGTGTGAATGTGCCCTAATCGTCTCACATGACATATGAACTTAAAAGATACATTATGTAAAGAATCAGCAGCACCAGTCCAGAGTAGTATGGGGCCAGTCTTTAATTCCCCATCACGGATGGTATTTAATTCCCTGATACTCCAGATATCGTTATAGACTCATAGGATATAAGGAAAAAACCTTCATGACAATCTTCCATCTACCTCTCTAATCATTATGCAGTTTGCAGATTCAGGTTTCCACTCTTTATTATTCCATCCAACTATGCATCCCCAGCATCTAAACATTGCCTATAAAGGAAACAGAATATTCCTCATTTTTGTGTTTTCTGTTAATCACTTATCCAAGAATAAAGGCTATATACACCTTTGGGGCAATACTAATTAGCCCTACTAATGGATTTCACAGAGATCGACACTCTGTAGCCTGCTATGTATTAGAATACATGCAGGCTGCTGATCAAAAATTATTCCAAATTTATAGTAAAAAAACAATTGCATATACAGTATATGTAGGGTTTTTTTGCCAAAATACATGCAATAAAATGGAAGAAGAAATTTGCCCCAAAGGTGTTGTTTCACCATGGACTCAACGCAGTGGCGTAACTACCGCTGTATCAGCCGTAGTGGCTGCTACGGGGCCTGCGGCTTGAGGGGGTCCGTGCCGCCCGCCGACATGCCCCCCTATATGCCCGGTGGCGCCGTCAGCAGCCGTTATGGCCTCTAACATGTATTGGCCGGGTGACACAGGCCCTCTCATGCCGACAGCCATCCCCTCTTGCAGTAATTGTACCTGCGTCTATAGCACGCAGGTACAAATACATGCATTAGCGCTGGATAACCGGGCAGGTTCTTTGTCCGACCATTCAGCGCCTTTCAATGACACTGATTGGTGGGGCAAAATGACTTGCCCCGCCAATCAGCATCTTTCAACGATGCTAGCAGCGCGATTATGTCATCGCGCCGCTTCCGTGCTTAAAAGGCGCTGATTGACGGAGCCAGTCAGCGCCTTTGAAAGACACGCCGCTTGCGTCATTCAACTCCAGCAGACCTGCTCAGAAGAGAGCAGATCTGCATTGCTACAGTACAGCGCGGGAACGGGATCAGGGTATGTCATTTTTTTGTTTATTTCTACTAAAACTGTGAGTGGCGTTATCTACAGCGGGGGCTCTATCTCCAGGGCGGGGTCGTCTATATGTGGGCCACTATATACATGGGGGGGCTATATGTGGGGATGTGGGGCACTATATACAGAGGGGTCTATATGTGGGGATGTGGGTCACTATATACAGGGCGGTCTATATGTGGGGATGTGGGCCACTGTCTACAGGGGGGTCTGTATGTGTGGTTGTGGGGCACCATATATAGGGGGGTCTATATGTGGGGATGTGGTCCACTATTTACAGGGGGGTCTATATGTGGGGATGTGGGGCACTATATACAGGGCAGGGTCTATATGTGGGGATGTGGGGCACTATCTACAGGGGGGTCTATATGTGGGGATGTGGGGCACTATATACAGGGGGTTCTATATGTGGGGATATGGGACAATATATACAGGGTTGAGTTACCTGTGAGGCACTATCTACAGGGGGGCTATATGTAGGGCACTGTCTACAGGGGTGGGCTATATGTGAGGCACTATCTACAGAGGTGGGTTATATGTGGAGCACTATCTATAGGGGAAGCTATACGTAGGGCAGCACAGTGGCTCAGTGGTTAGCACTATTGCCTTGCAGCTCTGGAGTACATGTGTGGGCACTATCTACAGAGGCTCTATGGGGGTCACTATCTACAGGGGGCTATAAGGGCACTATCTACAGAGGGCATGGTGTGTGTGTGTGTGTGTGTGTGTGTGTGTGTGTGTGTTTGTGTGTGTGTGGGACACAGTGTATGGTATTATTATAATCAGGGACACAGTGTATGGCGCTATTATAGTTAGTGGTGCAGTGTATGGCGCTTTATTATATTTAGAGGTGTTCAGAATTTTAACTTTGTTTATAGGTGCAGAAATGTTTTAAAAGTAAGAAGCTGAGACATCTGAGCGGAAAACTGCAGAAATAGGTTGGGACCGGAGGGAGAAGAACTAGAATCTGAGACGTCACTGGTGAGTCACTTAATGTCAATGTTTATTCTGCCTCTAATTAGCACTGTAGTCACTGTATGATCTGCAGCGAGATGATGGGTGGTATGATTTCTTTTTGTGAAACAGCATCCCCCAGCATATCCTTACTATTGTTTGTGCCATGCTGGGAGCTGTAATTTTACGCCGTACAAACCTATACGGCAGGGGTTGCACTAAATTGAACTGTATTTGTTCTGGTGTTGTATATATATATATATATATATATATATATATATATACATACTGTATATATTGTGAATGAAGCCTTACTCAAGTGTACAACATACATATCAAAAGATACAAAGAGGTAAGTAAACAGACAAACACATTTTTTTAAACCCAGAAATGAGAGTAGCACAGGGGTCCAGGACACAGTAGTTCCAGATGAGCTCTGCTTACTTTCTTTATCTAATGTTTCTTATTAGCCGGAAGGTTTCTAGTATGAGTATGAGTACTTTGGAGCGTCTGCCAGATGCCATAACATGATACAGACATCCTTCTCTTATGCAGCGATTGTCACAAAGGCCTGGGATAGGCCGAAACATCTCCCTTAAAAAATTGCCTGACAAAAAAACAATAAAACAAAAAAAGTTCAACTACTTTGAATAAAAAGCAAATACTTTGAGAAAATCTTCCTCTATGTCCATTATTTCTACTGAGTGCTAGGGTTTTTCTATTATACCTTATGCCAGAAACACAAATTAGCATCACAAATAAAAAACTGCAACTTTTGTATTAACAGAGACACTTACACCTCAATGAAGACACAGATTTTGAAATATTTAATGTAATGTGACTGAACTAGACTTTGGTGTTATTGAAAGTATTGTGATCTACAATTAAATGATTCAGCCACACAGGGAGCTGTTAGGCTTTGTTCACATCTGTGTCAGGGCTCCATTCTAGTGCTCCGTCAGAGCTTTCCGTCAGAATGGAACTCTGACAGCAACAGACGGAAACCATTGATTTCCATGGTGACGGATCCGGTGCAAATGGTTTTTGTTTGTCGCAGTTGTGCAAGGGTTCCGTCGCTTTGACTGAATGAATAAGGTAGTCGACTACGGGGCTCTAGAGCAGTGGAAACAAGCTACAGTATCTGTAGTGATGAATCACATTTCACTATCTGGCGGTCTGATGGACGAATCTGGGTTTGGCGAATACCAGGAAAACATTACTAATGGGAATGCATAGTGCCAACTGTAAAATTTGATGGAGAAATGATAATAATCTGAGGCTGTTTTTCAGAGTTTGAGCTAGGCCCCTTTATTTCTACTGAATGGTAATGTTAATGCTACAGCATAAAAGACATTGAAGTCAACTGTATGCTTAAAGCTTTGTGGCTACAAACTTTGGGGAAGGCCCCAAATTACTGTTTCAGCATGACTGTGTCCCTGTACACAAAGCGAGTTCCACAAAGGCATGGTTTGATAAGTTTGCTGTAGAGGATCATGAGTGGCCTGCACAGATCCCTGACCTCAACCACATCGAACACCTTTGAGATGAATTGGAACGTTGATTACGAGCCGTGACCTCTCTTTCAACATAGAGATTTAGCCAAGTTTATCTTGACTGATGTAGCATGATATCACATAACAAAAGCCATTGAAAAGTCATTGAAAAAGTCAAGTTAAAGTTTTTTGCCACTGTGTATTTAATGTGTTAAGAGTCAAGATAAAGACGGCTACATCTGTAACTGTCTGACCTCACAAATACTCTTTTGGCTGAGTGGGCACAAATTGCTACAGACACACTCCCAAATCCTGTGGAAAGCCTTTCCAGAACAGTGGTGGCTGTGATAGCCACAAACGGGGGTACAACTCCATATTAATGCCCTTCGTTTTTAAATGGTATGTCCAACAAGCTCATATAGATGTGGTGGTCAGGTGTTCACATACTTTTGGACACATATTGTATGTAATCATAGACTTCTATTTACCAAATGTATGTCAAAAGAGTGTCTTTTTGGCATACGTATGACCGGTACACATCTGTATACCTTTTTTTTCAACTATATTGAAAAGTGTATACAAATATGTTTTCCAATAATAGTGTATCCTGCCTGAAAACATATATTTTCTTACAATAGAAGTCAAAAGCACATGTGTGCAACTGTACATTATAAGCTATCATCCGAGGAATATGGTTAGGTCCTTGCCGTATAGTCAGATGATTAGGGCCAAACGCAATACTGACAGACAGGAAGATCTTGATACATCTTTAGATATTATGATTGGCAATTTTCTTCAAAGAGGCTACCCTAAAGCACTACTGTGGACACATAGAAATAAGATTGATAATACAGCGAGGGATAGCTTGCTACAACCTAAAAAAAGCTCTAGTGGGTGGAAAACGGAAACGTATTCCATTCATTTCGACTTATAATGATATAAGTGGGGATATTTCTAAAATTATGAACAGACATTGGCCAATTATTAGCAATAGCTTTGGACACATTGATGAATTGAATAATAATCCTTTTATGTCTTACAGACGTTCACAAAATCTTCGAGATAGTCTGGTGAAAACCAGAGTGTCAGAACAAAAGAAAGTATTACAATCAATCTTTAAACCCCTGAAACCGGGTAATATTCCGTGTTACAGATGCGTCAACTGCACTTTGATGTGCAAGGGTTATTCCTTTAGACATCCAGTTACTGGACAACAATTTAAAATCAGACACAATTTCACTTGTGACTCGGATTGGGTCATATACGTGTTATGGTGTCCCTGTGGCCTCCTATATGTAGGGGAGACAACTTGTGCTTTCAAAACCCGGTTAAATAATCATCGTTTCTCGATACGCAAAAAGAAACTTGACTTACCTGTGTCTAAGCATTTTTCGGAATATGGTCACAATGAGAGGGATCTAACATTTATGATCCTGGACCATGTTCCTATACTACAATTAGGCGGCGATCGTCACTTGGCATTACATAAAAAAGAATTGAGGTGGATATTCCGATTAAATACATTGAGACCATTTGGACTTAATGTAGAATTTGCTGTAGATAGGATAGCTGTATGACGCTCGCATATCTCTCTCCTTGGATTCTTTGATGTCCTCCCTAGTATAAAGAATGTTGACACACTAGCATTTGTATTTCTTATGATGAATTTCTTGTCAATATGTGATAAATACTAATTTTTATATTTTTGTATTTTTCTAGATCGAAATACCACTCCCAACAGAATTTCGGAATCTCTTTCTTTATTTTTAATAGTAAAATTACTGTATTATGGATATCTGACACGGCTGTGTCATATTCATCTAGTCTTATGATATCAATAAAGATGTTTATTATCTGTTGAATTTTTTCTAGTCTCCTACTGTGGTGTCGAGTGATGTAGAGATATTTATATATAAAAAAAGATTTTTTTTAAAAAAAGGTGAAAAAATATATATGCTTTATGAAAGATGGTGTCACTGATACGACAATCCTGGTCCGTTACACGGATGAGGGGGATGGGACATCCTATGCACGTGAAGACGATGCTATGTGGTTCCTAAACTCTAGGTAGAAGGACGCTCTGGATATTTAATTGCGGACAGAGCTCTTTGTGCCAACGTGTGGATCATCCATAAGAAGCTGATATAATAACATAATATTACAACACTATTTTAATATCTCCATTCCTTACCATGAGGAGCATTGATTAATTTATTTGTATTATTTACAATTCAGACTTTTTGTCCGACACAGCCGTGTTACTAGTTATCCGTTACATAGGTGCATCAGTTGCCTGGCAACCTATGATGCCGCTTCACACATGATCAGTTCAGTGGAACGCATTGACACGCATTACATCATATTGATGCGTTCGATGCGTCTTGCTGCTGATCGACGATACACTTCCGTCTCTTGGGTTTATACGGATGTATCGAAGTCTAATGACATTAGGTGTGCAGCTGTTTGCTGAAATATATGCCTACGAATTTACATACTAATGATTCACCTGATGTATCTGAAGTTCTGGTTGGTGAGTGTGGTTATGACGATTGATTTTAACACCACTGAGGCATAAATGATTATGTTGTAATCAGTTGTTTTTAATGTTTGTGTTATTGTACATTGCTACTTACACTGTTATATATACACATTCGCACTTTTTGTATCATGTTTATGTTTTATAATGATACCTTATACCATGCATTATATGAGTTTTCCAACACTATATACTTTATTGTATTATAATGAGACTAATTATGTTAAGTAGTCTCAACCCTATATTAGTTTCCTGTAGTAGATGTGTCACTAGGCTTGATAAAGATCCTATTGTAGGATTGAAACGTGGCTATTGTTCTTGGATTGAATAAACCACCACTTTTTTCACATTGGAGTGCTGCAAATTTTCTTTCTTTATATATATATATATATATATGTATATATATATATATATATATATATATATATATATATATATATATATATATATATAAAAAAAACTTCAATTAGTTATTTCATGTAGTTGCAGATATTGCTGGAAAAAAACATCACGTGACTGTGAATAACAAATGTAAAACAAGTTTTAATGAATTCCCTTGATTCAGGAGATTAAAAGATTATAGATTATATAGGTGGTTACACTTTTGGAGATTAGCTATACCTCTTCCTTACTAATTTCTGTGGACTCTCCTACATTCATTGTCACTGAATCATAAATGTATTAACAAACAATATAGGTAAATATGGTTCAGTCTTGGGTAATTTCCCTGGGACCTACAAGGAGTAACCTACAGTGGCAATGATATTATAGGCTCTACAGCTGTCATTTATTATATCTATGTTATGTGTCGTGCTGTGTTCTATTGTTTATCTAAATAAGAAATTCAATGTATTTTACTGACAAAAGTTATCTTGTAAACTGTAATTGACAGGTTACTGATCACATGGATTAATGTTTTAGTGATAAAGTATACAGAAAGAAAAAACTTTTTGTTTTTATCTCCCCTCCCTTTTTTCCATATTAACTGGTTTTTTTTCCAGCTAGGAATAATTTTGATAGAATTTTTAAAGGAGACCCTTTCAGAAATAAATATAAAAACCCTTTAGTGTACTTTAGGAATATGACAACAATTTTTATTTTTTTTAAGGGACAAAGCCTGAAGCAGAACTACTAAAATACTCTGATGACAATATCTACATACACATAATACACATATTTCAGGAAAGGTAAGTATATATTGATATGGATGGTGATTAGAAGTCACACGTGATCTCCATGATGACAGCACAGCGTTTGACACAAATCAGATGGGGACTTGTCATCAGAATCACTCAGTAGTGCAGCCTTAGGCTTTAGGACTGTAACTTAAAATTATATCTCCTCATTGAAGTAAGATATTAAAGCAGTAATCCTCCTTTAATTGCGTTTTTACCCAATAGTTGGAACCATGAATGAATTTTACAGAGAGCAGATGATGATAATGTTTTCTGTAATAACCAGCCAGATCATTCCTTTAATTTTCAATTGAGCTCAGGAAGGGTGAGTGTTAGGGCCTTACTATATTCTATGGGCACTTCTGGCACTTTTATCTGCATGATTTGCGTGCATGTAGAAGTTTTTCTCCTTTTTGATATGACATACATTTTCATTGTGATCCTAATTAATCAGTGATGTTTTGCCCTTTGAGGTTGATTGTGAAACGTATATTTCCTTAATTGTTTGCATCTCTCATCTCTTAACTTACATTAGAACTATACACAATATTCTATGTGTGGAAATAATTACAAATTATGTGCATCATGTGCATCTAAACCTCCTTCTTGCATTCTATGATCTTTTATTGATTTGCCTTTGCTGCAGCTGTCTGGCACTGATTGATACATCTGGACAAGCCCTTCTTAGAAAGATGACACTGCTAGCAATAAGCTGATTGACGCATGTCTGGCTTCTCTATCCTTGTAGCCTCTCATTTTACCTGCAGCTCTTGTTATAGTATAACATGGGGCTCTTTTACAGGAATGGGTGACCATGTAATACATGGTCACATTGAGTTTACCAGAGTTGCTTTTTGCAGTGGCTCGCCACTAATTTGTGATTACTATCTACTAATATTCTCAATATCCTCAAGGTCCCTTTTAAAGTCCTTTTAATGTGGAGTTTTACGACTTAAAATGCACTGGTGACATTTTGCTTTTTTTATCCTAAGTGCATAACCTTACATGTATCCCCATTAAACTACATTTGTCACTTATCTACCCGAGCCTCAACATGAACACCAGACCTCTGTTCAGAAACCTCAGTTACAATTTATGCATATTTAACCCTTTCCAGACATTTGAAGTACAGTTACGTCATAGCCAGAAAGGGTGTGTATGGAGTGGGCTCACAGGTTGAGCCTGCTCTATACTAAAAGGGTGTCAGCTGTATACATCCGATACCTCACTGCAATGGCTGGGATCAGAGATAATGGCCGTTTAACCACTTAGATGCCACGGTCGCTTTTTTAATAGAATCTAAGCCGTAAGAAAAAGGGGGAGGCCCGCTCCATCAGCTCCATTCATGCCCATCGTTGTCATAGCAGCCTAGGGTCCCAATGAAGGCCCCCAAGTCTGCCATTTTTCTGCTCGTATTCAGCCCTGTCGCAGGCGATCGAACAATCGCTTGTCCAAGGTCCCTAGGTAAGTAAGAAAAACTGTTAAATATATTTTTCTAATTTAAAACTGAAAGGAAAAAAAAAATCACATTTCCCATTTTTCCCCAAAGTAATGTAAAAAAATAAATAAACACAATTGGTATCGCCACGTCCGTAAAAGTCTGAACTATTACAACATACCATTATTTATCACGCACAGTGAACACCGTAGAAAAATAATAAATAAAATGCCAGAATTGTTGTTTTTTGCTCACCTCGCCTCCCACAAAAAACGAAATAAAAAGTACCAATAAAAACTACAGCTCATCCCGCAAAAAATAAGCCCTCATACAGCTCAAGCAACAGAAAAATAAAAAAAGTTATACAGTAGGTCTCAGAAAAATGGCGACACAAAACATATTTTTCTCAACAACTAGTTTTCTAATTGTAAAACACAAAAAAATTGATGGCCGTAAAAATAAAACACAAAAAAACAGAAGACGCATCGTGTTTTTCCCCCCCAGTACATTATATGGTAATATATGGTGCAACTAGCAAAAAACAAGCCCTCATATGGCTATATTGACCAATAAATAAAAAAAATATGACTTTTGAAATGCGGAAAAAAATATTTAAAACTGAAAAATCGCTGCCAGAGGTTGAAATTGGTCATTAAGGGATTGTCTCATTTAGACAACCTCTTTGCATCTGCCCTATTAGGGCATATGGACATCATAGGGGAGATCTTCTACTTCTGGATTGCTCACTCTTAGCCAGAAAAGAGAGCGGCTCACAAAAAGCTGTGGTCGACCCGATCGGTTTATGTATTATATGCCAGGTAAATGTTTGGCCAGTAAAGCTTCTCATGAGATAAAAGCTGAATGCAAGGGGCTTCTGAAGTTGGACCTGCGGCGATCAGCTGATCGGATTGGACTGCTTAAATTAAAAAATAAGTTCCTAATAATTTATACATGTACACAAAATGAACACCTGACGGAACGGTCAGAACTTAGGCCTAATTCACACGACAGTGAAAAAAAATGTCCATTTATAACTGATCAACTGTCAGTTTTTCATGCCCATTTTGCATCAGTGTGTCTCTAAATTTTCATCCATTTCAAGTCCGTCTGTCCGTTTTTAATGGCCGTTTGACATCCATTTTGCATCAGTTTTTCATGGCCGTTAAAAAAACTGATGAATTTCATTGGTCAGGCTTTTTTTGTCCCAACCCCCTGAAAACAACCAAAGGAAGGTCACATGTTCACCTAGACACTATTTACAGCCTCCCTGTAGATGATGCCACACGCCCCCTGTATATGATGCCACTCAGCCTCCCTGTATATGATGCCACACGCCTCCCTGTAGATGATGCCACACGCCTCCATGTATATGATGCCACACGCCTCCCTGTAGATGATGCCACACGCCTCCCTGTAGATTATGCCACACGCCTCCCTGTATATGCCACACACCTCCCTGTAGATAATGCCACACCAGCCTCCATGTAGATCGTGCCACACCAGCCTCCCTGTAGATCGTGCCACACCAGCCTCCCTGTAGATTGTGCCACACCAGCCTCCCTGTAGATCGTGCCACACCAGCCTCCCTGTAGATCGTGCCACACCAGCCTCCCTGTAGATCGTGCCACACCAGCCTCCCTGTAGATCGTGCCACACCAGCCTCCCTGTAGATCGTGCCACACCAGCCTCCCTGTAGATCGTGCCACACCAGCCTGCCTGTAGATGCCACACCAGCCTCCCTGTAGATGCCACACCAGCCTCCCTGTAGATGCCACACCAGCCTCCCTGTAGATGCCCCAACAGCCTCCCTGTAGATGCCACACCAGCCTCCCTGTAGATGCCACACCAGCCTCCCTGTAGATGCCACACCAGCCTGCCTATAGATCATGCAACATACTCACGAGAGCAGCACCGTCTCTCCTCTTCTTCAGGTATGGTCACTCGTCTGCACGGGATCTGGCAAGGCAGCGCGACGGGGCGATGACGTCATCGAGGCGACTTCAAACCCGAGTGACCACAGACGAGTGACCACACCTGAAGAAGCGCCGCAAACGTGAGTATGCCAACGATAGCCAGCAAGGGAACTAGTAGTTCCCTTGCCAATCCCCATGTAACAGATCCGTTTTTAACGGTTGTTACATGTATTGACAGCCGTTAAAAACGGATCCATTGACTTCTATGGGGGCCGTCAGGCCGTTAAAACGGCCAAAAATAGGACATGTCCTATTTTTTGACGGCCATTATTCACGGGCCGTTAAAAAAACGGCCCTGTGAATGCACCCATAGAATATCATTGTTCTGAAAACGGCCATGTGAAAGCCGTTAAAAGGACGGCCATCACATGGCCGTTTTTCACTGTCGTGTGAAAGAGGCCTTACATGTACCCAACATTTTCCATTTTCATCTAGCTTGTCACTGCAGGCTTTTTTTTTTTCAATTGGACATAAGTTTTCACGATACAAGAAGTTTACAGCTAAATTTATATATATTTCTTTTTTATAAAAGTGTTGTAACTTTTATTACATTTCACATCCTGCTGGCTGGTATTGGACGCATGTAACCATTGTGGCTGCATCTCAACCCGTACAAGCCTCCCCCTTTTCCCTACATTGTATAAGGAACAGCTCTATAGGCCATGTGACTTTGTTTCAACACCACCAGATCTATTACTATTAGTTGCCACGTTTTTCAGATTATAATTTGTAGGGCGTGGGGGGATGAGCCATACCTGCAATGTTTACATGCAGCAGCAGCCAGCTAGGGGAATTAATAAACAAAAAAAAATATAAGAAATTGCATGTCCTGTAATATGGTGACCTACCGTATGGTTAAATAAGAAAAAAAAAAAAAAAAACAACTCAATACCGTACAGCCCCTTTAAATTATAGTTATAATTTATAGTAGTGTTCTTACAGTTCCCATTTTGCATAGATGGGATTTGGCAAACACATATTGCAGTGCATAATTGCATATCTTTCCACATGTATTCAATAACGGAATATCACCTACTGACAGCAATAAATATAATAAAAAAATGTAAGATTTTCCAGAGAGTAATGATGGATGCTGGAATGCTGCCTGGATAGTTATGAAGGGAATGCAGGTTGTAATGTTGGAATGTGGCACCTGATTAAACCATCAAGTAAAAAAAAAGTCTAGACACAGTTCAAAATTCTCCACATAATGATATGATAATACTGTATCATACGGTAATGTTGTGTTTATGTGACTTACAGGGACCGAATCTTATATAAGCTTTGATGAAAAACACTCTCATATTGCCAATTAAATGCCATTACCTGTGTATAAATGTAATTGTTAATAATATGGATGCACTAACTATATTATGGTTACATTCATTTTATATTATGGTTTATTGATACCATTTGCAATGGTAGAAACTAGGACTGTTGCGACCAGATGTAAAGTCCTGCCATTCCAAATAACATTACTCTTTAATGACTGTTAGTTTGCCACTATTTCTGGGAATTGGAAAAATAAGACAGCTTGAGTTTAGGGTTGAAATTGTTTTAATTTTTTGACTGTTGGAGGTATATATAGTTACATAGCTAGTTGCCTGAAAACAAGACATAAGTTCATTAAATTCAGCCGTTTATACTTACTATCCTCAGTTGATCCAAGGGCAGGCAAAACCCACCAAGAATAGACCAATTTACCATGGAGTTGAAATATTCCTTTCTTACCACTACTGGCAATCGGACAAATCCCTGGATTAACTTTCTACATTAATACCAGTAACCCTGTATACTGTGTTCCTCAAGGAATATGTCTAACCGTTTTTTAAACATATCCAAACTTTCAGCGATTACTAAATCCTGTGGGAGCATGTTCCATAGCTTCTTAGTTCAGACAGTAAAGTAATGATGTCAAATTTTGAGATTAAAATTAAATATAACTGGAAGCAGTAACCATGTGTTCAGTTCTATGTAGATACAATTAAATATGGTGAAAAAGATATTTAAAAAAATGGTCAGTATGTAAGTCCATATACCACCATTTTGGTAGTGTCAGACATGAGAACAGGAAGTTGTAGTCTGTATGAGGTCATGAAAGTGTATATGTGAGATTAAACTTTTACTGTTTGGTGCCATAAGTTTTATCAATTTGACTACAAATCCTGAGAGATTCAGAACGTAGGTTTATATTTGAATAGGATACATTATTCTGTAAAGTATATAAATAAATAATACATTAAACTTTGTGCCCATAGAAATGTGTCAATTAGCTTTAAAAGTCACAAAACGTTTTAATGTAGGTTAAGTGTTTCCTCAAGTGTAGATGTGACAAATGACATTTATCAAGAGATTGTAACTCAAGTGTATCAGACAGGTGACTTGATGACCCTGTACAATATTTGTAACCTTTTATTTTATAAAGGAAAAAACAGGGTCCAGAGGATATGATTGCCTAAAAGATAAAAATCATCTTACAGTGAACTAATAGAAAGTGTCATAAAGACAATATTATTAAAGCCTATTAATATCTCTCCACACGTTATTTCTGGAGCATTTCTTCCATGTGACGCACACAAGACCAATTATATAGCTTATGATTTGATGAGGAGTGGTGTTAAGGCTACAGTAATTACAAGGCAACCAAAGCAGAGACGGTTGCAACTTTCTGGAAAGCAATAAAAAAAGCTAATCTAAGAAGCAATAACTAATTACTTAAAATTACTTGAATATCTTTCCCAAAAAGGGAATTGCAAACGGTCTGTGTGTCTGTAGCGGAAACTTGCTTGTTAATAAAGTCCTGTGATCACAGCAGCCCATGCACGGTTTCAAGAAAACAGTGTAAAAGGGCTAAAGATCGGCAAGTGTAATGTGGGCGAGCAGGCTGGTAGACATTGTAGCGAGGACAGAGCAACAGTTTCACTGTATTGGTAACATTGCAGACAATGACAACTTCCTGTTAGTGAATTAGGAAAAAAGTGAAGTCTGCAGCATAAATGGCTAAACTTTAAAGGAGAAGGCTTCACAAAGGTACTGTCTATGAGGATCTCAGGGCACTGTGAAGTTTTTATTTTTCAGCGCAGGTACCCTACCGTTCAAAAGTTTGGGGTCACCCAGACAATTTTGTGTTTTCCATGAAAACTCACACTTATATTTATCAAATGAGTTGCAAAATGACTAGAAAATATAGTCAAGACATTGACAAGGTTAGAAATAATGATTTTTATTTGAAATAATAATTTTCTCCTTCAAACTTTGCTTTCGTCAAAGAATTCTCAATTTGCAGCAATTACAACATTGCAGACCTTTGGCATTCTAGCTGTTAATTTGCTGAGGTAATCGGGAGAAATTTCACCCCATGCTTCCAGAAGCCCCTCCCACAAGTTGGATTGGCTTGATGGGCACTTCTTGCGTACCATACGGTCAAGCTGCTCCCACAACAGCTCTATGGGGTTGAGATCTGGTGACTGCGCTGGCCACTCCATTACAGATAGAATACCAGCTGCCTGCTTCTTCCCTAAATAGTTCTTGCATAATTTGGAGGTGTGCTTTGGGTCATTGTCCTGTTGTAGGATGAAATTGGCTCCAATCAAGCGCTGTCCACAGGGTATGGCATGGCATTGCAAAATGGAGTGATAGCCTTCCTTATTCAAAATCCCTTTTACCTTGTACAAATCTCCAACATTACCAGCACCAAAGCAACCCCAGACCATCACATTACCTCCACCATGCTTGACAGATGGCGTCAGGCACTCTTCCAGCATCTTTTCAGTTGTTCTGCGTCTCACAAATGTTCTTCCGTGTGATCCAAACACCTCAAACTTCGATTCGTCTGTCCATAACACTTTTTTCCAATCTTCCTCTGTCCAATGTCTGTGTGCTTTTGCCCATATTAATCTTTTCCTTTTATTAGCCAGTCTCAGATATGGCTTTTTCTTTGCCACTCTGCCCTCAAGGCCAGCATCCCGGAGTCGCCTCTTCACTGTAGACATTGACACTGATATTTTGTGGGTAATATTTAACCCCTTAGTGACCAGCCCATTTTAGGCCTTAATGACCAAGCTATTTTATTCGTTTTTCTATAGTCGCATTCAAAGAGCTATAACGTTTTTATTTTTTCGTCTACATAGCTGTATGAGGACTTGTTTTTTGCGGGATTAGTTGAGCTTTTTAATAGCACCATTTTTGGGTACATATAATTTTTATATTAACTTTTATTAACCCTTTTGGGGGGGATTATAAAAAAAAACTGAAATTCCGCCATTGTTCTATGCGTTTTTAAATTGACGCCGTTCACTATGCGACGTAAATAACATGTTACCTTTATTCTATGGGTCGGTACGATTACGGCGATACCACATATGTAGAGTTTTTTTTATGTTTTACGACTTTTGCACAATAAAAACACTTTTGAACTAAAATTATTTGCTTTTGCATCGTCGCTTTCCAAGAGCCGTAATTTTTTTATTTTTCCATCAATGTAGTGATTTTTTGGGCTTGTTTTCTGCGGGACAAGACGTAGTTTTGATTGGTACTGTTTTGGGGTGCGTGGGACTTATTGATTAATTTTTATTATGACTTTTTTATTGGGCAATGGAAAAAAAATGCAATTTCGCCATGGTTTTTTGCGTTTTTTTTTTACGGTGTTCACTTTGCCGTTTAAATTACATATTAACTTTATTAATGGAGTCATTACGGTCGCGGCGATACCATATATGTGTACTTTTTTTTTTTTTTACACTTTTACTAAATAAAACCACTTTTTATGGAAAAAAATGGTTTTATTTATTTTTTTACTGTACTTTTTATTAATCATCTTTATTTCACTTTGATGACTTATTTTACTAGTCCCACTAGGGGACTTTACTGTGCGATGTTCCGATCGCTGCTATAATGCTCTGGTATACTTCGTATACCAGAGCATTATTGCCTGTCAGTGTAAATCTGACAGGCAATCTGTTAGGACGTGCCTCCAGCGCGTCCTAACAGGCATATGTCCAGGGCAGACCTGGGGGCTTTTATCAAGCCCCCGGCTGCCATGACACCCCATCGGAGACCCGCGATTTCATTCGTGGGCCGCCGATGGGTGACAGATGGAGCGCACTCCCTCTGTAAACAAAGTTAAATGCCGCGGTCGCTATTGACGGCGGCATTTAACGGGTTAAACGGCCGCGATCTAAGTAAACTTCGATCGCGGGCGTTGGAGCAGGAGCTCAGCTGTCATCAGACAGCAGAGCCCCGGCTCCAGCCTGCACGGGAGACCTGTGCAGGACTTAGACTAGGCTGACGTGAAAAGGCGTCAGCCTAGCCTAAAGCCCATTAGTGACCGACGTAAAAAGGCGTATTAGTGGTCACTAAGGGGTTAATGAAGCTGCCAGTTGAGGACCTGTGAGGCGTCTATTTCTCAAACTAGAGACTCTAATGTACTTGTCTTGTTGCTCAGCTCAGCTCCCACTTCTCTTTCTACTCTGGTTAGAGCCTGTTTGTGCTGTCTATCTGAAGGGAGTAGTACACACCGTTGTAGGAAATCTTCAGTTTCTTGGCAATTTCTCGCATGGAATAGCCTTCATTTCTAAGAACAAGAATAGACTGTCGAGTTTCACATGAAAACTCTCTTTTTCTAGCCATTTTGAGAGTATAATCGAACCCACAAATGTAATGCTCCAGATTCTCAACTAGCTCAAAGGAAGGTCAGTTTTATAGCTCCTCTAAACAGCAAAACTGTTTACAGCGGTGCTAACATAATTGCACAAGGGTTTTCAAGTGTTTTCTAATCATCCATTAACCTTCTAACACAGTTAGCCAACACAATGTACCATTAAAATACTGGAGTGATGGTTGCTGGAAATGGGCCTCTATACACCTATGTAGATATTGCATTAAAAACCAGACGTTTGCAGCTAGAATAGTCATTTACCACATTAACAATGTATAGAGTGTATTTCTGATTAATTTAATGTTATCTTCATTGAAAAAAACTGTGCTTTTCTTTCAAAAATAAGGAAATTTCTAAGTGACCCTAAACTTTTGAACGGTAGTGTATGCTTTAATTTTGTTTAATAGCTGTGCACACTAAGGATGGAGAAGTAAAATGCAAATCTACAGAAAGTAGAAAATGTAATAAATTAGATGTACTGTTGGTGTTGGAAAAAGTCTCGCAGGGGTTTTATAAATAGCCTGAACGCTATATTTTTCAATTAATTAATATCAGAAAACTGGCCTAAACACATTGAAAAATCAGCCCCAATACGTTTTGTGATTGTACAAGGGGACTGGGACTGTCCTGATTTGGTATCACATACTTAACTTGGATGATAAATCATTGGGCCAGTAATGGTAGCCCTATTCAAGTGCTCAATCATGTTCTTCTTATTTTTTTAGGTCAAGCTGAATTTCAACGTCCCAGTGCTCAGAAAACCAACTTTCTCCTGTAGTGCTGGATTTGTCCATGAAGAAGGAAGTTGCCAAGCATTAGTGAAGGTATTAGCTGAACCACTCCTTGAATGTTTAAAGGCAACCATTTGTGGTGTAATAATTAGGGTTAGGTTGAACAGATTGTAATTATATGTAGGTAGGAGGATATGCATTAATTGAGCAACCTAAACATGTCCATCACTCTTCATTTGTTTTGTTTTTTACTGCTAATACCCCACTAGAAAAAGTGCCATATGATATTGGAGGCATACAGAGGTACAGTAGGGCTCCATAGAGGTCTGTGGATGTACTATTGCGGCTTCATAGAACTCAGAGGTTGCACAGAGCCGTATTATGACCCTGTGCTTGAAGCCTAAGGGTAAATCAATTTAATGAGCATCTAAGACAAACTAATATATTCACAAATCCTAGTACAAGCTTTCAGATGAAAATGATTTTATTTGCTAGTGAAGAAGCTACCATTTGAATATTTCAGATTATTTTTTTATTTGGTCCTGTTTACATATACCTGAATGCTAATCTATCAAATGTTGTTTTATGGAAGGGTGCATTTGCTATTGACCATTCAATAAATACACTTTTAGTAGTAGAAGTTGTGCCACAAATTTCTTATCGATAAATAAATAATAACAAACTAAAATCTATTATGTATTATATTGTAAAGTAAAATATGCAACAATTCTTACTATCAGGGATAGTGTTGGCAAAGGGGAAAAAGTGATCTAGGTATCTCAAATGCATGATACACATGAAGATTTAATAACATATCACTTTAAATGAGATCATTTGCAGATACATAATTTCACTCTTGATCTCCAGTCTTCATAAATCGCATTTTGATGCCAATCAACAGGGACCATATGTAAATTCTAGAAACACAGGCATGTGAACCAACTGTTTTTCATAAAATTAGAAGTTGTTGAACTAGTTTGTCTGGGTTTAATACCATAAGTAAAGAGAAGAGACTCATTAATCCAACAAGCATTTGGCTGCTCAACAAAAACTGATGTTTGATTATCATAAGCCGTGTAATTATGCAGAAACATATGACAAGCCTTGTACACATTACAAACAGCACCTGGCATAAAGCACTTTCTGCAATAACTCAATACAGTTCATTAAATTTGTAACTTGGAACTTGCAAAATTGATCTAAAAGTTATATGTATATATATATATATATATACACACACTACCGTTCAAAAGTTTAGGGTCACTTAGAAATTTCCTTATTTTTGAAAGAAAAGCACAGTTTTTTTCAATGAAGATAATATTAAATTAATCAGAAATACACTCTATATATTGTTAATGTGCTAAATAACTATTCTAGCTGCAAACGTCTGGTTTTGAATGCAATATCTACATAGGTGTATAGAGGCCCATTTCCAGCAACCATCACTCCAGTGTTCTAATGGTACATTGTGTTTGCTAACTGTGTTAGAAGGCTAATGGATGATTAGAAAACACTTGAAAACCCTTGTGCAATTATGTTAGCACCGCTGTAAACAGTTTTGCTGTTTAGAGGAGCTATAAAACTGACCTTCCTTTGAGCTAGTTGAGAATCCGGAGCATTACATTTGTGGGTTCGATTAAACTCTCCAAATGGCTAGAAAAAGAGAGCTTTCATGTGAAACTCGACAGTCTATTCTTGTTCTTAGAAATGAAGGCTATTCCGTGCGAGAAATTGCCAAGAAACCGAAGATTTCCTACGACGGTGTGTACTACTCCCTTCAGAGGACAGCACACACAGGCTCTAACCAGAGTAGAAAGAGAAGTGGGAGGCCCCGCTGCACAACTGAGCAACAAGACAAGTACATTAGAGTCTCTAGTTTGAGAAATAGACGCCTCACAGGTCCTCAACTGGCAGCTTCATTAAATAGTACCCGCAAAACGCCAGTGTCAACGTCTACAGTGAAGAGGCGACTCCGGGATGCTGGCCTTCAGGGCAGAGTGGCAAAGAAAAAGCCATATCTGAGACTGGCTAATAAAAGGAAAAGATTAATATGGGCAAAAGCACACAGACATTGGACAGACGAAGATTGGAAAAAAGTGTTATGGACAGACGAATCGAAGTTTGAGGTGTTTGGATCACTCAGAAGAACATTTGTGAGACACAGAACAACTGAAAAGATGATGGAAGAGTGCCTGACGCCACCTGTCAAGCATGGTGAAGGTAATGTGATGGTCTGGGGTTGCTTTGGTGCTGGTAAAGTGGGAGATTTGTACAAGGTAAAAGGGATTTTGAATAAGGAAGGCTATCACTCCATTTTGCAACGCCATGCCATACCCTGTGGACAGCGCTTGATTGGAGCCAATTTCATCCTACAACAGGACAATGACCCAAAGCACACCTCCAAATTATGCAAGAACTATTTAGGGAAGAAGCAGGCAGCTGGTATTCTATCTGTAATGGAGTGGCCAGCGCAGTCACCAGATCTCAACCCCATAGAGCTGTTGTGGGAGCAGCTTCACCGTATGGTACGCAAGAAGTGCCCATCAAGCCAATTCAACTTGTGGGAGGGGCTTCTGGAAGCATGGGGTAAAATTTCTCCCGATTACCTCAGCAAATTAACAGCTAGAATGTCAAAGGTCTGCAATGCTGTAATTGCTGCAAATGGAGCATTCTTTGACGAAAGCAAAGTTTGAAGGAGAAAATTATTATTTCAAATAAAAATCATTATTTCTAACCTTGTCAATGTCTTGACTATATTTTCTAGTCAGTTTGCAACTCATTTGATAAATATAAGTGTGAGTTTTCATGGAAAACACAAAATTGTCTGGGTTACCCCAAACTTTTGAACGGTAGTGTACATAGTTTAAGTAAGCATAAGTATACACAGTCACTCACTATCTTATTGTCTGAAGAGCAATGAAGGACATTTAAAGGGCCCTGTTGAATTAATATCTATTCATCAATCTATCTATGTTTATTCAATATATATATAGATCCCTGTGGATGAAGCCTTAGGGCCTGTTCACAGCGCTGTGTTCCGTTGAGGGGTTCCGTTTGAGCTTTCTGCAGTCAATTAATTCTGTGAAAACAACAGAACCCTTTCACAACTGTGACAAACAGAAACCATTAGCAAAGTTTCCATCACCATTGAGATCAATGGTGATGCAAACGGAAGCTGTGGTTTCCCTTTGCCTTTCCGTTGAGGGGTTCCCCCGACGGAAAGCTCTGATGGAACCCCTCAAGGGAACACAATGTTGATGTGAACACAGCCTAAGGCTCTGTTCACACTGTGTCGTAACATCAGTTATTCAAGGGCTATGATAAATAACGGGTTTGTTGTGTAATGGACCTTAAGGGTAGACTCACACGTGGCGTAATATTATATCACGGTTTGGCTGCAGCGAATCTGCCGCAAAATCCACATGGATTTGAAATGCGGATTTGCCACATACTGCCGCAGATTTGATCCTTTGCAATGCCACTTGTGAATCCACTTTAGAAATCCTGACAGATCCAATAGACTTTTTTTTTTAAGAGGAAATAATACTGCAGCAGATTACATTATATTGGACGTAAAAGAGCTACGGTGAGCTATGTGATGGGATGTTACTAAGTCTGTGGATAATCACCATGTTGTGTACAGTTGCACCTGTCTTATATGAACAGAGCTGATCAGATGCTTTACTAGGTGATAGCACCCCTTCTTTTAAGGAATCCATGAAGGTGGACCTAGCTGTTATGTTCCTACAGTATAGAAAAATGGTGGGTATTTAACCAATGGCCCAAGTGACCTTTTTTATATGGCATTATATTATATATTCATATTCCCAATATCAATTTTGGCATTTCTGCAGATTTTTTCTGATATAAAATATATTGCAATTATACAAAAAAGTAGCTGAAAAAAACTATTGTTATTACCAAAATTCATATTTTTGGGACTTTTCACTTAAATAAAGAATACATTATACCTCAAATATAAAAAAAAACAAGAACAATAGCATCAACAACCAAAGCTGGTCTCTGAATTAAATTGTCATTACACAAGGAACTTCCAGCATCAATTGCAATGCATGGGGGAGTTATTCAGCATGCCAACAATTTCCATATTATATTTGCTAATTAGTAGATGAACATACAGACAACAGGCATAGATTTTAGCCAGGGCCGTATTTACAGCTCACGCTGACCTAGGCACTGGACCTGAATACGCCCCCATTAAAGGCCCATTTACACTTCACAATCGTCATCATTTGCTTGTTTCTGAGCAATTGTAATGATAATTGGTCAGTGTTAAAGGAGAAGATCATCAATAAAACTATTGTTTATCATTGATCAGCAATTGTGATGCCGTAAAAAAAATAGCTATTGGTGGCACAATTGAAATGTTAATGCCGCTAGTAAAGACATTGCTGCCTAGCGTTTAACTTGGTCTTGGTGTCCAGTTGTGTGGACTGTGTTCCCCACAATTCCCCAATAATGTGCTCTATTGGGAAATTCATGGCACACTATTCACGGCAACAAAGCCTAAGAATGAGTCCGCTGTATTCCTTCTAAGTTAATTATAAAAAAAATTGATGCATCTTTTATGAGCCATTGGCCCCCAGACACGAAGTGGACCTCTACTTATATAATGTTGCCTTTAACTATAAATATGACCAATGTGAATACACATCTGACTCAAGACAGGATGTGAAATAATCTAATTCCTTTATGTTTTGTACAAAATGTAATTCACTACTTTTAATTGATGTCTGTAATTTCTCCTATTACACTTTTTAACACACAAAATTGCCTATAAAATCTGTAATTAGACTTAGTTCACTACGGGATATGTCAAGTCATAAACCTAACACTCAACAATGATTAAGCGCTATAGAGCACTTTAGTTTACTTTTTCTGAGTAGGGAATGGTTTAACAGGGGACCTTTCAAGTTATCATTTACACTATGAATAAGTCTGACATTTCATCTTTGAAATGCATTGCATTGTCCACTTACATCCATCACTACATAAACTACTTCCATTTCAAAATTTTGCTAGTACAAGGAACTCTAGTGTAACTTTACAAAAAAAAAAAAAGAGAAAAATGTAGATTATAGTGGAAATCTGAACTACTAGCAGCGATTTTACAGTAAACTATTTGGGGAGTCAGGTTTTTGTGTATTACTTTTTTTTTTTAAATAAAATGTCACTACTATATATTTGGCTTTTGGATTCCTGAAAACTGAAAATCAGCTAGGGCTTGGGGGATCCAGGGTTAAACTTTATAAACATACATAGAGAGATACATTTTGATGAATAGACATATAGATAGATATCAGACAGACCGACAGATAGATAGAAAGACAGACAAACAGGCAGATGATAGATGGGAAAGGTTGGATAGAACGGAAACGTTGCAGCTTTGTGTTGACTGAATACAACTACACCTTTTTGTTTCATTGGTGTGCTGTGGGATTTCTTCTAATTATATCGCAAAATCCTCAGATCGGGATTGCCTGCTTGGACCCATTACCATTTTGGAACTTGACGCTGAGTGCTGCTTATTTCTACTTGTAGATAGATAGATAGATAGATAGATAGATAGATAGATAGATAGATAGATAGATAGATAGATAGATATGGTCAAGGAGGACACAGCACCACGGAGACTCTTTAGCAGTGTAAAAAAAGTTGCTGTAGATTTATTCAGACAGGTACATAAAAAAAAGTGCATACAGAGCTGTAATGTTTCGGTAGGCAAACCCACCTTTGTCAAGCATGCAGATGATTGTACATAGTGGCTTTATATACCCCACCCCCTAAATTCAGCACATACAACACATGTGCGGATGAGTAACCATTAGTATGTTAGCAACCCCAGTAAACGTCCCATCCACTGGTGTCTGCTTCTCCCAAGCTCCACATTTATTCATTTCTATCACATATGTAATAAAGAAGAGGCGGGAGAAAACACAGCAGAAGGTATCTGGACATGACAGAGAATCTACAACCGTCCACCGAAGGGACGGGGGACTCCAATAAGGAGGACTTAAAATTGGTGGTAAATATATCCACTTACACATTGTCTGATATGGAATTGAGGATCCTTGAAAAGGGACTTTCATTTTGTCCAACTAATGATATTGATTGGTTTGAATTGCATGTTGACTTAGAGCATTTTTTTAGACGACGTGTAAATGTATTATTTACTAATGAAGCTGTCACTGACTCGACAAATGAAGCACCTATTGAATTTAGAGTGAGGTAGGCCTCTATAATAAAAGCTCATTTCAACCCCCTAGAAACAACCATGGGGTTGAGGCATTTGTTTATACAGTGAAAAAAACAATTGAGGAACTGAAGCATAATGATGTTAGGAAGAGATCTGGTTGGTGTAACATAAGTAAGGAGGATAGTAATGCTTTACAGTGATTACGCATGAACAAAAAGATCACTGTTAAACAAGCAGACAAGGGGGGTGCAGTCGTTCTTATGGATACATCAAAATATTTAGCTGAATTACAGAGACAACTGGCTCACACTGAGGTTTATGAGAAAGTGATGTTTGATCCTAAATTTAACATTATTAAAATTCTAAAAGATATGGTAAGTAAAGCAGTACATGATAGGGGGATTGACGCTAGTGCAGCTAAATTTTTGATCAATGAACATCCCAGAACCCCGATCCTATACTGCTTACCAAAGATTCATAAAAATGTACAGAATCCACTAGGGAGACCTATTCTCTCAGGGACGGATTCTGTTTTTGCCCACCAGCGATCTTTGTGGATAAAATCTTGAGGGAACAGGCCACCAATTGTAGGTCTTATATCAAAGATACCATTAATTTTCAAACTAGAGTGGGTTCTATTGAATATCCGGAGGGCTGCATTTTGGTTGTGTTTGATATCGTTAGCCTTTATACATCTATTGATCATGATAAGGGGTTGGAGGCTGTTGGGTCCCCCCTAGATAAAACTACCATGTCTGACATTTCTAAGACCTTCATCTGTGGGTTATTGGAAGTCATCCATGGACATAGTAACTTTATGTATGGGGATGACTTCTATATCCAGAGACGGGGTAGAGCAATGGGGGCCAATATGGCGCCTACGTACGCTAATATTTTTATGGCGGAATTTGTCTATACATCTAACTTTTTCCAATATGTATTAACTTGGCTTAGATACATAGATGACACCTTTGTTGTCTGGAGAGGTGATCTTGCTACCCTAAATCAGTTTCTTGATTAATTAAATGGGAGGTACACGGAGTTACAGTTCACCATGGTCTATTCTGATTCATCTATACAGTTTCTAGATACTTTGGTCCAGATTAATAATGGTAAACTTGAGACCGATTTATTTGTTAAAAGCACTGATCGATATAATGCCGTGGAGTCAAATACTCAGGGTAAAAAGGATTTTATCTGATCCCACTAGATTAAATCTAAGAGCATCCGAAATACACAGGAAATTCAGGGATCGAGGTTATCCATCTGGATTACTTGATGGACAGAGGAATTAATTAACCATTATAGACAGATACTTTATTAACCCCAACGATTAAGGAGAAGAATGAAAGCATTCCCTTTGTCTCCTCTTATAATAGACTTAGTGGCCTAATCAATAACATTTTAGTGGTAATTGGAACCTTCTTTTCAAAAGTACGAGTATTAAAACCACCCCTGTGATGGCGTACAAACGGGGAAGGAATTTAAAAGACGTATTAGTAAGGTCAGACATTGGTGGTACAAAAATATTGTTACAGACTTATTTAAGTAAACCCCAAAATTAGATTTTTTTTTCTGCCTTGAATGCAGTCATTGGAACAGCATTATCAACGGAGATAACATTATCCATCCCCATACGAATAAAAGGTACATGATTAAGAACAGATATACACTACCGTTCAAAAGTTTGGGGTCACCCAGACAATTTTGTGTTTTCCATGAAAACTCACACTTATATTTATCAAATGAGTTGCAAACTGACTAGAAAATATAGTCAAGACATTGACAAGGTTAGAAATAATGATTTTTATTTGAAATAATAATTTTCTCCTTCAAACTTTGCTTTCGTCAAAGAATGCTCCATTTGCAGCAATTACAGCATTGCAGACCTTTGACATTCTAGCTGTTAATTTGCTGAGGTAATCGGGAGAAATTTCACCCCTTGCTTGCAGAAGGCCCTCCCACAAGTTGGATTGGCTTGATGGGCACTTCTTGCGTACCATACGGTCAAGCTGCTCCCACAACAGCTCTATGGGGTTGAGATCTGGTGACTGCGCTGGCCACTCCATTACAGATAGAATACCAGCTGCCTGCTTCTTCCCTAAATAGTTCTTGCATAGTTTGGAGCTGTGCTTTGGGTCATTGTCCTGTTGTAGGATGAAATTGGCTCCAATCAAGCGCTGTCCACAGGGTATGGCATGGCATTGCAAAACGGAGTGATAGCCTTCCTTATTCAAAATCCCTTTTACCTTGTACAAATCTCCCACTTTACCAGCACCAAAGCAACCCCAGACCATCACATTACCTCCACCATGCTTGACAGATGGCGTCAGGCACTCTTCCAGCATCTTTTCAATTGTTCTGCATCTCACAAATGTTCTTCTGTGTGATCCAAACACCTCAAACTTCGATTCGTCTGTCCATAACACTTTTTTCCAATCTTCCTCTGTCCAATGTCTGTGTGCTTTTGCCCATATTAATCTTTTCCTTTTATTAGCCAGTCTCAGATATGGCTTTTTCTTTGCCACTCTTCCCTGAAGTCCAGAATCCCGGAGTCGCCTCTTCACTGTAGACGTTGACACTGGCGTTTTGCGGGTACTATTTAATGAAGCTGCCAGTTGAGGACCTGTGATGCGTCTATTTCTCAAACTAGAGACTCTAATGTACTTGTCTTGTTGCTCAGTTGTGCAGCGGGGCCTCCCACTTCTCTTTCTACTCTGGTTAGAGCCTGTTTGTGCTGTCCTCTGAAGGGAGTAGTACACACCGTTGTAGGAAATCTTCAGTTTCTCGGCAATTTCTCGCATGGAATAGCCTTCATTTCTAAGAACAAGAATAGACTGTCGAGTTTCACATGAAAGCTCTCTTTTTCTGGCCATTTTGAGAGTTTAATCGAACCCACAAATGTAATGCTCCAGATTCTCAACTAGCTCAAAGGAAGGTCAGTTTTATAGCTCCGCTAAACAGCAAAACTGTTTACAGCGGTGCTAACATAATTGCACAAGGGTTTTCAAGTGTTTTCTAATCATCCATTAGCCTTCTAACACAGTTAGCAAACACAATGTACCATTAGAACACTGGAGTGATGGTTGCTGGAAATGGGCCTCTATACAACACCCTTTATTTGTGTTTTTTTTACAGCAACTTATCTAGTAGGACACACACAAACCTATCAAACCCGCTGAAATGGATCTGAAAATTAGATTGGATATATTCACCGTAAAATTATTTATATGGATTTCATGTCTTTGTTACGGTCTGCATAGACCGCTGTTCACATTTACTCTGTTATGACTGTATACATAATATATTCATTTTGTTATCTATTATTGCGCTGGACCATGTTTTTATTATTTGTGATGTTACTGCTATAGCATAGTCATATATTCTGTATTGGTGGAGCAGTGGATGCCTGGTGTGCTGTACGCTCGCGGCGGATGTACGCTCGCGCATGCGCACTTGAGGTAATTGAACCAGGGAGCTATTACTCCCAGCTCCATGAATCTTTAGCGGAATCGGACGCTATTGCGCATGCGCGGTTATCAGGCGCAGGCACACTAGGACTGATAGCCGCTATGATATTGAGATATTGAAACCTCTCTGGCTTCTGTATTCCGGACAGGCGCAATGGTATTGTTTAGACGCAAAATAGAAAATATGTCATGTTTTTAATATCCTTAGCGGCCATGAATCGGTACACTCAGCGGTTGCGGTGAGGTTTGTGGATGCCCAAAATTCACTATTGTCTATTATATATGTGATAGAAATGAATTAATGTGGAGCTTCGGAGAACCATACAACAGTGGATTTGATGTTTACTGGGGTTGCTAAGATAGTAATGGTGACTCATTCGCACATGTGTTGTGAGTGCTGGATGTAGGGGGTGTGGTATATAAAGCCACTATATACAATCACTTGCATGCTTGACAAAGGTGGGTTTGCCTACAAAAATGTTGCAGCTCTGTATGCACTTTTTTTGATGTACCTGTCTGAATAAATCTACAGCAAGATTTTTTACACTGATAAAGAGTCTCCATGGTGTTGTGTCCTCCTTGACCATATTGATGCTAGATTAGCTATCCCATTGACAGCACACTGGAGCTCACCTGCATGCTGGTTTTCCTTATTTGAAATAGATAGATAGATAGATAGATAGATAGATAGATAGATAGATAGATAGATAGATAGATAGATAGATAGATAGATAGATAGATAGATAGATAGAGTGAAGGAAATAAGTATTTGATCCCTTGCTGATTTTGTAAGTTTGCCCACTGTCAAAGACATGAACAGTCTAGAATTTTTAGGCTAGGTTAATTTTACCAGTGAGAGATAGATTATATAAAAAAAAAAGAAAAGAAAATCACATGGTCAAAATTATATATATTTATTTGCATTGTGCACAGAGAAATAACTATTTAATCCCTTTGGCAAACAAGACTTAATACTTGGTGGCAAAACCCTTGTTGGCAAGCACAGCAGTCAGACGTTTTTTGTAGTTGATGATGAGGTTTGCACACGTGTTAGATGGAATTTTGGCCCACTCCTCTTTGCAGATCATCTGTAAATCATTAAGATTTCGAGGTTGTCGCTTGGCAACTCGGATCTTCAGCTCCCTCCATAAGTTTTCGATGGGATTAAGGTCTGGAGACTGGCTAGGCCACTCCATGACCTTAATGTGCTTATTTTTGAGCAACTCCTTTGTTGCCTTGGCTGTATGTTTCGGGTCATTGTCGTGCTCGAAGACCCAGCCACGAGCCATTTTTAATGTCCTGGTGGAGGGAAGGAGGTTGTCACTCAGGATTTGATGGTACATGGCTCCATCCATTCTCCCATTGATGCGGTGAAGTAGTCCTGTGCCCTTAGCAGAGAAACACCCCCAAAACATAATGTTTCCACCTCCATGCTTGACAGTGGGGACGGTGTTCTTTGGGTCATAGGCAGCATTTCTCTTCCTCCAAACACGGCGAGTTGAGTTAATGCCAAAGAGCTCAATTTTAGTCTCATCTGACCACAGCACCTTCTCCCAATCACTCTCAGAATCATCCAGATGTTCATTTGCAAACTTCAGATGGGCCTGTACATGTGCCTTCTTGAGCAGAGGGACCTTGCGGGCACTGCAGGATTTTAATCCATTACAGCGTAATGTGTTACCAATGGTTTTCTTGGTGACTGTGGTCCCAGCTGCCTTGAGATCATTAACAAGTTCCCCCCATGTAGTTTTCGGCTGAGCTCTCACCTTCCTCAGGATCAAGGATACCCCACGAGGTGAGATTTTGCATGGAGCCCCAGATCGATGTCGATTGACAGTCATTTTGTATGTATTCCATTGTCTTACTATTGCACCAACAGTTCTCTCCTTCTCACCCAGTGTTTTACTTATGGTTTTGTAGCCCATTCCAGCCTTGTGCAGGTCTATGATCTTGTCCCTGACATCCTTAGAAAGCTCTTTGGTCTTGCCCATGTTGTGGAGGTTAGAGTCAGACTGATTAATTGAGTTTGTGGACAGGAGTCTTTTATACAGGTGACCATTTAAGACAGCTGTCTTTAATGCAGGCACCAAGTTGATTTGGAGCGTGTAACTGGTCTGGAGGAGGCTGAACTCTTAATGGTTGGTAGGGGATCAAATACTTATTTCTCTGTGCACAATGCAAATAAATATATATAATTTTGACCATGTGATTTTCTTTTTTTTTTTTTAATATAATCTATCTCTCACTGGTAAAATTAACCCAGCCTAAATATTCTAGACTGTTCATGTCTTTGACAGTGGGCAAACTTACAAAATCAGCAAGGGATCTGTAATGACAGGGTGGGGAGACAGACAGGTGAGCCCTAATCTACCCGCCACCCAGTCCCCGCCCTCCTGCAACGACCCGTCCTAAGCGACGGGGTACAACTGGGCGACGGTCCCTACGCTCAGTAAGTGCAAGACAGACAAACAGACAAGGGACACAGAAGCTAGGGAAACGGGGCAGCTGCCCACGGGGACACCGTGAGCAACAAGAGTAGTGAACAAGCCGATTAAAACCAGGAGAGAACGAAGTACAAAACGCTGAGCAGGAGAGTGGTCAGAAAGCCAAGGTCGATAACAAGCAGAGGATGAGTAGTACAAACAGCAGCAGCAAGCCAGGAAACAAGCATAGAAGAATCACAGACAAAGGAGGAACAGGAAAGGCAGGTATAAATAGACAGTGAGCGGGAGCTAGCTCCGTCTAGCCAGGCTGTGATAGGCTCTCCCACTCCTAAGCCTGACATCCTGAGTGGTGGAAGATGGAGTCAGTCTCACAGACATAGGAGCAGGTGCAGACTGATTGCCCACGGGCGTCGACACAGAAGCTGTGTCTGGCAAATCCTTTACAGTACCCCCCCCTTTTATGAGGGGCCACCGGACCCTTTCTAGGTGGACCTGGCCTATTGGGGAAACGAAGGTGGAACCTCCTGAACAATACCCCAGCGTGAACATCCCGGGCGGGTACCCAAGTCCTCTCCTCAGGCCCGTATCCTCTCCAATGGACCAGGTACTGGAGGGAGCCTTGGACCATCCTGCTGTCCACGATCTTGGCCACCTCGAATCCTACCCCATTAGGTGTGAGAACAGGGACCGGAGGTTTCCTCGAGGGAGCCAAGGATGGGGAGCAGCGTTTAAGGAGGGAGGCATGAAAGACGTCGTGCACTCGAAAAGACGGGGGCAAGTCCAGTCAGAAGGAGACAGGGTTAAGGACTTCAATGACCTTGTACGGCCCTATAAACCGTGGAGCAAACTTCTTTGACGGGACTTTAAGGCGCAAATTTTTAGAAGATAGCCACACCAGATCCCGACCACAAACAAGGGGTTAGCAGAACGTCTTCTATCTGCCTGAGTCTTTTGTATGCTCTGGGACGCCTCAAGGTTCTTCTGAACCTGGGCCCAGACTGTGCGCAGTTCCTGATGAACGACATCTACCTCGGGATTGTTGGAACTACCAGGTGAAACGGAGGAGAACCGTGGATTAAACCCAAAATTACAGAAAAAGGGGGAGACCCCTGACGAGTTACTCTCAGTGGGCGAAAACTTCCTGGAGAAGTAGGCACAGAGACGGAGATGGTTGAGGGACCTGGTACCTTGGGACAAGACAGCACCCACTCCCACCTCGGAGGCGTCAACCTCCATGATGAATGGCTCCATTTGGTTGGGCTGAACCAGCACTGGGGCCGAGATAAAGCACTTCTTAAGGACCTCAAAAGCCTGGACAGCCTCAGGAGGCCAGTGGAGGAGATCAGCACCTTTGCGAGTGAGATCCGTAAGAGGCTTAGCGATGACCGAGAAGTTAGCAACAAATCTCCTGTAATAATTAGCGAATCCCAGGAAGCACTGTAACGCCTTCAGGGAGGCAGGTTGGACCCATTCCGCCACAGCCTGGACCTTGGCGGGGTCCATGCGGAATTCATGAGGAGTGAGATTTGACCCAAAAATGGTATCCCTTGCACCCCAAACACACATTTTTCGGTCTTAGCAAACAGTTTGTTTTCCCGAAGGACCTGGAGCACCTTCCTGACATGCTCAATGTGGGAGGACCAGTCCTTGGAAAACACAAGTATGTCATCAAGGTACACTACAAGAAATACCCCCAGGTAATCTCTTAAAATCTCATTTATGAAATTCTGGAAGACCGCGGGAGCATTATACAACCCAAAAGGCATGACGAGGTATTCGAAATGACCTTCGGGCGTGTTAAACGCAGTCTTCCACTCATCCCCCTCTTTGATGCAGATAATGTTATAAGCCCCCCGTAGATCAAACTTAGAGAACCATTGGGCCCCCTGAACCTGATTGAAGAGATCAGGAATCAAAGGAAGGGGTACTGGTTCATTACAGTGACCTTATTCAAGTTCCGGTAGTCAATGCACGGCCTAAGACCACCATCCTTCTTCCCTACGAAGAAGAAGCCAGCACCTACCGGAGAAGTAGAGGGGCGAATGTATCCCTTGGCCAGGCATTCCTGGATATACTCTCTCATGGCTTCACGTTCGGGACACGAGAGATTGAATATCCTTCCCTTAGGGAGCTTAGCTCCTGGTACCAAATCTATTGCGCAATCATATTCTCTATGAGGAGGTAACACTTCGGAGGCCTCTTTAGAGAAAACATCAGCGAAGTCCTGAACAAACTGAGGTAGAGTGTTCACCTCCTCAGGGAGAGAAATAGAATTAACAGAAAAACATGACGTCATGCATTTATTACCCCATTTGGTAAGATCCCCAGTATTCCAGTTAAACGTGGGATTATGCAACTGCAACCAGGGAAGGCCTAAAACCAAATCAGACGATAATCCCTGCATCACCAGTACAGAGCACTGCTCCAAATGCATGGAGCCAACAAGGAGTACAAAAACAGGGGTATGCTGTGTAAATTAACCATTAGCAAGAGGAGTGGAGTCGATACCCACTACCGGGACAGGTTTAGGCAAATCAATCAATGGCATAGCTAGAGACATAGCAAATTCCACAGACATAATATTAGCAGTAGACCCTGAATCCACAAAGGCACTGCCGGTAGCAGACCTACCACCAAAAGAAACCTGAAAGGGAAGCAAGATTTTATTAGGTTTCATCTTTACGGGAAATACCTGTGCGCCCAAGTGACCTCCCCGATGACCACTTAGGCGCGGAAGTTTTCCGGCTGCTTATTCTTACGCCTAGGACAGTTGTTCACTTGATGCTTGTCATCCCCACAGTAGAAGCAGAGACCATTCTTCCTGCGGAACTCTCTACGTTGTTGGGGGGACACGGAGGCCCCGAGTTGCATAGGTACATCCGAGTCTTCCGTGGAAGAATGAAGCCATGGAACCTCAGGAGGCATCATGGGGTCAGAGGAGAAGGCACAAAAACGTTCAAGTCGTCGTTCCCTGAGACGTCGGTCAAGTCGTACCGCTAAAGCCATAACCTGATCTAGGGAGTCAGCAGAGGGATAGCTAACTAGCAGGTCTTTCAGGGCGTTCGACAGACCCAATCTAAACTGGCACCTCAAGGCAGGGTCATTTCACCGAGAAGCTACACACCACTTCCTAAAGTCAGAACAATACTCCTCTACAGGTCTGCTACCCTGACGTAAGGTCACCAGCTGATCCTCGGCAAAGGCAGTCTTGTTAGTCTCATCATAAATGAGCCCGAGAGCAGAAAAGAAAAGATCAACGGAGGAAAGTTCAGGGGCGTCAGGAGCCAAGGAGAAGGCCCATTCTTGGGGCCTGTCCTGGAGCTGGGACATAATTATACCCACCTGCTGGCTCTCAGAACCTGAGGAGTGGGGCTTTAAGCGAAAATAGAGCCTACAACTCTCCCGAAAGGAGAAAAAAGTCTTCCGGTCCCCTGAGAACCGGTCAGGCAACTTGAGGTGGGGTTCAAGAGGTGAGGTGGGGGGCACTACCAGGGAAGCATCACGCACAGTGGCGTAACTACTGCCGTAGCAGCAGTAGCGGCTGCTACGGGGCCCGGGGCATGAGGGGGCCCGTGTCGCCCGCCGGCACGGGCCCCCACCATGGCCGGAGGCTCCGCTAGCAGCCGCTATGGCTGCTACAGCGGGACACCACTGAACACTACGGCAGAGCAGGGAGGTATCTCCCCGCTCTGCCATTAACTGGTTCCCGACCGCTGGCTGTATTTTTATGGCCAGCGGTCAGGGTCCTTAAAACCCGAGCCATAGACTTTCTACGGCTCGGGTTTTAACTTGCTGCCCGCGCGATCGGGTAGCTGAATGTCGGGTCTCCGGCTGTCAGTGACTGCCGGGGACCCTGAGGAGAGGATAGAAGCAGCTTTCGCTGCTTCTGTCTTCTCTGATCACTTGTACACAGCGCTGAATGCGCGCTGTGTACAGGAATAGAGACAGCAGCAGCGGCGCTGTCTCTATTCCTCCCGGTGATCATGTGACTGGTCACATGATCGCCGGGTGCCGTTAGTGGCAGGCTGCTGCTGGGTCTACAGTGGAAAAACATGGTGTAAAAGAAAGAAAAAATATATATAAAGTTCCCCAAAGTTCTTCTTTGACCTTTGGGGGACAGACCATAGTAATAAAAAAATAATAAATTAAAGTGCAAAAAAAAATTAAATAATAAATACACATAAAATACCCACCCCAAAAAAAAAACGTCCCCCCCCCCACCAATCATTGTTGTAACGCTAGTGCTGTGCCAATTACCCTAATATAGACATGTAATATATAAAGATTTACGGTAGACAATGGCGATCACAAATAAAAGGTCTATTTTAGGGTAAAACTATGTTATTACCAAAAAAAAAAATAGCTGAAACGTAAAAAAGCTTATTTTTTTACTATTATTTTCAAACTTTATGAATAAAAATTCTAAAATAGCCAAAAAGGTGTGTATTAAAATGATAAAAAAAGAAACCTGCATTGTCTACGGAAAAAACGTCGCAAAAATCACGTCGTTAGCCGATCAAATAAAAAAGTTATAGCCATTTAACTAACACGTGCTAAAAATGGCTAAACGGTGTCTGGTCCTGAAGGCGCAAAATGGAGCAAAAGACATGTATCCCCTCTCCACAGGATCTCCACAGGACAGGGGATACATGTGTGATCGCTGGCATTGATAGGGAGAACGGGGGACTCAAAGTCCCCTGAAGTTCTCCATCGCAAACCTCGGACTTCCGGGGTCTGTGTCGGCAGCTCCGTAGAAATGAATGGAGCGCCGGTCGTGCTTGTGCGCATGCGTGTCCAGCGCTCCTTTCATTTTTATTGAGCTGCGCAGACGCCGGAAGTCAGAGGTTAGTCATGGAGAAGTTCAGGGGACTTTCAGTCCCCCGTTCTCCCTATCGCTGCCAGCGATCACTCATGTATCCCCTATCCTGTGGAGATCCTGTGGAGAGGGGATACATGTATTTTGTAGGACACACTGTAGGTCGCACTTTTTTGGGAGGGGGGACGCTGTATGGCGTTCCCTACAGGGGGGGGGGGTGGCTGTATGGCGTTCCCTACAGGGGGGGGGGTGGCTGTATGGCGTTCCCTACAGGGGGGGGCTTTATGGCGTTCCCTACAGGGGGGGGCTGTATGGCGTTCTCTACAGGGGGGGCTGTATGGCGTTCCCTAAAGGGGGGTGGCTGTATGGCGTTCCCTACAGGGGGGGGGGTGGCTGTATGGCGTTCCCTACAGGGGGGGGGGGCTTTATGGCGTTCCCTACAGGGGGGGGCTGTATGGCGTTCTCTACAGGGGGGGCTGTATGGCGTTCCCTACAGGGGGGCTGTATAGCGTTCTCTACAGGGGGGGCTGTATGGCATTCTCTGCAGGGGGCTGTATGGCGTTCTCTACAGGGGGGCTGTATGGCGTTCTCTACAGGGGGATGTATGGCGCTATCTACAAGGGGGGGGGTTGTGTGACACCCAGGGGAGGGGGGGGGGGCCCAGTCAAAAGTTTGCTATGGGGCCCAGTCTTTCCTAGTTACACCCCTGATCACGCAGGTTGTCCCTCTGAGCCAGGGCCTGGACCTGTAGGGAGAGGCCCTGCATCTGCTGAGCCAGGGTCTCAAGGGGGTCCATAGATGTGTCAGGGACCAGGGTAGACTAGGTATATGGGCCTGTGATTATGTAATGACAGAGTGGGGAGACAGACAGGTGAGCACTAATCTACCCGCCACCCAGTCCCCACCCACCTGCAACGACCCGTCCTAAGCGACGGGGTACAACTGGGTGACGGTCCCTACGCTCAGTAAGTGCAAGACAGACAAACAGACAAGGGACACAGAAGCTAGGGAAACGGGGCAGCTGCCCACGGGGACACCGTGAGCAACAAGAGTAGTGAACGAGCCGACTAAAACCAGGAGAGAACGAAGTACAAAACGCTGAGCAGGAGAGTGGTCAGAAAGCCAAGGTCGATAACAAGCAGAGGATGAGTAGTACAAGCAGCAGCAGCAAGCCAGGAAACAAGCATAGAAGAATCACAGGCAAAGGAGGAACAGGAAAGGCAGGTATAAATAGACATTGGGCGGGAGCTAGCTCCGTCTGGCCAGGCTGTGATAGGCTCTCCCACTCCTAAGCCTGCCATCCTGAGTGGTGGAAGATGGAGTCAGTCTCACAGACATACGAGCAGGTGCAGACTGATTGCCCACGGGCGTCGACACAGAAGCTGTGTCTGGCAAATCCTTTACAGGATCAAATACTTATTTCCTTCACGATAGATAGATAGATAGATAGATAGATAGATAGATAGATAGATAGATAGATAGATAGATAGATAGATAGATAGATAGATAGATAGATAGATGTCGATTTGTCGTGGCAGGTGGTCTCACACAATTTGATCAAAATGTGTGCTAGCCTTCCTATTGTAAGTAGATTTAGCAGTAATGCATATTTACTTATATTTAGTGGCTTAGGTGGAATTCGTGTCCGCAGTGTGCTGTCACCATTTTCTTGTGTGCTAGATAGACAGACAGATAGATAGATAGATAGATAGATAGATAGATAGATAGATAGATAGATAGATAGATAGATAGATAGATAGATAGGCGTTTTCACCAGAAGGAATCCTTTAGCATGCAAAATCTAAGTCAGACAGTGCAATACATCAAGTAAGGTATTACTATGGGACATCAAGATGTAGGCAATGATCAGTAGCAAAGTCAAGAAACATACAGTGTCAGTAATGGAACAGCAGACATAATCAGATAGTACACCGTTGCACAGAAGTCATAAATACAAGGTACCTTACTGCCAAGGCACCAGTACATCATCTCATCTTATTGAGAGGTAGAACCTTTTGATAAGAGAAAAAGCTAAATTTTTCTAAGCATGGCCTCTTGATCTTCAAGTCTAAACTTTCCAGATAGCTTTGGAATCTAGAATACCATAATCCTGAGTTTGTAGGCTACATAATTCGTCTGTTTTTGGATGGTATAGGATGCTCTCTGGCAGGGAGCCAATTTCTGAGATGGTATTCAGAGGTGAATATTCAAGTAGAAAACAAAACTTTGCAATCAGGAAAAATGGTAGAAGAGAACTATGTTTCTAAGTTAATTTTTATACCTTGCAGAGGCCTACCTTACAAGGGTCTAGTTCCTAGTCTTCTCCCAGACTTTCTTTAGATCATCAGACATGTCATCAATAGCAACATTAGCAGTATCACTTAAATGATTATTAATACTGAACTCCACCCAAAGCAGAATACTCTTCCAATGATCTTGCCGGGATTGGTGCGAGAGTGCATAACATTTTCTAGAATCACTTTATTTACTGTGTATTTTCCTATTACTCTAGGTTACTAAGTCTACGTTCCACCTCCAGGATCTTGCAAGTAGTCCTCCAGAAGTGAGAAGTAAATTGAAATCCTTTCTCATAAGTCAATTTCAGACAGGCCATATTAGCAGAATATGTGCCAAAGAGGTGGTAGAGGGAAATCCGGTTAAATGCACCATGTTAGGATCAAGTGATCAACGCATATCTATGATAAATTCCATCAATATATGGGACCATGATTGCTTAAGAAATGGCAAATGGCAAATGTCAGTGGACATTTCACAGATAAATGTAGTGTTGAAATAGGTTGATGACTGGAAACCTTATCAAAACATCAAAACCCAAATATAATAAGCGTGTTTTAGTGCCCTCTCACATGGGCAACTGCCAAATGACACATGAAATACAGTGACTTTAGGAAAGCAAAATGCAATGTATAAGTGCAGATTTGGTAAGTTATGTGCTATTTGTACAGTGAAAGGAAGTTTAGCAAACTGAGATAAGCTTTAATTTTATGTTTTTCAAACTTGATGAAATTTTATGCTTTTGGGGAACTAATCGGGGCATTCAGGTCACCTCTATATACTTATGCCAATTCACTTTACACTGCAATTGTGCCTGGTTTTCTTTATCTTATATGCATATAGTAGAATATATTCTCCCATGCAATGGGTTTTTGTGTATCTTTCACACAGCATTCGACATCAAAGTCTAAAATGACAATTGGATTACATGGATGGATTCGTCCCTATACTCCTTTTGTTGGCTAGAATTTATTTCCCCATTGTTATCATTCAGATGCTTCAGTATCCTTGTATTCATTCTAGTTAATTAAATGTATATTGTATAAAATACAAATTGATCTGCTATTTCTATTGCTAAAAGACATTTATTTCAATCTTCTAAATTCTGGAGCATCAATGTGAACGCTCATTAATCAATGTTGCTGAATGAATATGAGTAGTGTAAAGACACAGAACAAAAGATCTGCCTCCGGGACATCTGACAGAAGAAAGCGAGCAGACTTAGTACTAATCTACCCAAAGACTTACACTCTACGGCAGAAGCCCATCAACTAACTTTGAAAGACCATTTTCCAAGTTAGGAATTGACAGCTTCAGTCTACAGAGAGTTGCCTCTTGTCAGCCATAGTTATGCTCTTGCTCTTCAATGCTTAGAGCAATTACTTCCAGGACATTTCAACTCATTACCTCAGCTGAAATGCTCTTAAAAAAACCTCAGTGAAATACTTAAGACAATCATAAAATAATTTCTGATGACATATCTATTCAACCATCGGTCTTGTTTAATGGTGAATAAAAGTATTATCATTTTGTACCAAAAGGTGGTATGGCATGCGTATACGGAATAGACTTCAGTACTAACAGGAAAGGGGCTTCATGAAAATTCAGTACCTGGCATTCAGACTATGAAGAATTTATTTTTGAATATTCATTAGACACATTTTTGAGGAAAGTTTTATTACACTATTAACACGATGCATTTTGCAAAAAATACAGCTGGGTTCAGGAACTGAGAACATACAATTACAAGTAACTTAAAATGGGCTGATACATTTATATGAACTAGTCAATCATACAGATCTCAAGTTGAGCAATCTATTTAGAATTTCAGTAGATCAATGATCACAAACTAGACTTCTTAAAGAGGCTCTGTCACCAGATTTTGCAACCCCTATCTGCTATTGCAGCAGATAGGCGCTGCAATGTAGATTACAGTAACGTTTTTATTTTTAAAAAACGAGCATTTTTGGCCAAGTTATGACCATTTTTGTAGTTATGCAAATGAGGCTTGCAAAAGTCCAAGTGGGTGTGTTTAAAAGTAAAAGTCCAAGTGGGCGTGTATTATGTGCGTACATCGGGGCGTTTTTAATACTTTTACTAGCTGGGCGTTCTGATGAGAAGTATCATCCACTTCTCTTCAGAAGTCACACCTATGCTCTAGAGCCTAAAAGGGCACAAAAGGTCCCTCTGCCACATGTGAAGGGATTAGTACTTGAAGGCCCTGTTACAGATTTTCCATTGGGGCCCGAACTTCAAGTTACCCCTCTGTTTAGAGTCCATCCAAAACTAAACTGAATAGTGAGGGAAATAGGGAACTTCTACCCTTTACATTTTATCTGTAAAGTCTACTTAATATTCATTGCTTTACTTAAGTGTTAAATCAATGAGTTCAAGAAACATTGGAACAGTCTGTTTTACATAGATTGATTTGTACTTAGAACTATATTTACTTAGAACTACATTCCAGTAGTTTATCATATTTCTAATAAATTGGTTAATTGGAAAACGTGATTCTAAACTGTTTTCAACTTACTGGTGCCAGCACCATGTCTAAGTGTAACTTGCATACTTGAAGATTACAATAAATGACATTAGTATTATAAGGATTTTTTACAAACTAGTAATAATGTTCCAAATGCTGTGTTATTTGAATCATGGAAAATTGACTATAGCATCAGACAACTTAAAGGCAAACTCATCAATAACATTGTCATTGGTAGATCCAATGTAAATGCAACCAAAGTCCCTTTGGAACTAGATAAGTTAGTATTCAGTAGGAACTACGTGAAGTGCAATATTTCAAACTACTCCTAGGTGGAAAAGATGGATAGAAGAACAATACCGCATGCTATAGTCTGCATTTCGGTACTAGATAGATAGATAGAGATAGATAGATAGATAGATAGATAGATAGATAGATAGATAGATAGATAGATAGATAGATAGATAGATAGATAGATAGATAGATAGATAGATAGATAGATAGAGATAGATAGATAGATAGATAGATAGATAGATAGATAGATAGATAGATAGATAGATAGATAGATAGATAGATAGATAGATAGATAGATAGATATGAGATAGATAGATAGATAGACAGACAGATAGATAGATAGATAGATAGATAGATAGATAGATAGATAGATAGATAGATAGATAGATAGATAGATAGATAGATAGATAGATAGATAGATAGATAGATAGATAGATAGATAATCATCACAAAATAAAAAAGAAACTCATAAATATATAGTTAACAATATTATGATGTACTCAAAAACTATAAAGAAGTGTCCTTTCTTGCCCCTCTTGTTTTTACAGACAAAGGCTTCATGCCCACTTCAGTCTTTTTCTTCAGGGTACTAGCTGTTTTTCTGACGGCTAGCACCCTGACCCATTAATTTCAATGGGGCCATGCACACTTCAGTTTTTTTGACGGTCCCGTTGCTCCGTTTCGACAAAAGTAGAGCATGTCCTAGAACAAAAAATAGGAGGGTTCCTCCAGCTCACCTTATCACGGGTATGATGTATAGTTAGCGCACAGGTCCTCGCGTCGGTACACGGATTGGCATAGACAGGAAGGTAAGAAATGGATCCAGCGCTGAGTCTTGTGCATCTGTTAAAACGGGAAGCTTCTTCCAAGTTTTATTCCAAAAGTTTAAAAACAGTGAAAAAATATGTGTACGGGTATTTCCAGAGTACAATAGAGGGTTAGCAGTATAAGCGGTGCCTACGTGTTTCAGACGCTGACTGCGTCCTTAGTCATGGCTTACAAGCCTCTTTAAGATTTTTTATTTCCCATTAAAGGGGTTTTCCCACGAGTTTTCCCTCTGGGAAACGCACCTATCTCTAGAATGGGTCCCCTAAACCCGATTCTACCTACTTGTGTTCTGGCCATGAAGGAGAAAACAGCGTAGCTCGCTGTTTCCGTAAGCCCCATAGAACAGAATGGTAGTTATGGAAACAGCGTAACTCGCATGCTACGCTGCTTCCGTAACTGCCATTTACTACCATGGGAGTTCCGGAAACAGCATGGCTTAGCAAGTTACGCTGTTTCTGTAACTCCTGACCATGTAATCAGGAAGTGGGTGGGAGTCACCGTGAGAACAAAAAGCTAGAATGGGGTTTAGGGGGCCCCCTGTTCTAGAGATAGGTGCGGACCCGCATCTATCTTACATTTATGACATATCCTGTGGGTATGTCATAAATGTCCCTCGTGGGAAAACCCCTTTGAGTGCTGTATGTGTGTCATGATCATCATGTCATACTACACTCCTGTGAAAGATGGTTTATTTGCTTATATTCTCTGTATTAAATTACATTATGAATTATCAAGCAGGATGCCGAATTACTAAGATATGTGTGAAAGTGATTAAAACAATGTTTCAATTATTTAATTTTGTGCAGCGGCCATCTTGTCTGGAGTTCTCATCTTGGTTATTTTGTAGTGAATAAGAAAGTCATTGTTCCTTTAAGACAAGTATATTAATTTTGATTTTGTATGTTATTAAAGTTAGTTATCTTTGACCTTGGTTCCCATAGGAGGCTTGGAGAGAAGGAACAGGGAGTGAGATGGGAGGAGGGTAAATATGAATGTGGGAATGTCTCCCCAATCTTACAGGAATATTTTTTCCAAGAGAGATAAGGCACCTGCAAACCTGATGTGTGAAGAATTATAATGATGTATCTGGAATGTATCGTATGTCTGTAATTGGCTGAATTTGAAATATTGTCACATTGCCTGATTGGTTAACCTCAAGCCTACACCCCTTCTGAATGATATTATTGTAATTGAGTTTGGCAATAAACCCCCAGAGGAGTATTTTGAGCATACCAGCAGCATCTGTGTGTTATTTCTCCTCTCTCGATATACATCGGTATGAAATCTCCTGATTAGGATGCTGGATAAAGTTCCTGAAGTGAGTGTCTGTTGGAACACTCGTCTAAATTTCAGTCTAATATATTTTGAGCCATTTACTTCCTCGACACTCCATTTGAAGAAAAAATGTGCACAAGCTACAAATTGAGAAAAAATTGCACACTTTTACACATTGTTTCTATTGCTATTTGACTCTGTTCCTGACTCTGATCCTGACCCTGATCTTGACCTCAGCCTTGTTCCTGGATTACGTTCCGGTCTCGCCCTTTGGATTTATCGCTTGGTTCTTCTTGTTCTACTCCTGGTATTGGCTCCTGACCTTACTTCTCGCTACGGTTCAGTCTAATCCTCCGGCTTGTGACTCCCTAACTTCTAATCTGTTAACGACCCCTGGCTACGTCCTGACTCCGCTACAACACACCTGTCACAAATTGTTGACTATTCTGGGGACCTCAACTTGGGTATCCGATTGGGAAAGTCCATACCTCTTTGTGGGGGTTAACGAGGAAAAACTGGGAGATTACTTAGACTCTGCACCTTAGTGTAGCCAGCACAAAACCAATTAAGGCTAAGAGGATCTACTTCATAGAGAATCATAACAGAATGTAAGATTTAATTTCCCCTGCAATGGCAGCTGTAATGGAAATGAATGACCATCCATAGTTTCCTCCAGCAATAAAAACTGATCGCCAAGAGTTTCGGAGGTGAGATTTGCGGCAATCAGCTGATCCGCAGGCTTACTTCAAATTAACAAAAGGATCGAGGAATATGTCATCAGTATATGATCGGTGGGGGTCGACCCGACATGCGGACCCCGCACCGATCAGCTGTTCCGGCTGCCTCTGGGCGCTGGAAGCTATGCAGAGGCAGATGGCTCCTTACACTGTAAAACGACAGTGCTGGGTTACTGCAGCTCTGCTCCAATTCACTTGAACAACCAGCACAACCGCAATACTGTGAACGGGTCCGGATTGTGGACTCCCACCGAACATATATTCAACTGATGTGCATTATTTCATGAATGGGTAAAGTGCATCAAGGGAACAAGCACAATGCCATGCAATAAATGTGTATATCGTGCCAGGTCAGTAGATAGATAGAGGCACAGCAGCCTAAACAAACTTAAGGGCAATGGCACCCAATTAGTAATGGATAGTAAAAAAAAAGCCCAAACTAACAGGATGGCTCCATAAGTTGGAATAGCTCACCTAGGTAAAGGTCAGGGAAGTTTGTTCAACAGCCTCGACGCGCGTTTCTCATAAGTATTCCTCAGGAGGCGTAGACATCCATTTCTGCTCAGGTGCCATTGCACTTAGTCTGTTTAGGCTGCTGTGCCTCTAGCTATCTACTGACCTTGTAGGATATACACATTTATTGCATGGTATTGTTTTTGTTCCTTCGATGCACTTTACCCATTCATGAAATAATGCACATGTTTTTTGACAGTCTGTTTATTATGAAGTTTAGATTGTGAGATATATAATTCATGTACATATATGCTGCATTTATATATTCCGTGTGGAATGTTGATCGGCTCTAATTTTTTCCATAATCTTATAGTTCTATACCTTTTTCGTTTTTAATATATATTTAATAAAATGTACTTTTTACATTTATACTGGTGTGATTAGGTTCATATGACTCCTGTTAGGTCGATTATCAGTTCAATATATGTATGTGGAGTCGGAATCACGTTCCAATTGTTCAGAATTTATTGTCAGTTTGCCCCACCGAACATACACTGATACCCGGTGGATAGGTCATTAGTATAAAAAACAGCCCCGAATCTGGACAAACCCTTTAAGGTCATATTCCCGTTACAGACATTAATCATTAAAATGCAGCATGGCATATTTTTAAGGGCATCTATTAAGTGATATAAAAGTGGTTTAATGCTATGGGATTCACTTGGCAACCTTTCGCATGTCTATGAAAATATAAAAAATAAAATCTAGATTTTTTTTTTCAATCCTATGGCCGATTTTCGATTTTAATCTCGATTTTCTTATTTTAAGGAGTAATTAAGGAATTACTGTGCATGCATTTTCCTTATCTAAAAAAATACCAAGACACAATTTCTTTTACATAAGGGGATTGCAGGCACATCTATTCCATAATATATACTAAGAATCAGGATTGTCCCTTTTATATTATGGAATAGCTTCACCTGCAATTCCCTTATGTACAAAAATTGTGTCTTGGTATTTTTTTTAGACAAGGGAAATGCATATACAGTAATTCCTTATTTACTCCTACTACTAAGGAGGTTAAAAAAAAGTATCTACTATTTGTATATGAGTGTCTCTCTTCTCTCTGTATATCCCACAGGAGATAGACTGTCTAATATAAATAGAGGAGAGAAAAACACTGTATATGAGACAGTCTCTTTCCTCACTCTGTATAAGACAGAGACTGTCTAATGTACATGCCACACCTGCCACGAGGCGAGGTGAGCCGACAGCCTCAGGCGACGCCACCTACCCGAAAATGACGGGCGTCATTTTCAGCCAGGGACGAACTGGACCGGGGGGAGGGGGCATGCAGACTTAGCAGACGTGCCGCTTGATGGGCACGTGTGTAATACTCCTTCTCCTCGCTGTACGCAGCACACGATGCTAGAGAGGAACAGGTCTGCAGGAGGAGCGGTCGAGCGAAGAGGAGAAGTGACGAAACACACGAGGTACGTTCCTGCCAGTGCCGCACCTGCCATGAGGCCAGGTGAGCCGACAGCCTCAGGCGGCACCACCTACCCAAACGGGGGGGGGGCGGCATTTTCAGCCCGGGACCGACTGGACCGGGGGGAGGGACCATGCAGACGCACATAGCAGACGTGTCGAACGTCTGAAACACTCCTCCTCCTCTCTGACGCTGTATGCAGCACATGCAGCCAGAGAGGAGCAAGTCTGCAGGAGGAGCGACGAGAAGCACGAGGTAAGTTCCTGCCTTGCTGGGACCGGGAACCGTGAGTATACTGCAAGGGCGGGGGGGGTCTGGGCATTTTACCGACAGAAAAGGGCTCTATGGGGCTGTAATAATTCACCCCATAGAGCCCTCACATCACTATAATGGAAGGATTAGTGTGGGTGTGCACACGCTCTCACTCTTCAGCTCTCGGCAGGCAAGTACAAGACTGTGATCTCAGGTGAGAGATCAGTCTTGTCGTCGTCCTTGTCTGCCGAGAGCTAAAGAGTGAGAGCGTGCGCGCACAGCTCCGATGCCATGGAACAGAAGAAGAAGAATTCACACTCTTCTTCTCCTCTTGTGTTCCTTAGTGGTGGCGGAGCTGCGCGCACGCGCTCTCTCTCCAGCTCTTGCTGTAACGCTGACCGTAGCTGATTGGACAGTGTCACAGCGATGTTAAAAGCCCCCTTGCCAATTACCTCCCCATTGAGAGTTCATGGGGTTATTTAAATATCGGGCGCCAAATATTACAGCACTGATATCTAAATAACGAAGGAGGCTAAGAAAAAAAATCTAAAGTACCCCAGAGTTTGTGCAGGCTTCCCCATTACATGCTGCACTCAGCTGCACATGTATGGGGAGGTGAAAGGTTCTCTTTAAAAGAAAGGTGTTATAATTTTTTTTTTTTATTTGATACGTTTTATTTTATGGCCCTAATTTTTCTAATTATTTTAATATGTTTCCGAAGGTAGCTATTTATTCATATGTTTGTACGTCTGTGGGGGCAGCCAACTTTATTTTTATTTTTCATACTGCTAATTTTTGTTTTGCAGGTTCTGCTGGACCATTTGGACTAAGCCTTAGATTCGTCGGACTACTTCGCTGATTTAAGCTTTATTTCTTTTGTTTTTAATAAAATGGTTAACCCCTTCAGGACTGAGCCTGTTTTGGCCTTCAGGACGAAGCCGATTTTTCAAATCTGACATGTGTCACTTTATGTGGCAATAACTCTGGAATGCTTTTACCTATCCAAGCGATTCTGAGATTGTTTTCTCGTGACATATTGTACTTTATGTTAGTGAAAAAATTTGGTTGATAAATTCAATATTTATTTGTAAAAAACATCAAGATTTGTAGAAAATTTGCAAAAATTAGCATTTTTCTAAATTTAAATGTATCTGCTTGTAAAACAGATAGTAATACCACACAAAATAGTTACTAGTTAACATTTCCCATATGTCTACTTTAGTTTGGCATCGTTTTTTGAACATTTTTTTATTTTTCTAGGACGTTACAAGACTTAGAACTTTAGCAGCGATTTCTCATATTTTCAAGAAAATTTAAAAAGGCGATTTTTACAAGGACCAGTTCAGTTCTGAAGTGGCTTTGAGGGTCTTATATATTAGAAAGTCCCCATAAATCACCCCATTTTGAAAACTGCACCCCTCAAAGTATTCAAAACAGCATTTAGAAAGTGTATTAACCCTTTAGGCGTTTCACAGGAATTAAAGCAAAGTAGAGGTGAAAGTTACAAATATCATTTTTTTTTTACAAAATTCATTTGTAATAAATTTTTTATGTACCACAGAAGGTTTTACCTGAGAAATGTAACTTATGATTTATTGCCCAGATTCTTCAGTTTTTAGAAATACCCCACATGTGGCCCTAGTGTCCTAATTTACTGAAATACAGGCCTCAGAAGCAAAGGAGCACCTAGTGGATTTTGGGGCCTCCTTTTTTTTAGCATATATTTGAGGTACCATGTCAGGTACCATGTCCTCGCTCGTCTGACACGATGCAGGACCTGTGAGTGACGTCACAGCATGATCTGGCAGAAGCTGGGCGTTCTGAAGAGAAGTGGATGATACTTCTCATCAGAACGCCCAGCTAGTAAAAGTATTAAAAACGCTCCGATGTACGCACATAATACACGCCCACTTGAACTTTTACTTTTAAACACGCCCACTTGGACTTTTGCAAGCCTCATTTGCATAACTACAAAAATGGTCATAACTTGGCCAAAAATGCTCGTTTTTTAAAAATAAAAACGTTACTGTAATCTACATTGCAGCGCCTATCTGCTGCAATAGCAGATAGGGGTTGCAAAATCTGGTGACAGAGCCTCTTTAAAGAGGCTCTGTCACCAGATTCTCAAATCCCTATCTCCTATTGCATGTGATCGGCGCTGCAATGTAGATAACAGTAACGTTTTTTTTTTTAAAACGTTCATTTTTGGCCAAACTATGAGCTATTTTATAAATATGCAAATGAGCTTTGAAATGGACAACTGGGCGTTTTTTTTTTCGTATGTCCAACTGGGCGTGTATTGTGTTTTTAACTGGGCGTGTTTACTTGTTTTACTAACTGGGCGTTGTGAATAGAACTGTATGAAGAGTTCTTGTGGGGCCAAAACAATAAAGACCCCCAAAAGTGACCTCATTTTGGAAACTACACCCCTCAGGGAATTTATCTAGGTGTATAGTTAGCATTTTGAACCCACAGTTTTTTTGCTAAATTTATTTGAATTAGTTTGTGAAGATGAAAATCTACTTTTTTTCTGAAAAAACGTAGAAATGTTTAATTTTTTCAAGGAATAAAAGAGAAAAAACACCCCAACATATGTAAAGCAATTTCTCCTGATTATAGCAATACCCCATATGTGGTAATAAACTGCTGTTTGGACCCACAGCAGGACTCAGAAGTGAAGGAGAACCATTTGGATTTTTAAATTCTGATTTTGCTGGAATCGTTTTCAGTGCCATGTCGCGTTTGAAATGCACTGGAGGGAACAAAATAGTGGAAACCCCCGGAAAGTGACCCCATTTTGGAAACTACACTCATCAAGGAATTTTTCTAGAGGTAAAGTTAGCATATAGACCCCACGGTTGTTTTGCTGAATTCATTGGAATTATTCTGTAAAGGTAAAAATCGAAAAAAGGTAGCCATTTTTAATTTTTACAAGGAATAAAGGAGAAAAAGCACCCCAACATTTGTAAAACAATTTCTCCCGATTACGGAAATATGCCATATGTGGTAATAAACTGCTGTTTGGACCCACAGCAAGGCTTAGAAGGGAAGGAGCGCTATTTGGCTTTTGGAGCTCAAATTTAGCTGAAATGGTTTTTGGGTGCCATGTCGCATTTGTAAAGCCCCTGAGAGGCCAAAACAGTGGAACCCCCCCCCCCCCCCCAAAAGTGGAAATTACACCACTTAAAGAATCTATCTAGGGATATAGTGGGCATTTAGACCCACAAGTCTTTTGCAGGATTTATTAGAATTAGGCCGTGAAAATGAATATCAACATTATTTCCACTAAAATGTTGCATTTTTTTCAATTTCACAAAGGATAAAGGGGGAAAAAACACCCCAACATTTGTAAAGCAATTTCTCCCCAGTACGGCTGTACCCCACTTGTGGCCATAAATGTTTTTTCATTAGAAAGTAATTAACCCTTTCTGGACTGATCCATTTTTTTCTTTTCCTTTTTAGTTTTTTCCTCCCCGCGTTCCAAGAGCCACAACTTTTTTATTTTTCAGTCAATAGAGCGGTGTGAGGGCTTATTTATTGAGGGACGAGCGTTCGTTTTTATTGGTACCATTTTTTGGTACATACAACTTTTTGAGCACTTTTTATTACATTTTTAGGTAGAGCCAAGGTGATCAAAAAAACAGCGATTTTGCCGTTTAAATTCTTTATTTTTCACGTGAGACGCTCCATACATCACCCCCCACACTAAGACATGCTATGTTGTGGTGCGCGAAGGGGTTAATGCACAGCGCATGGTGCGGAGTGAAAATTAAAATTTTCCACTCATATGCCATTTTAGTGCACTATATGTTGTGCCCAGTTTGTGCCACTGAAGACAAATACCTCATAAAATATTAACCGGGTTCTCCCGGGTATGGCGATGCCATATCTGTGAACGTAAATTGGTGTTTAGGCACGCTGGTGTATGTGGCCGGTGTCGCACTGATAAATGGCGCCCGATCTTATCTGCTTTTGGAACACTCTGCACATTTTGCATCGCCATATTCTGGGAGCCAGAACTTTTTCTTTTTTCACCACCGGAGCTGTGTGAGGGTTTATTCTTTGCGGGACAATCTGTAGTTTTCATTGGTACCATTTTGGGGTACCAGAAATTTTTTTGATCACGTTTTATTAAATTTTTTGGCAAGCAAGGTGACCAAAAACCATCAATTCTGACAATGTTTTTTATTCGTTTTTTTATGGCCTTCACCCTGGGCTATAAATGACCATTATACTTTATTCTGAGGGTCGATACGATTACAGCGATACCAGATGTATATAATTTTTTTATGTTTTGCAGCGTTTGTGCAATAAAATCACTTATTTATAAAATAAATAATTTTTTGTGTCACCATATTCTGAGAGCCATAAAGTTTTTATTTTTCAGTCAAAAAAGCGGTGTAAGGGCTTGTTTTTTGCGGGACGGGATGTAGTTTATATTGGTACCATTTTGGCGTAGATGCGACTTTTTGATCACTTTTTATTGTATAATTTGGGAGGGTTGGTAACCAAAAAATTGTGATTCGGGCACTGTTTTTAGTTTATTTTTTTTGCGGTGTTCACCGTGCGGGAAAAATAACATTATAGTTTTATAGCTGGGGTCGTTACGAACGCGGCAATACCAAATATGTGTACTTTTTTTAGCGTGTTAATTTTTTTCCTATAATAAAAGACTTATTATAGGAAAAATAGCATTCTTTGTTTATGTCACTTATAACTTTTATTTTTACACTTTTTAAAAACTTTTTAATTATCTTTTTTTTACTTTTTTTACTTGTCCCACTAGGGGACACTTAGACTGGCAGCTTTGATCGCTGCTAGAACACATTACACTACATACGTAGTGTAATGTGTTCTAACTGTCATTGTGACGTAACTGTCACACTGACAGGAAGCATCGGAAGACCGGCCGGAGGCTGATCCTCCGAGGCTTCCGTACATGGCAACCCGGAGGTCATTGTCTGGCCTCTGGTTGCCATGATAAGGATCGCCAGCCCCCGCAAATACATGTGGGGGGCTGCCGATCCGCTGTAAACCTCTTCGATGTGGTGATCGCAATCGACCACCGCATCGAAGGGGTTAATTGCCAATTTCAGCGGCGACAGGCCGCTGATCGGCAACGGGGAGAGCAGGGCTGACACCCTGCACAGTTAACCGCCGCTGCGGTGTAGCGCTGCGCGGCGGTTAACTGTTAAAGCGCGGACGTAACTGTACGCCTAGGTGCGCGAAGTTACTGCTCACCTGGACGTGCATTTACGCCAAGTTGCGGGAAGGGGTTAAGTTTCACCTGGCAAGAAGATGTATTAAACCATTTTCGGTGATAATACTGCGTTGATGATCTATGGTACTAAAGTAATACAGTAAGAAGAATTATTTAGATCTTTTCTATACATCAAACAGCACTTTAACAAATAAACAACAAATGTTTTCCTATTTAAAAAAATGCATATATTGTTTGTTGTGTAAAGCTAGTAATGACAAAAACTCGGATAGATTTGGGGGGGGGGGAGCGTCTTTTTATAGTTTGCCTCAAATAAACAAGATTGATCCGGAGTATATTTATAAAAAATAACTTTTACTTAAATTTCTTAAAACATAAGCATTTTTGCGACATGTGCGCATAAATTCAATTCATTCGTCACAGTTGTATGCAATTTTTCATGTGTTTTCTCAGTATGCATATACAACAATATTGAAGACAGCAAAAATAGTCCACCTTTTAAGGTTTCCTAATCCATATGGTTTCAATAATTTGTTAATTTCAGAGGTTCTCTCATATGCACTAAGATGCTCTGTTTGTCATATAAGATATACAGGAGACATAAGATTTTTTCGGGCAGTTGCCCTCCTACCCCTTTATTTTTGGGATGATGGTGTTCCTTTCAGGAGTTATCTGTAAAATCCTGGATTTAGTTGGACCTCTGAAGTAAGGTAATTTTTCTCCCAATTTCTCTCCCAACGCGTTTCCTCTGACCCATTGATTCATCAGGGGAGATAGGTCATGAATGCTGCTTCGTCCTATTCCTTGGGAAGCTGCATGAAAATTAGATGTAGCTGTCTTGTAAAGAATGTAGTTTGCTGTCAGCAAAACATGCTTGCAGTGGCACGAGAATGGCCTCTCGGTTTGGAGGCAGAGTATCGGCGTCTGGTCCTGACGCCTGCTGTCACCTGCTGTTACGTATTTTCTCCATATTGTGCTACTAGATGAATACTGGTGATTTTACTAGCGGTATTGAGATTGTTCATTTTATTCATTTTGTTTCTTATTTCACAAACCGCTTGCCGCCAAATGTACCATGGTTAATATTATTACTATCATTGCAATAGACCAAGGAGAAGTATCCGGGTCTATGACGTAGAGTCACGTGGTTGCCAATGCATGAGGATAGAGATGGAGCCATATTGCGCGTTCTTCTGTGGAGGTAACAGGGAGCGGTGCAATTTGCTTTCACTGATATGACTTAATTCTCATCCTCAGATTGGCGTACTATACTCGACCAAAAGTGTCGGGTCATCTTGCAACCAAGTGTACTCAAGGATATATTTTGCCTCTGTTAGACAATTTTAATTTACTTGATTTTTTTAAGTTTATTCTTAACTCATGAAGGATCTGAGCTGGGCCTCGGCTCAGGAAGTTATTTCCCCTCCCCCAGATGCAGCAGTGTGTTGGCCTTAGATTTCGTATAAGAGAGTTCTGGATGCCAACCGGAACACAGATTAGCTGCAGCTATATGTTGATTCTTTATTCCACATGTTTCTGTCCCCCCTTTTCCCCCTTTTCCCCCTTTTTCCTTTTTTCCCCTTTAGTTCCTCTTCTTTATCCCTACCCCTATGTCTTTATCAGAAATCAGACGAAACCGCAAACTGACAAAAAATGGCGACTGTGAAGATAGTAACTTATAACGCTAATGGCTTGGGTTCTCCTCAGAAGTGGAGCCAGGTATTTACATTGTTAAAAAAGGAACAAGTGTCTATAGCCTTTTTACAGGAAACTCAAAATTACCCACTAATTTATTTTCCTCCTGGTATCATAGCTGCAGCTCGAGCTCTGCTTCGCGAGGAGTATCAATTGCAATCCACAAGGACTTACCATTCATCGGGACAGCTAGTCATGATTCAAGGGATGGCAGAGCGCTATTCATAAAAGGTAAACTGGGGTCATTGACATGCACACTAGCGAATTTATATGTACCTAACAAATCGCAGATCTCATGGCTCCTACATATTATGGAGGAGTTGCGAGCTTTTGCGGAAGGCCCCATAATTTTGGGAGGAGACCTAAATCTCACACTTCACCCAGAGATTGATTCCTCAACACATAAATCTTCTTTACCAAAAGCAGGCCGTAGAAAATTATTGAACAAGTTACAGGAACTTAACTTGATCGATACCTGGAGACTACTACATCCCCAGATATCTTATTATACATTTTATTCTCATCCTCATGGATCGCATCAGAGACTGGATTACCTTCTTGTACATACTCACTTAGTACAGACTCTGCAATCGGCTAGTATTGGCCCGATGACAGTATCAGACCATGCACCAGTGTTCACCACTCTGGTTATATCCGCTTTGCTCCCTAGAGAATGGACATGGAGGTTGAATGAGACCCTTCTGGACCACCCGGAGCACATTAAGTATTTAACTGATTCGTTGCAGAAGTATTTTGAAACGAATGTTACAGAGGATGTATCAGCTACTATAGTGTGGGAAGCACATAAAACATACATGAGGGGTATGCTGATATCATTGGGCACAAGAGTGAAAAAAGAAAGAGAACAGGAACTCAGATCTTTGCTTTCGCAAATTGCAGCATCCGAAAAAGTACATAAATGTTCTTCCACTAAAGCCATACAAACAGAGTTAACAATCCTTAGAACTAAATTAAAAGATTTATTAAATAAGAAAGATGCGACTAACTTAATGTATTATCGTCAGAAGCTTTACGCATATGGCGACAAAGGAGGAAAACTTATGTCGGCACTTATCAAAAAGAAAAAGAAAAAATCTTTCATTAAAGTAATTAAAAACTCAGCGGGCAACAAGTGCAAAAATACCGCAGATATTGCAGATGCGTTTAGTACATATTATTCTGAATTGTACAACATCTCAACACCTCCAAACATTGCAGACGATTCTCGACAGCAACAAATACAGGATTTTTTAGACCCATTAATGTTGCGGTCACTTTCAGATGAAGAAGCGGGGGATCTTATGAAACAGATTACACTTGACGAAGTGGTTAACATTCTGAGATCCTTTCCTTCGGGGAAGAGCCCAGGCCCGGACGGCCTAACGATTAAATATTATAGGGAATTTAAAGACATACTGTTACCTCACTTGGTTGACACATTTAATGAATTACTCCAGGGCGGGGACTTCACAGCACAATCTCTAGAGGCTTACATTACCATACTGCCTAAAGAGGGTAAAGACCCTACCTTGTGTTCAAGCTACAGACCTATATCGCTTTTAAACCTAGATCCGCTTGATGAATTATATTCAAAAGGCTAGAGATTCTAAGATACCTATGGTCCTAATGAGTACAGATGCTGAAAAAGCTTTTGACCAAGTTGCATGGGACTTCATGGCGGCTACACTGGCCAAGTTTAAATTCCCAGAAGGTCTCATAAAAGCAATTTTTACGTTGTATAGTAAACCCTCAGCCAGGATCAGGGTAAATGGGATTCTGTCCCCCTCCTTCTCTATTGGTAATGGAACTAGGCAGGGATGCCCCCTGTCACCCACTTTGTTCATATTAACTTTAGAACCCCTTTTGCAGACACTGCGACAGGATGCGCGGATTGCGGGTATAGAGGTAGACTCTCGACAACATCTGGTGCACGCCTTCGCGGATGACTTGCTACTAACCATCACGAACCCAGTGTCGGCGTTTCCATTTATCCTACAAATTTTCAGTAAATATGGCCTTATTTCAAATTTTAAAATAAACTATACTAAATATGAAATCCTCAATATATCATTAACATCGGCCCAGGCGAGAGGGTTGGAAACTACCTCCGATTTTACATGGCCCACTCATTCGGTAAAATATCTTGGCATTAGACTTCCTAAAGCTCTTGACGCCTTGTATGCTCTTAATTATATACCTCTGCTACAAAAAATGAAGGGTTTGCTGGTATCTTATGATATCCCATATCTCTCATGGATAGGATGAAAAAATCTGCTTCAAACATATATACTTCCAGTGCTCCTATACACTATGATTATGGTACCCATTCACTTACCGAAAACGTTTTTTCAGAAAGTTCAGTCCCTTTTTTCCACATTTTTGTGGAAACAAAGAAGGCCACGCATCTCATATAGACTCCTAGCCAGGGGGAAGCGGTACGGAGGCCTTGGCCTCCCTAGCATAGAAACTTATTATAAAGCTATTCATCTACAGAGATGGCTGGATATGGCCTCAGCGATAGGTGGTCCAGGAGGAGCTGATCAATCTTCCTTATACTCCGTAGAGAGTTTTCATTCCACATTATGGGTGCCCACACAACAAGACCTTAGCTCATTGTCGAACCCTTTATTAAAGGGGACGTTAGAAGTCTGGGCAAGATATGGTTTAACGGATAAAGGGGTCTCTCAACCGTCACCTTTGACACCAGCGGTAGCATTGCCAAAACTACTTTCCAACCCAGTGCATTATAGGTCAGATATATGGACACACTTCTCCGGAGTTCAGATTGCGGAGCTGATGCCGGAGAATCAGATTCCAACGGAAGGGGAGCTCCAGTCTCTGATGTCGTCCTCGGCCTGAAAGCTTAACTTTCTCCAATTGCATAATATACAAGTAACTTGCTCAAAATTTTTAGTAACACACAAGGCAAATAGAGAACTTACCTGGTTTGAAAAATGCCTAGCTACACATAAGTTGAAGAAACACAAACTTTCAAGTATCTATGGCCAGTTGTTGACACCTGATGTGGCGGATCTGCCATCCTTTGTCTCTTCGTGGGAGCTGGAGCTTGGGCTGCAGCTGTCAGAATGGGAGAGAGGTTTCATCCTAGCTCATTCTCATGGATTTTCAAGGTGCGTAAAACTACAAGAAAATCATTATAAGTTGCTTACTAGATTGTATAAAACACCAGTAGCTCTCTATAAAATGGGTTTGGCAGATTCGGATATCTGTTGGAGATGCAAATCTCAGCAAGGATCTTACTCGCACATTTGGTGGCATTGTTCACTGATAACAAAGTTCTGGAAACAAATTGAGGTAGCTGCCAACACAGCATGCGACACACAGGTTAAGTTGAATGCAGCGCTTATTGTTCTGGCACTCCCCTCATCCGATATAGTTCTATCTAAGAAAAACGTATTCACTCATTTGCTGGCTGCGGCAAAAACATTAATACCTTTACACTGGCTGCAAATTGAACCTCCCACAATGAACCAGTGGATTGATAAGGTGAATCAAATTTATCGGTTAGAAGAATTGACCAATAGAGGTGAGGACACATACGACTCGTTTATAAAGATATGGGCTCCCTGGACACAACACCGGGATGACTTACTTAGAGCTTCACAGTAACTTGAAGTATCCTGTAGAGCTGTTAACGCCGATTCATTGACTTGACTTAACTTAAGAGGTACCCCCCCCCCCTCCTTACTCCTTTCTTTTCCTCCTGCTCTTCTGTCATCTTACCATCCCCTGTTTCTCGATTTACCTGGCTCCTAGAGCCAAGTTTTTGTATTATTATCATTTTGACCCTGTTTTGGTGGGTACAGGTTCTCCAAAGGGGCACTGTTCATTAGAGAGGGCGGAATAGTGAACTGTAAGAGTTGGGGTAACAGATATTTACCAAGACAGAATTGGTATTATGTTATCAAACCAAATGTCTGAGACCGCAGAATTATTAAAATTCAGTAAAATCGTATTACAACTTAGTGCAATCATTGAATGCAAAAATGGCTGTCATGGTTAATGCTACCCTACCTAGTACTGCAGTACGGAAATTACATGTGTTTCTATCTATTGGTGTACTTTTGTATTTTGGAGTTGCTGTACCTTGTACCTGTTATTAATTAATAAAAACAGATTTGATTAAAAAAAAAAATAGATAGGATACAGTGCCAGACCTCCCTGGGAGCCGGAACCAAAAACGCTGCAGGTAACATTTTTAGATCTGGATCCCAGGGAGGTCCGGCGCCGGACGGCACCACAACTGATGTCCTCCGTGCCAGAACAGATCCCATAGAAACTATGGGATCCATTCTAGCATCAGTTTGCCTCCGGCTTTTCTTCAACACGCCGGAGATAAACTGAAGCAGACGCCGGACATATGTGAACGGCCCCTAAGTGGAACATTTTCCCAAAAGAGTGATGCATTTTAAAAACTGTATTTTAAAGAATGAGAATGCAAATTTCCATTTCACTTTGGAAAGGTAGTTTTGAAGAGACATTTCATTTCTTACATGATATAGCAAATGGAAAAACAAGACTAGAACAAAAAAAGTGTGCCAAGTTCTGGGAAATAAACTTATTGGCATGATACACAATGTCTAATGAGAATGGATTATTTTAAGGAATAAATCATGAGACAGACAGAAAACTGCACCATAACTCAAGTTTTGCTTGAGTTATGCAGCCCTCATCTAACCCTAGAGAAGCACACATGTAAGGAAGATAATACAGCTGTTCACACCCTATTGATCTAACCAAATAAGTGTAAACCTCCACCATCATGTATTGTGATGTGGCCCAAGGTCCATTATAAGGAGAATGTATGGGGTTTCAATTTAAGTCTTTTTACATCACTGAGTTTTAGAGCAAGCTTGGAAAGATGTAAAAAAACAAAAATGCAGGGTCAAATAAGTTCCAACACTAGAAATGGAGGATGAACCAATGCAAAAAAATGTATTCTAAATTTATTGAATAGTTGAATATAGTAGATATTTATAATTGAAGGGAGCATTTCACCGATTAAGCCAGCAATACCTGGTGGATGTGGGTAAAAAATAATTTTTTGTAATCTATAATTATCTTCTAAGTAGGCTCTCTACCTTTAGGCCCTATGCACATGACAGGGGTACTCGGCCGTGTGACGGTCGTTTATTTAATGGGGCTATACAAACGGCCGATTTTTTTGACAGCCCGGTAAACCGGGCCAGCAAAATATTAGAACATGCCCTATTTTGGGCTGTTCTCTCGGCCGCATGGCTCCCATAGAAGTCTATGGGGCCATGTAAAGCACGGCTGTCACTTGAATATGCTCCGGGTGACAGCCGTGCTTTCTGTCGCTCACTCGCTCCTCCACAGCGCAGACTGCATGTGGGGGGGGAGGAGTTTTGCCATTCTGACTTCCGACTTGCTGAGGTGTGTAGTGCTGCTTTCGTGGGGTTTGTGTATCCACAGAGGGCAGGGTATGGCACTATCTACAGGGGGATGTGTGGCTCTATCTACAGAGGGAAGTGTGCGGCATTATCTACTGAGGGCAGTGTGTGGTATTTGTCAAAAATTGACAAATGAAATTCATCCGTTTTTAAAACGGACAGGGAAAGAAACGGATGAAAAACGGGTCAAAATTGGCCAGTAAAAACGGAAACACGGCACGGAATGAAAACAGAGCGGATGCAAAACGGATGCAAAACGTCTGAGAAAAAGGGACCAAAACGGCAATTTTTATTGGCCAAACACTCAGACCCTGTCGTGTGAATAGAGCCTTAGCATTACGTTTTTTTAGTGTTCCCTCACCGTATGCTAATGAGCATAAAAGAGTCACATTTTTGTTCGAAAGAGTCGTCTTCATTCCTCAAACCTTTCTGAGTTTACCCCGCCTCCTTACGTTTGATTGACAGCTCCTCGCCTCCCCCCAGCACACATAAAATCCTGCGCTTGTGCAAGTATGTCTTGTTCTAGTGTGTGCGCACAACAAGACACCATAGTGACGCAGGCACAGTAACTAGATTTGAGGCCTGGACGGAGCAGGGAAGGGTATCGGACTATACATGACAGGGGCATGTGCGTTATCTCAGACGAGATTTTGGCATTCAGGGATGGCCAGTTTTCAGCGGTGGGAGACTGCCGGATTGTTACCATAAAAGGCACAAAATGTTTGCAGACCGTTATTTACGGTCGGAGGAGGAGTTTAGGAGAGGGGATAACGGCAATGATTTTTTGACAGCAGCGGCAAGCGAGCGGTGAGTAGAGTTCAATAGGTGAAATGCTGGTGACAGGTTCCCTTTAAAAATATAGACAAATATGACAGGATCAATATATATAGCTGCACAAATAGTATTACATATCAATGAACAGAATCCATATAAATGATCACATATCATCAGCAGACGACTTTAACTCAAGTTCACCTAAAATAAATACACAATCATAAATATATATATATGTATGTATATATATATATATATATATATATATCTATATATATATATATTGAAGAAGGTCCCACAGCACTCCGTGTTAGTGAAAAAGATGGTGGTTTATTAAGCCAGCACAAGCTGCAACGTTTCCGTCCTGCGATAGGACCTTTATCAAGCTTGATAATTATAATATATATATATTTATATAAATATATATAAATATATATACATATATGCCAAAAATATTTAAATTAAGCAGTGCTCATGTAAAAAAGTGGTGGGTGCAAGGCAACTAGAGCTTAGTCCACAGCTCAAAATACCATACAAGAAAAAAGACTGCAGCACTCCAGCAAGGTCCAGTGAAAAAATCTGTTATTTTATTTGCCCATGTTTAGAGCCAAGCAACGTTTCAGTTTCCTCTATGGAACTTTTTTCAATTCAGTGAAGCACATGTACCTTTTTTTAATTCAATGAAAAGAGGGCACCCAGCTCAGGCTGACCAAATCTTTGCCTACCAAGTGCTATTGTAAACTTGTACAGGGTCCTTCCTTCTTCCTGGAAGAGGGCAAGCAGTCTGTAACAGGTTCAATCCAATAAATATGTATATGTGCAAATTCTATATATATATTTCAACTTCTGTCAGGAGTTTTATCCCCCTCTCTGCGTTAGCCCACTCAATGCAGGCGAAAACCCACATTCTCATTATGAGTTTCACTGATGTGTTTTATTTGGCAAAGTCTTGATATCCCAACCTCTATAGCAGGGGTCTCAAACTCGGCAGGGTAAGTGGGCTGCATAAAGAAAAAATGGGAAGTTGACTGGCCGCATTACTTTCAAATTTGATACAATACAAAATTATTGTTAATAAATTACTTATTTGAACTACTATAACACTATATTACTATAATAATAATAATAATAATAATAATAATAATAATACTACTACATTATTATAAAATTAATACTACATTACTATAATAATACCGCTAGATTTAAAATTTGAGATAGTTCTCCACGTGCTTATTTCAACAATCCAGTTTTCCAGTCTTTTACCTCTGTGGATGCTGCCGCAGTGCCCTCTGTAGATGCTGCCGCAGTGCCCTCTGTGGATGCTGCCGCAGTGCCCTCCGCAGATGCTGCCACAGTGATGTCAGGGGCTTGCCCAGAGCTGGAGTCCCAGAGCAGAGCCGCTTCTAGCACTCTGCCTGGGATTCCAGCTCTGCTCCTGACATCACTGTCCATATATGGACAGAGATGTCAGGGGCAACCCCACAGCTGGTGTCCCGGGCAGATCGCTAGTAGGCTCTTCCTTGGACTCCAGCTGTGGTCCTGACATCACTGGGACTCCTGCTCTGGGGAAGCCCATGACATCATTGTCGATGTATGGACAGTGATGTCAGGGTATTCCACAGAGTCCCGGAGCAGAGCCTATACTAGCGCTCTGCCCAGGACTCTGCTCTGGGGAAGACCCTGACACACTCTACATATATGGACAACGATGTCAGGGAATTCCACAGAGTCCCGGAGCAGAGCGTGTACTAGCGCTCTGCTCGGGACTCCGCTCTGGGGAAGACCCTGACACACTGTCCATACATGAACAGCGATGTCAGGGAATTCCACAGAGTCTCGGCGCAGAGCCTGTACTAGCGCTCTGCACGGGACTCCGCTCTGGGGAAGCCCCAGACATCGCTGTTCATATGTGGAAAGCGATGTCATGGAATTCCAGAGTCTCGGAGCAGAGCCTGTACTAGCGCTCTGCCCGGGACTCCGCTCTGGGAAAGACCCTGACACACTGTCCATATATGGACAGCGATGTCAGGGAATTCCACAGAGTCCCGGAGCAGAGCCTGTACTAGCGCTCTGCTCGGGACTCCGCTCTGGGGAAAAACCTGACACACTGTCCATATATGAACAGCGATGTCAGGGAATTCCACAGAGTCTCGGAGCAGAGCCTGTACTAGCGCTCTGCTCGGGACTCCGCTCTGGGGAAGCCCCAGACATCGCTGTTCATATGTGGACAGCGATGTCAGGGAATTCCATAGTCTCGGAGCAGAGCCTGTACTAGCACTCTGCTCGGGACTCCGCTCTGGGGAAGACCCTGACACACTGTCCATATATGAACAGCGATGTCAGGGATTTCCACAGAGTCCCGGAGCAGAGCCTGTACTAGCGCTCTGCCCGGGACTCCGCTCTGGGGAAGACCCTGACACACTGTCCATATATGAACAGCGATGTCAGGGATTTCTACAGAGTCCCGGAGCAGAGCCTGTACTAGCGCTCTGCTCGGGACTCCGCTCTGGTGAAGACCCTGACACACTGTCCATATATGAACAGCGATGTCAGGGAATTCCACAGAGTCTCGGAGCAGAGCCTGTACTAGCGCTCTGCATGGGACTCCGCTCTGGGGAAGCCCCAGACATCGCTGTTCATATGTGGACAGCGATGTCAGGGAATTCCATAGTCTCGGAGCAGAGCCTGTACTAGCACTCTGCTCGGGACTCCGCTCTGGGGAAGACCCTGACACACTGTCCATATATGGACAGCGATGTCAGGGAATTCCACAGAGTCTCGGAGCAGAGCCTGCACTAGTGCTCTGCACGGGACTACGATGTCAGGGAATTCCAGAGTCTCGGAACAGAGCCGATACCAGCGGGCTCTGTATCCCGCTGGCCGCAGATGACAGCCCCAGGGGCCGCATGTGGCCCGCGGGCCGCGTACTTGAGACCCCTGCTCTATAGAATATTTTTTTTTCCTAAATCTAACAAAAATTGCAAATTCTTTTACCTACATAAAAAAACCTCAAGGGCAAAAAATGACATAAAAGACAACGTTGGCGTGGGTTTAAGCATATAATTTATTGGGCCTATTTGCAAACATTAAAATGTACAAGTTGTGTCAGCACCTGTAATTAGCCTGAGGGATATCAATAAACTGCACAAATTTACTTCTTATAAGTACATCCTGCAATTTTTTACTTCTCTGAAATGCATTTATTGGGGGTTGTGCTGCCCTGTGGATAAACATTCAACATGCTGAATTAAGTGCCAATGTTTTTTTACAGTTTAAAATTGTGGATTATAATGAAATTAAAAAACAATCTATTATTGAAGTTTTGATGTTGAGAGGAGGATCTGACAATATATTATAATAGCTTTCTAAAGTGCATTAGTAAAAATGTCATTAGAATATCCACGTCTAAATGTGATTAATCTGGAGTTCTAGAGACTGCTGTAAAAAAAAATCTCATTATCACTATTTATACGTCTTAAAACATAATAATTGACCATATGATACAGATTTTCTTAAGTGGGAAGAATTGTAGCTATTTTAAGATAATAAAGTATTTTTGTAGCAGTTGGTTTCCTAAACTGACTAGTTACTATTTAATCATCCATAATGGAAAACCTCACACCAACAAGATCAATCATATTACCTCCATAATTGAGGAAAAACTGCATATTTAAGGTGTTGTCATTTATGCACTTCACAAATTGATTAAACAAATTTTTTTAACCTGACCAAATTACTAGCACATCATCTATAAAAAAAAATTCAAATTAGACATGTTTACAAAGAGCTTCTCTCACACGTTAGTAAATAAATTAGTATATGTGGGGGTACCAGCATCCCCATCGCTGTGCCAGTGGTCTGATACCAGTGATCCCAAAAGTAAATGCATTATGAGTTAATGGTTAGAGATATATGCCATTTTTCCCTCTTACAAGATTTTGGAAGGTGGTAAGGAAGGCAAGAGTCCTAGGATGTATGGGTATACTGACATAAACTAGCATGAGCCCCCTCTCCATTATGGTTCTTGTTATGGTGCATGTTATGCTATATGAATTTACAACAGGGTGCAGGTCACAGTTCACAGTTCGTATAAGGTACCTGTGGCAGCTTGGACAGTAGCAAGGCAGGCTCGGCTGGGACTAGGCAGCAGGTAGACGTCAGGCGTGGAGCAGCAGGACAGGCGTATGTACAGCACAGCACGGCTACAGCACAAAACGGCACTGGAACAGGATACAACGGGATACAGGATACAGGAACTGGAAAACACTAGGAGACCATTTGCAAGACAAACTAGGATACGACAAACAACGCTCAGGCATGGAAGCATGGGGCTGGGACCTTCTTATAGCCCAGGGTGCTCTGGGAGCAATCAGCTCAATTTCCCACATGCGTGCGCTTTTGCTTCTCAAGTCTGGACTAAGCTCGCGAGCGCACCCTGGTGGTCACTACGGAACAGGACGGCCGCATGTGCAGACATCTTTGGAGAGAAGGGCGTCGACTGGATGGAAGGAGTTTGTGCTCAGCGACCACGGACATTACAGCCCACCTGCCACGACAAGATATATATATCTATCTATCTATCTATCTATCTATCTATATATATATATATATATATATATATACACTACTGTTCAAAAGTTTAGGGTCACTTAGAAATTTCCTTATTTTTGAAAGAAAAGCACAGTTTTTTTCAATGAAGATTAAATTAATCAGAAATACACTCTATACATTGTTAATGTGCTAAATGACTATTCTAGCTGCAAACGTCTGGTTTTTAATGCAATATCTACATAGGTGTATAGAGGCCCATTTCCAGCAACCATCACTCCAGTGTTCTAATGGTACATTGTGTTTGCTAACTTTGTTAGAAGGCTAATGGATGATTAGAAAACACTTGAAAACCCTTGTGCAATTATGTTAGCACCGCTGTAAACAGTTTTGCTGTTTAGAGGAGCTATAAAACTGACCTTCCTTTGAGCTAGTTGAGAATCTGGAGCATTACATTTGTGGGTTCGATTAAACTCTCAAAATGGCTAGAAAAAGAGAGCTTTCGTGTGAAACTCGACAGTCTACTCTTGTTCTTAGAAATGAAGGCTATTCCATGCGAGAAATTCCCAAGAAACTGAAGATTTCCTACAACGGTGTGTACTACTCCCTTCAGAGGACAGCACACACAGGCTCTAACCAGAGTAGAAAGAGAAGTGGGAGGCCCCGCTGCACAACTGTGCAACAAGACAAATACATTAGAGTCTCTAGATTGAGAAATAGACGCCTCACAGGTCCTCAACTGGCAGCTTCATTAAATTTACCCGCAAAACGCCAGTGTCAACGTCTACAGTGAAGAGGTGACTCCGGGATGCTGGCCTTCAGGGCAGAGTGGCAAAGAAAAAGCCATATCTGAGACTGGCTAATAAAAGGAAAAGATTAATATGGGCAAAAGCACACAGACATTGGACAGAGGAAGATTGGAAAAAAGTGTTATGGACAGACGAATCGAAGTTTGAGGTGTTTGGATCACACAGAAGAACATTTGTGAGATGCAGAACAACTGAAAAGATGCTGGAAGAGTGCCTGACGCCATCTATCAAGCATGGTGGAGGTAATGTGATGGTCTGGGGTTGCTTTGGTGCTGGTAAATTGGGAGATTTGTACAAGGTAAAAGGGATTTTGAATAAGGAAGGCTATCACTCCATTTTGCAACGCCATGCCATACCCTGTGGACAGCGCTTGATTGGAGCCAATTTCATCCTACAACAGGACAATGACCCAAAGCACACCTCCAAATTATGCAAGAACTATTTAGGGAAGAAGCAGGCAGCTGGTATTCTATCTGTAATGGAGTGGCCAGCGCAGTCACCAGATCTCAACCCCATAGAGCTGTTGTGGGAGCAGCTTGACCGTATGGTACGCAAGAAGTGCCCATCAAGCCAATCCAACTTGTGGGAGGGGCTTCTGGAAGCATGGGGTGAAATTTCTCCCGATTACTTCAGCAAATTATCAGCTAGAATGCCAAAGGTCTGCAATGCTGTAATTGCTGCAAATGGAGCATTCTTTGACGAACGCAAAGTTTGAAGGAGAAAATTATTATTTCAAATCAAAATCATTATTTCTAACCTTGTCAATGCCTTGACTATATTTTCTAGTCATTTTGCAACTCATTTGATAAATATAAGTGTGAGTTTTCATGGAAAACACAAAATTGTCTGGGTGACCCCAAACTTTTGAACGGTAGTATATATATATACATATATATATATATATATATATATATATATATATATATATATATATATATATAGTGATCAAAAAGGTAGGCAGCACACCATCGGATTTAGTGAAAAAGAGGGTACTTTATTAACCCTAAGTGCGACGTTTCAGCTCTATCCACTAGAGCCTTTCTCAAGCAAATGACAAGTGGAACAACAGTGGTATAAAACAGGTTCACAATTGAAACAATTAATAACAGTAATCAAATACAAATCAGAACATACTGTATAGAGATGTAAATATAGTGTAAACAAATCAATGGTGATAATATATCGATGCACATATAAACAGAGAGCAATAGTACAAAAGGTGCTGAGGGATACATTAACGCATTAATGCATCTAATATGTGTAAATGGTGATAATAACCACACATGTGTACATAATCATGAAATCAAAACATGTTAAAACAAGGGGATATCACCTGGGGATGTTAGATCATACAGCCGCCATAGCGGCGTCCACGAGGCGCAACCGCGCATGCGCGGACATATGACTGAGGGCGAAGGTCACCCAAGACGAGTGACATACTCGGCGCATGCGCACTGCGCAACTAAGTGTATCGGCGCCATCTTAGGTACTGGCTGTAAAGAGGTAAAGGCAATTACTCGGTAATGTGCCTAAAAATCAAACAAATACTGGTGAGCCGAACGAGGACAGAGGTGGTAGACATAAAGGACCATGGATATCATGAACCCCGACAATTAGAAAAGCTCTTATCCAGTAAGGGGACACCGTCCAGAATAAGCTAGAGGAAGGACAGGAGGACATAGATCAGCAGAACGCCGATCCCTGCCACTCTCATATAGGGAAAGCACTGCCACAAATGCGTGTTGAAACACACAAATGCATATAAGCGCAATCCCAAAACCCCCCAATAGCAACATGGGACGTGTATAGGGAGCGAAACCGGAGAGCACTTATGTCAAAGACGGGTTATGGTCACATGGGAGCATATACGTCAATGATCACCACCAGTCATCTCCGGACCCAGATTGCATAAATTTAATAAGACAGTACCATACAGTATAGCACCAGGATAATCAGTCATAAAAACGAAATAAAACAATGATCCAACCGATCCATATAAGTGATATCCCAAAAGATGAATCTTCATCTAGAAAAAGAGAAACAGAGTTAGTATATAATCAATAAAATATTCTTGTCAAAAATACGGAACAAGAGGTCAGAGCATACCACCCATGGGACTCAATGTAAGGGGTCTACATCAAACCACCTAATGCGAAATCAACATTTAAACCCCTTGGTTTTAAAGTATCCAGTTTCCCAATCCATTGAAGTTCTCTTAGTTTCAGGAGTTTAGTCCTGTCACCGCCCCTTCTAGGTAGTGGAATGTGATCTAGAATTGTAAATCTAAGTTGCTGTTCGGTATGTCCAAGGTCGGAAAAATGTTTGGATACAGGAAGATCCAACCTCTTTTTCCTGATGGTGTACCTATGTTGGTTGAGTCTGGTTTTTAAATCTAAAGTGGTCTCACCCACGTACAGAAGTTTACACGGACATTGCAATACATAAATAACAAAATCACTGTTACATGTTAAGTAATGTCTAATATGGAATAGTTTGCCTGTGACAGGATGTTCAAAGATTTGCCCCTTGCACATAAGGTTACAGTTGACACAGCACAAGCACGGATAACATCCAAGTCTCGGTTTGGATAGAAACATTGGTTTCTTGGCTCTAATAGGGCCAATATCGGCTTTGACTAACTTATTTTTAAGACACGGTGGTCTACGATATGAATAGAGTGGAGGTTTGGTAAATTCATTGACACGGGGAAGACATTTGCCCAACATGGGCCAATGTCGCCTGATCACATTAGCGATCTCTTTGCTACTTTCCGTGTAGGTCGAAACAAAAGGAATACGACCTAATTCCGTTGCTGAATCAGTTGGTTCTAAAAGTGTCGTCCTGTCCATTCTGTCTACTTTGGCTCTATGTTTGTCCAAGAGTCTCGTCGGATATCCCCATTTTTTAAAACGGTCCATCATCAAATCCAATGTCTTGTCAGAACTGTCTTTGTCACTGACCACCCTTTTAACGCGCATAAGCTGACTAGTAGGTAAGCTTTCCACCATTTTACGTGGATGACTACTAGAAAAGAGGAGTAAATTGTTACAATCAGTCGGTTTGACAAACAATTCAGTACTAAAATGATCACCCGTGATTCTGACCAATACATCCAGAAATTGAATCTCTGACTCAGACTGTACCAGTGTGAATTTAACTCCCTCGTCTACTGAGTTTAGAAAGTTGTGAAAATCAGTCAGCATTGTGTGGTCTCCAGACCAAATTAAGAAAATATCGTCGATGTAACGCCACCACTTCACAACATGTTTGAAGTGATTGGAAACATAGACAAAAGTTTCTTCTAGAGTACGCATATAAATGTTGGCGTAAGTGGGGGCAATGTTCGACCCCATTGCAGTGCCTCGTAGTTGTAGGAAGAAGTCATCCCCAAACAGAAAATAGTTGCATCTCAAAATAATGTCTAACAGTTGTAAGAGAAAAATGCGACAATCGGGTGAGAGATCCGACCGTTGCAAAAAGTTTTCCACGGCCTGCAGGCCCCTGACATGGTCAATGACGGTATAAAGGCTCGTAACATCAAAAGATGCCAGTATGATACTTCTATCCTTAGATATAGAGACTCCCTGCAGTTTTGTTAAAAAATCAGAGGTATCCCTAATGTATGAATCGGCCCCTATAGCATAGGGTCTTAGAATTTTATCAAGAAAAATAGCCACATGGCAAAAAATTGAATCAGTACCGGACACAATAGGTCTACCCGGAGGATTATTAAGGGTTTTGTGGATTTTAGGGAGCGTGTATAGAACCGGAGTTCTAGGATGTTCAATGATCAAATAATTGCTCAAATTCTCATCAATAATCCCTCCTAATTTAGCTTCGTCCAGTACCATCCTAATTTTTCTACTGATCTCAAATTTGGGATCGTATCAGATCTGCCTGTATACAGAGGGATCACCCAATTGTCTCCGTATCTCACTTGCGTATAGAGTGGTATCCATAATAACAACCGCCCCACCCTTGTCAGCTGGTTTAATTGTAATGCTCTTATCTTTAATGAGCTCATTAAGTGCCTCAAATTCTGCTGTAGTTAGATTGGGGTGTGCAAACCTATTGTCAGAGCTAGGACCCACTTTAATAGCCTCAATATCATTCCTAACTGCAGTACTGAATGCCTCAATGGCTGGTATATTCGATGGAGGTATAAAATTACTCCCTTTAAAAAGACCCACACATTTAAGATTCAATTCAGAACTCTGGATTGGTGTATCAAAAAGCTTCTCAGAGAACCACCATTTTAATTTAATGGATCTAAAAAAGCGGAATAAATCTTTTTCAATAGAGAACCAATCAGTGCATGCAGCAGGACAAAACGACAAACCCTTATTAAGAAGTGAAGATTGAGCAACAGTCAATACCTTGGAGGAGATATTTATGATTATCGTTTCCTCAACTCCATTGGACCTCTCCTCATCTGTGGTCTGGGCCTGTTCACTCTCTGGTTTAGACCGCCAACCGTGCCTTCTGCCCCCTCTCCTAGTACGCTTCCTGTCGGTAAGGAAGAGTCCGGGGTCTCCCCTAAAAAAGGAAAGGAATTATCCATCCCAACTGCGTCTCCGATTATCCTTGGATCCTGTCCCATCCTTGTAGTCATCTCTCTGCCAGCTGTATACCTTCCCCTTCTCATAGTCATCCGAGTCTCGGTTCCACTTCCTTCTCTTTATTTCCTCCTGTTCAGTTTTTAACCTCTGTACTTGTGAGACCAAATTTTCAGAAAATTTCTCATACTCCTGATTATCAAGAGCCGATTTCAACACAACATCAACTTCCTGGATGGTATCTTGAACTGTCCGTATTTCTTGCTGTAAAAATTCTAGATTCAATAAAATGATATCAAGGGCAAATTTGTTGGAAATTTGTTTAAAGCAATTGCAAAAAAACTCGTTTTGCGTAAATAGATTCGGTCTGAGGTTAGATCGCATCCCTCTCGGTATCCTTTGGTGTTTATAATACTCTCCAAGAGTCGACATGTGTAATTGTAGTGTAATGGCCCTTTTGGACTCATTCTCCATTTTCCTCTTTAAATCAGTAGAAGAGGGAGTGGTAAGATAGCCCACATCACCACTGAGACCCAGCAGTATCTGCTCGACATCGCCCTCCGTATATGCAAAAACTTCGGGCAACAAAGTACCATTGGTGCCATCCATAATAAAAATGAAATGCAGAAAAATAGAACAAAGCGAAAAAATGTAAATATGATATTACCGTGCAAGCTGGTAGGTCTTCAATACAAAGAATAAAAAATATATATTAGAAAACATTTGTAATATATATACTGTACTCTGCAAAAGTTTTAGACAGTTGTGGAAAAATGCTGCAAAGAAATAATGCTTTCAAAAATAGAAGTTTCAATAGGATGTTTTTTTATCAATTAATAAAATGCAAAGTGAATGAACAGAAGATACATCTAAATCAAATCAGTATTTGTTATGACCACCTTTTGCCTTCAAAACAGCATCAATTCTTCTGGGTACACTTGCACACAGTTTTTGAAGGAACTTGGCAGGGAGGTTGCTCAAAACATTTTGGAAAACTAACCACAGATCTTCTGTTGCTTCCTCAAATCTGTCTGTCTCTTAATGTAATCCCATACACACTCGATGATTTAGAGATCAGGGCTCTGTGGGGACCATATCATCACTTCCAGAGCTCCTCCTTCTTCTTTACGCTGAAGATAGTACTTAATGACTTACAAGGAACCTCTACCATGCTTCATTGTTGCCTACAGACTTTCATTATTGTACCACTCTCCAGCCCTTAGGTGAACATATTGCCTTCTGGTACAGTCACATAAATCAAATGAATACTTTTTGAGACCACCCTTTGCCTTCAAAATAGCATTAATTCTCCTAGGTACACAATTTTTGAAGGAACTAGGCAGGAAGGTTGTTTAAAATATCTTGGAGAATTAATCACAAATCTTCTGCGGATGTAGGCTTCCTCAAATCCTTCTGTCTCTTCATGTAATCCAAGCCGACTCAATGATGTTAAGATCAGGGATCTATGGGGGACATATCAACACTTCCATGGCTCCAGGTTCTTCCTTATGCTGAAGATAGTTCTTAATGACATTGACTATATTTTTGGGGTCGTTGCCTTGCTGCTTATTAGATTTGGAGCCAATCAAACGCCTCCCTGATAGTATTGAATGATGGATAATTATCTGCCTGTATTTTTCAGTATTCAGGACACCAGTAATTCTGACCAAATCCCCAACTCCATTTGCTGAAATGCAGCCCCAAACTTGCAAAGAACTTCCAACATGCTTTATTGTTGCCTGCAAACACTCATTATTATACCGCTCTCCAGCCCTTTGGTGAACAAACTTCCTTTAGTTCCAGCCAAATATTTCACATTTTGGCTCATCCGTTACGTTCCTATGTTTTCGTGCATAGATGAGTCACTCTGCCTTGTTTCCACGTCGAAGGTATGGCTTTGTGGTCGCAATTCTTCCAGGAAAACCACTTCTGGCCAGACTTCTCTAAACAGTAGATGGGAGTGCCTGGGTCCCACTGATTTCTGCCAGTTCTGAGCTGATGGCACTGCTGAACATCTTCCGATTTAGAAAGGAAGTAAGCATGATGTGTCTTTGTTCTGCTGCACTGTTTCCTTGGCCGGCCGCTACGTCTACGGTCCTCAACGTTGCCCATTTTTTGTGTGCTTCTTCAAAAGAGCTTGAACAGCACATCTTGAAACCCCTGTCTGCTTTGAAATCTTTGCCTGGGGGAGACCTTGCTGATAGGGAAAAAAAATTATCAATTAAACTTTTTGCTAATGTATCAATATGGAGAATGGTTAACGTATAGTTTAGGAAAAGAGGAACTAACAATTTATTGATTCTATTTTGTTAGTTAAAGAGGCTCTGTCACCAGATTTTGCAACCCCTATCTGCTATTGCAGCAGATAGGCGCTGCAATGTAGATTACAGTAACGTTTTTATTTTTAAAAAAACTAGCATTTTTGGCCAAGTTATGACCATTTTTGTCTTTATGCAAATGAGGCTTGCAAAAGTCCAAGTTGGCGTGTTTAAAGTAAAAGTCCAAGTGGGCGTGTATTATGTGCGTACATCGGGGCATTTTTACTACTTTTACTAGCTGGGCGTTCTGACGAGAAGTATCATCCACTTCTCTTCAGAACGCCCAGCTTCTGGCAGTGCAGACACAGCCGCGTTCTCGAGAGATCATGCTGTGTCGTAACTCACAGGTCCTGCATCGTGTCGGACGAGCGAGGACACATCGGCACCAGAGGCTACAGTTGATTCTGCAGCAGCATCGCTATTTGCAGGTAAGTCGATGTAGCTACTTACCTGCAAACGCTGATGCTGCTGCAGAATCAACTGTAGCCTTTGGTGCCGATGTGGCCGACACGATGCAGGACCTGTGAGTTACGACACAGCATGATCTCTCGAGAACGCGGCTGTGTCTGCATTGGCCAAAAATGCTCGTTTTTTAAAAATAAAAACGTTACTGTAATCTACATTGCAGCGCCGATCTGCTGCAATAGCAGATAGGGGTTGCAAAATCTGGTGATAGAGCCTCTTTAATAGACAAGAAGTGACAGGAAGTCGATCTGTTCAACTGTATATGATAAATTAACCTTATCTTTACCACAATGTTTTATGTAGACATGTACTATTCTATACTAATTCTCTCGGTTTCCTGGTGCACATGACACACATGCATCATATTAGCTATAAAAACTACTGTAATAATAATTATGTCAATACTGAATAGGAATTCAGAGCTCTGTGTGCACACAATAAACCTTCTTTAACCTAAAGAAGCCGGTATTCATGTGAGTTCCTACTGGAGATTGAGAACTTACTACATTGACAAATCACTATAACTACCTTGCGTCTGGTTTCTGTGCTTCTTGCCTTGGTGGACCTGTTAAATGAAACTGTCTTTCACAACTTCACCTTTGTAGCAGAGTTTGACTGTTCCTAACCCAGTTTTAAGCCTCTGACACAGCTGTTTCTGTTATAGTTAATGACTGTGTTACAACCTACATATGAAAATCCCCTGCAAGCAGGCTTGTGCCAAAACACGCATTGGAGTGTCGCCATCTGTGGTGCTGACTTGATTGGGGCGGTATCATTTTGCCTATATATTTATTTATCCATGTGTCTGAATGCACTTTTACACTTGCCAGTTATCGGGCAAACGAGCATTCATAGAATGATCGTTCCCAATAATTGACCTTTGTCAACAGGGCGACGTTCAGCCAAATGCTTGTTCATCGGCTGATTGCATCGTTTTAAATGCATAAACTTTTATTGTTTTCGGCAGCACTTCTCCCTGTGTGAATAGGGAGACGTCCTGCCAACACGATAGAACTGTATGGGGACTAGCGATCAGAGTAACGAGCGCTCATCCCCATTACTAGCTTCTTGTGAAAGTAGCAAACAAGTGCCGATAAATGAGCTGTCTCATTGAACGGCGCTTGTTTACATGACCCAAGTCGGGCCAAATAATACTACCTTTACTAGCTTGATCCTGTTTGTAGCACTTTACACTTTACCTTTTGGATCATGTACTGTATTGCACATTATCACTTGTACGTTGCCTTGCCATTCCATGCAAATTGTATGTACTATTCCCTTTTATTGTTACCTACTACCATTTGTTGTATACTCCTGTATATTTTCTGCATACCTCTTGATGTTGTTGCTTTGTGGTTCTGTAGTTGTGTGTCTCATTTTTTTATTGTGTTTTCTTACATCTACTATTCTTCTGAATAAAAGTATACATTTTTATGGCATGTCTTTGCACATCTTCTCTTTTTTGGTAATTCATTTCTACATATGTGCAACATTTTGCTTATGTAAGATCTCTCTTTCTACTTGGTTGGTTTGTTTTACTACATATGAAAATGATGATCATTATGACCTATTTGGTATAATTGGTTCATCATATGCCTGATTATAATTCTACAAAATCCATGACTTTGTGCAAGTGTACCTAGAAGACTTGATGTTGCTATGAAGGCGAAGGGTGATCACACCAAATATTTATTTGATTCAGATTTCTCTTCTGTTCATTTACTTTGTATTTTGTTAATTGATAAAAAAAACTATTAACGTCTCTATTTTTGAAACCATCCTTACATTGCAGCATTTTTTCACAACTGCCTAAAACTTTTGCATCGTACTGTACATAGACAGAATATATATAAAATACTGTTCAAAAGTTTGGGGTCACTTAGAAATTTCTTTATTTTTGAAAGAGAAGCACAGTTTTTTTCAATGAAGATAACATTAAATTAATCAGAAATACACTCTATACATTGTTAATGTGCTAAATGACTATTCTAGCTGCAAACGTCTTGTTTTTAATGCAATATCTACATAGGTGTATAGAGGCCCATTTCCAAGAACCATCACTCCAGTGTTCTAATGGTACATTGTGTTTGCTAACTGTGTTAGAAGGCTAATGGATGATTAGAAAACACTTGAAAACCCCTGTGCAATTATGTTAGCACCGCTGTAAACAGTTTTGCTGTTTAGAGGAGCTATAAAACTGACCTTCCTTTGAGCTAGTTGAGAATCATTTACATTTGTGGGTTCGATTAAACTCTCAAAATGGCTAGAAAAAGAGAGCTTTCATGTGAAACTCGACAGTCTACTCTTGTTCTTAGAAATTAAGGCCATTTTTCCCTCTTACAAGATTTTGGAAGGTGGTAAGGAAGGCAAGAGTCCTAGGATGTATGGGTATACTGACATAAACTAGCATGAGCCCCCTCTCCATTATGGTTCTTGTTATGGTGCATGTTATGCTATATGAATTTACAACAGGGTGCAGGTCACAGTTCACAGTTCGTATAAGGTACCTGTGGCAGCTTGGACAGTAGCAAGGCAGGCTCGGCTGGGACTAGGCAGCAGGTAGACGTCAGGCGTGGAGCAGCAGGACAGGCGTATGTACAGCACAGCACGGCTACAGCACAAAACGGCACTGGAACAGGATACAACGGGATACAGGATACAGGAACTGGAAAACACTAGGAGACCATTTGCAAGACAAACTAGGATACGACAAACAACGCTCAGGCATGGAAGCATGGGGCTGGGACCTTCTTATAGCCCAGGGTGCTCTGGGAGCAATCAGCTCAATTTCCCACATGCGTGCGCTTTTGCTTCTCAAGTCTGGACTAAGCTCGCGAGCGCACCCTGGTGGTCACTACGGAACAGGACGGCCGCATGTGCAGACATCTTTGGAGAGAAGGGCGTCGACTGGATGGAAGGAGTTCGTGCTCAGCGACCACGGACATTACAGCCCACCTGCCACGACAAGATATATATATATATATATATCTATCTATATATATATATATATATATACACTACTGTTCAAAAGTTTAGGGTCACTTAGAAATTTCCTTATTTTTGAAAGAAAAGCACAGTTTTTTTCAATGAAGATTAAATTAATCAGAAATACACTCTATACATTGTTAATGTGCTAAATGACTATTCTAGCTGCAAACGTCTGGTTTTTAATGCAATATCTACATAGGTGTATAGAGGCCCATTTCCAGCAACCATCACTCCAGTGTTCTAATGGTACATTGTGTTTGCTAACTTTGTTAGAAGGCTAATGGATGATTAGAAAACACTTGAAAACCCTTGTGCAATTATGTTAGCACCGCTGTAAACAGTTTTGCTGTTTAGAGGAGCTATAAAACTGACCTTCCTTTGAGCTAGTTGAGAATCTGGAGCATTACATTTGTGGGTTCGATTAAACTCTCAAAATGGCTAGAAAAAGAGAGCTTTCGTGTGAAACTCGACAGTCTACTCTTGTTCTTAGAAATGAAGGCTATTCCATGCGAGAAATTCCCAAGAAACTGAAGATTTCCTACAACGGTGTGTACTACTCCCTTCAGAGGACAGCACACACAGGCTCTAACCAGAGTAGAAAGAGAAGTGGGAGGCCCCGCTGCACAACTGTGCAACAAGACAAATACATTAGAGTCTCTAGATTGAGAAATAGACGCCTCACAGGTCCTCAACTGGCAGCTTCATTAAATTTACCCGCAAAACGCCAGTGTCAACGTCTACAGTGAAGAGGTGACTCCGGGATGCTGGCCTTCAGGGCAGAGTGGCAAAGAAAAAGCCATATCTGAGACTGGCTAATAAAAGGAAAAGATTAATATGGGCAAAAGCACACAGACATTGGACAGAGGAAGATTGGAAAAAAGTGTTATGGACAGACGAATCGAAGTTTGAGGTGTTTGGATCACACAGAAGAACATTTGTGAGACGCAGAACAACTGAAAAGATGCTGGAAGAGTGACGCCATCTGTCAAGCATGGTGGAGGTAATGTGATGGTCTGGGGTTGCTGTGGTGCTGGTAAAGTGGGAGATTTGTACAAGGTAAAAGGGATTTTGAATAAGGAAGGCTATCACTACATTTTGCAATGCCATGCCATACCCTGTGGACAGCGCTTGATTGGAGCCAATTTCATCCTACAACAGGACAATGACCCAAAGCACACCTCCAAATTATGCAAGAACTATTTAGAGAAGAAGCAGGCAGCTGGTATTCTATCTGTAATGGAGTGGCCAGCGCAGTCACCAGATCTCAACCCCATAGAGCTGTTGTGGGAGCAGCTTGACCGTATGGTACGCAAGAAGTGCCCATCAAGCCAATCCAACTTGTGGGAGGGGCTTCTGGAAGCATGGGGTGAAATTTCTCCCGATTAAATCAGCAAATTAACAGCTAGAATGCCAAAGGTCTGCAATGCTGTAATTGCTGCAAATGGAGCATTCTTTGACGAAAGCAAAGTTTGAAGGAGAAAATTATTATTTCAAATCATTATTTCTAACCTTGTCAATGTCTTGACTATATTTTCTAGTCATTTTGCAACTCATTTGATAAATATAAGTGTGAGTTTTCATGGAAAACACAAAATTGTCTGGGTGACCCCAAACTTTTGAACGGTAGTGTGTGTACACAGTATATATTATATATATTTAAATCAAGAAAGCAGAAGCACTCAAATAGAGAAAAAAGAAGGAGCGGATGCCAGCGAGTAATCCAGATCCAAGGATTGTTCTAATAAATAAACAATGTATTTTGCAGCATGCTTGAAAAGTTCCCAATGTGGGATTGAAACGTTGCACCATGATGGTTGAATAAATCACTGCAGTATATATATAGGTAGAAGAAATACCACAACACTCCAATAGTTTAAAAAGCGTGTAGTTTTATTCAGTCAAATAAGCTGCAGCGTTTCCGTCCTGCTATAGGACCTTTTTCAAGCATAGTGATACAACAATGCATGCAGTATATGAAGCGTGTGCCTCATTACCATAATGAGGAATCATTAACAAAGTGAACAGTCAAATATTGTACAAAATATAGACATATGTACAATCATGAAATCTACGTGAAGTGATAAAAATCAAGCGTTAAATATAAACATACATTTAAAAACAAGTATAGTAGAGCTTGATTAACATTTAATCAAAAATGCAACCATGTGTATAGGGGTTGAGGTTACCAGGCCACTCACCAATCATAGACCATATATATAAATCCAGATTTTAAATTTTGTAATGATTTTCCATGTGTTATCTAACTACCTGGTGTCCTCCAGGTAGTACTGCGCATGCTCGTATAGTCACAGCGGAAGTAACTTGTTGCGTAGCGACCACACAAAGCATAACATACTACGCAGGCGTGAGAGGTCCGGAATGAACCTTACTGGATAAAGTAATGTGTAGCAAAATATAGAGGGCCATTATAAAGAACATTGTTTGTATCAAGTCTGTATGACAACAATGCTACAGAGAGGAGGACAATAGTCCAAATATGTTACTGTCTAGTGATCCAATCAATTAAGACCGAGGGACATGCATATAACAAAATATGTCATTGGTTTAAAGAGATATAAGCATGCTTTTGAAAAAGCTCTCATAGAGAGGGTGAAACGTTGTGGTGTTTGGTGAATAAATCTTTCGTTTTTTGGAGTGCTGCTTCTTTGCCTATTTTTGTCTATGATTGTCTGACGCTTGCACCGACCCCTTCGGGTCTTTCCTGCTACTGTGCTGCTCCATTTTGCTTAATTTTTTTTTATATATATATTTATATATAAAATATATATATATATATATATATATATATATATATATATATAATTTATTCTTTTTTTTTTTTTTTTACAAAACATTTGGAATTAACAAAATACACTTAATGGGTTATAATTTATTAGATTGCTAGAAAATCTCAATGAAAAGTTTATTTTACTACTTTTTTAGCTATTTATTTTATTGTGCTACCAAGCAAATATTTTAATAGTTTATAACAATGCACAGTTAACAACCCAACAAATTAACTACAGTAATAATAATGGGAAATAGAGAAGCTGCAATTAGTTTCGGTGTATAGCAAGAGCCCATTGAGGCACACACATCTGCACAATAGTGGACACCCTGGGCTTGTTGTGCAGCTAATATGTTAACAAATTAGCCATTTAACATAAAACTAATAGCTATCCAATTATCACCAATTTGTCAGCAGTCACCATCTCAAATAAATGTTTGCCGTAATGAAGTGTAGAGCGGGTGCATTATCTTCTAACAGAGACATGCAAAGTATGCAGTCTTTTATCTTCGCCTCTGACATGTCCATGAAGGCTCTCGCTGAGCAGGCAGTGGAACAGTTGTAGCACTTGTCAAAAATACCATAAAATTTCCATGTGATAAGAATTAAATTAGAGAATATGCTTGCTAAATTGACAGACGTTATCCTATTATACAAAGGCGCCTTCCTTTTCCAATAGGGGTGTTTTCTATAATTAGTGTATTTTTAGAATAAACTTGGTATATACTTCTTTTAGTTTTTAAGCACTAAATTTTTAGCAGTTCAACCACCTCAATTTCGTGTGAGTTCACTGCAAATAACCCCCAGGCCCACAAAGAAGAATCAGGACTAATGTTTATTTCATTTCAAATACACAAACTAATGAACTAATAATCTATCATTATGAGAATGATCATTCAATGCATCTCGAAGAATCGAACTAAATCATATGTATCCATTAAACAATGCTTTTTAAACAAACAGTATGCTCTACTTTTAATTGCACTATTTTTAAAGTTTTTACAGTACATGACTTCTATATCAATGACACATGACCATGGCAGCCAGGTAATGTCCTGGGACATGACATCACTATGTATGAAATGTCACTGCAGCAGGCAGCAAGTGGCTGTTATGAGCTTGGGATATCTTATCACTACGGACATCATTTGCAAACAATGAGTGGTGGGAGAACGAGAAGACTGGCAGCACTGGAATGGAGAAGAATTGGTGTGGTAAGTATATTAGGCAGTTTAGGATTTTTATACTTTAGGCACATATGTAAATTGTGACTCAAAGGGGAACCTACAGTTTAGAACAGAATCAACAGTTTGATTAAGACTCAGTTCACATCTCGTTTTGTGCACATGTAGTATGCGATGACGTATAAGTGTTTAAAGTTACAAAAACTTTTGTAACATTTGTAACATACGCTTACGTTTTTTGTAGTATACGTCGCATACGTTTGTGTCCGTTCTTATTTAACGTATACTTTTTTTTGTTCTTTAGCTAAATCAAACTTTGTAAAGTCAAGATTTCCCATATAAGGTTAAAAAAACATATACGTTTTACGTATGCAAACGTAGAGTTTAATATTGCATACGTCGTACATACGTCGCCATTGACTTCAATACAAATAAAAACGTATACGTTTTTGAAAATTACTGAAAAGTGTAGTAGACTACGCTTTTCAAGACATGGAAAAAAAAAGGATACAACGTAAGCAAACAAAACGCAAGCCCAAACTATACCATTAGGGAGTTCCGTCCTGACCATAGAAATCAATGTGCAGGCTGTGGTACACGTTTTGACACGGTTTTCTCATGTCAGAGTGTGCACATCAGACGTACAGTAAAAACGAGATGTGAACTTCGCCTTATTCGGAAGGATACAAGGTAAAATCTATGAAAACAGGTTTATATAGGTCTAAAGATTAGAAATAATAATACAAAAGATTAGAAATAATAATACTCTAATACATAAACAGTACCTTGCTATCTGGTCCTTCCCCGCTTTTTCTTTGAAAATCTGTATTATGACATCACATTCATAGCGATGACATCACATGACCAGAGCATGCACTGGCTAGACTGTCATGATGTCTTGTAGAAGGCTTCAGTACGTTAATGGAGGTGGTTTCGACTACTAGTTTCTCTTGTGTAGTACATCATTCATCCATCGCCTTGACTACTGCAATTTGTAATGGAATAAAATGACAAGAATAAAAATAACTATTTTGCCCCGATATTTAATGAAAAGTGATCCTCTAACTAGAGGATCACTTTAAGGTTAAATGTATTTATTTGGTTCTGCTAATCTTGAAAATACAAACATTTTGTACTTGTACTTATTGTAGATACTTTATACTGTAGTTTGTTAAGTACTTACTTCTGGAAACAGTTGCAGTAGCATTAAATTCTAATAACGACTCTGTTGTTAAATAGAGAACATCAAGGTTGTAATATAAACCAAGGACAGTGAAGATCAGCAGTGACTGCGGTTTATATGCAGCAGAGGTTATTAATTAGAAATTTCCACCATCATATAGCCTGTTTAATTGGAGACCGTCCCTTGATTAGATAAAATTGAAGGCATATCCAAGGGGAATTGACTATTTTATTAATATGAATCTGAGTTTGAAGAACAAATGAAGGCTGCAGAGTTTAATTGTACAGTTTTGTAAACCGTACAATGAACGGAGTCTCAGCTATAATGAGATTTCCGATTATCTCTCCTATATCCCTATGTGTTGTTGTAACAAACACTGCAAATGCCAAGTCCCTATGGTCTTTCTTTGTTGTCATTGCCTTCCAGGGAGCACACTAGAGACGCTACATCTGATTATATGCAAAGGCTGTAATGTTTTGGTGTTTTTCATTAAACATTAATTATCCTGACGATGGGCCGATAAAGATCTTAAGTCTGCAGCACCGTAAAGACATTTTCCAATGACTTGTGTGAGTTTGTATTGAGCTCTGGGTTACGCTCACAAATTGTTGCGTCAGTCCTGTCAAAGCCATGCTGTCATTTTTTAAGGAAGATAAATTATAGAACAGAAGCGAGTAGATGGTTGTGCTTTCATCAAGCACTTAGAAGCATTAAGGCTGGAAGCTGTGGCACGTTAGGCATGTTCACATTGTTGGGATCACGTTTGGCAGTTTCTGGCTCTAGGCACCCACATGCATTAATCTTTCTTCACAACATTTTACAAAACTTTATTGGGTCACAAAAGAATGCAAAATTATGATTAGGAATATTTAAAATGCTGCTAAATACAATGTTTACATAAAATACAGACCAGAAATATTTTATACAATAAAGTGAGTTTAATCATTGATGGACATACCATATGTGGAACATGTGCAGCTGCACAGGGACCCAGTAGGTAATGGGGCCCACTACTAAAATGTTGGCCAAATGAATAGAAATTTTTCATAAATCTGAATTTTTTGGGTGTTTTGCCATGCATTTTAATACAGCCATATCAAATAACACACAATACACTTTGTTTTACACAAGAAATATATTCTGATAGAAAGTTTATTAAAATTAATATTTTGTGAATGATCCTTTGATTATTTTTAAGGATTTAACTTGTTCAAGCATAGAAAGAATAAGTTCCTTGCAATGTTTAGTCATACAGGCATTGAGTGCCAAAGCTGAGATAAGTTCTTGTTTGTTATGGTCCTCTTCTTCACCTCTGACTATAGAACTGCCCATGAGTTCTCTATTAGGGTATGTTCACACGCAGTGACCAAAAACGTCTGAAAATACGGAGCTGTTTTCAGGCCAAAACAGCTCCTGATTTTCAGACGTTTTTGTAGCAACTCGCATTTTTTGCGGCGTATTTTACGGCCGTTATTGGAGCTGTTTTTCAGTGGAGTCAATAAAAAACGGCTCCAAAAACGTCCCAAAAGGTGACATGCACTTCTTTTTCTTGGGTGTCTTTTTACGCGCCGTATTTTGACAGCGACGCGTAAAATTAAGGATTGTGGGAACAGAACACCGTACAAGCCATTGAAAGCAATGGGCAGATATTTGTAGTCGTATTAGCGGCGTTTTTTCAGGTGTAATTCGAGGCGTAAAACGCCAGAATTACGTCTGAAAACACTGAAAACATACCCTTAGATTCATGTGCGGGCTGTTGTCTGGCCAGGGTAACACTTCAATTCTGCGATCCCCAGGGAAATGCATCACAGCCTTTTTGAGATGGGGCACCGTTGTGCATGAATATTAAATTTTCTGTACCTATAAATCCCTTCCTTTTCCCAGTTGCGCAGCTGAAGCATCAAATGTCGTTGTGCTGCTGCTATTGTTATTTCAAGTTACCCTGAACAATGTAGAACCTGCCTGTCCCAAAGATGCTCATAAAGATCCATACCATGATCTGAGTGGGGTGCTTGACGTTCTGAACGATGCAGTCTTCCCTCATTTGTTCTCCAGGCAGTCGTCTTACATATGGTACTTCCTGCTGAGGAAACTGGATGATACTCTCGTGACTGAAAATGACTTGAGCATCAATTATAATCTTCACAAGTAACCAAAAATATGCAGTCAAAATTTCTTACTAGTTCCCAGTCTTTCGTTGTCCAGTTTTCAAACTGTTTAGCCCAGTCAAGCCTTTTTGCCTTCATTTGCCTTCATCAAGCCCAGAATCAAGATGACATTGTTGAACATTACTCAAACTTAGTGCAACTTCATGTTGTTTCAGCAACCCTAGCAGCTGTCTGCTGGATCTTTTGCAATTCTTTTGGCATTCCCTGATCAAAGTCGAGTCATCACAAGTAGTTATTGCCCTTCATCGACCAAATTTATCAAAATGTCTGAGTGACAAGGATTTACAGGTCATCAGTTCATCAGTTCCTTCTGAATTCGGCTGACGGATGCCCCTCTAAGGGCCTGTTCACATCAACGTTGGCTTTCCGTTGAGAGGTTCCTTCTGAGGTTTCCGTCAGGAAAACCCCTCAACAGAATGGCAAACGGAAACCTTATCTTCCGTTTGCATCACCATTGATATCAATGGTGATGGAAACGGAAGCTAAGGTTTCCTTTTGCCATTCCGTTGAGGGGTTCTCCCAACAGAAACCTCCAACGGAACCCCTCAAACAATTAACCATTAATACTGTGCTGTCGGCGTTGTGCTATGTGATAGAATACGCTATTTGATAGAATACTGATAATAAGTATGTCAAAATGATGAAAATATAAGTAATGCTCAGTAGCAGCAAATCATAAAATTTGTTAAAAATATAGTAAATTAAGTTCTAAAAACTCCAAAGTACACCTATATTTTTTTTAAAACAATCCTCGACAAAAATGCCATCAACATAGAAATGATCAAAACAAAGGCAGAATGGTAGATTTTGTTTTGGCTTCTTTAAAGTGTAGCTAAACGTTCGATAAACTTCTGACATGTCATATAGACATGTCAGAAGTTTGGATTGGTGGGGGTCCAAACACTGAGACCCCCACCAATCGCTAGAACGAAGCAGCTGAAGTGCTCGTGTTAGCGCTCAGCTGCTTCGTTTCTGTTCGGCTTTTTCCGGAAAGCCGATGTATTGGTGTACGGGCTCATAGACTTTTTATTGAGTCCGTACACCGATACAATTATTTCTGGAAATAGCCGAACATACACAAAGTGGCTGAGCGCTCACAGGAGCACTTCAGCTGCTTCAGTCTAGAGATTGGTGGGGGTCTCTGTCTCCGTGCTCGGACCCCCACCAAGCCAAACTTCTGACCTGTCACTATGACATGTCAGAAGTTTGTCGAACGTTTAGCTACACTTTAACTTTTTCTAGAAAACAGCTTTTTTTTTTATTTTATAAAGGTTAGCAAATAAAAATGAATTTGTAACAATGCCAAACAGAGAACTACCAAAGAAACAATGAAAAACTAAATAAATTGTTTATTTCTATTAATTTGACCAACACTGTACCTTAACCCCTTCCTGCCGCAACCACTTTTGGAACAAATGACAGAACCCCTTTTATCTGACGTGTCACTTTTATCTGGTAATAACTTTGGAATGCTTTCCCCAATCCAAGCAATTCTTAGATTGCGTGAGACATTGGACTTTATGTTGGTGGTAAAATTTGTTCAATACATCCAGTATTTAATTGTGAAAAACACAAAAATTTTGCCAAAAATAACAAAAATTGCATTTTTATAAATTTAAATGAATCTGCTTGTAAAACAGATAGTAATACCACACAAAATAGTTGCTAATTAACATTTCCCATATGTCTACTTTAGATTGGCACCATCTTCTGAACGTTCTTTTATTTTTCTAGAATGTTACAAGGCTCAGAATGTTAGCAGCAATATCTCACATTTTCAAGAAAACGTCAAAAGGCTATTTTTACAGGGGGCACTTCAGGCTTTGAGTGGCCCATACAAACCCCCATAAATCACCCAATTTTAAAACTGCACATCACAAAGTATTTAATACAGCATTTAGAAAGTGTCCTTTCCCTCTAGGCGTTTCATAAAAATTAAAGCTAAGTAGAGTTGAAATTTACAAATTTCATTTTTTAGCAGACATTCATATTTAATAATTTTTTTTCTGTAATACAATATTTATTGCCCAAAATCTGCAGTTTTTGAAGATATTCCACATGTGGCCCTAGTGTGGTAATGGACTGAAGCCCAGGCCACAGAAGCAAAGGAGCACCCAGTGGATTTTGTTTCCTTCTTTTTATTAGATTATATTTTAGGCACCATGTCAGGTTTGAAGATGTCTTGTGGTGCCAAAACAAAGAAAATACCCCAAAAGTGACCCCATTTTAGAAACTAAACTGCTCAAGAAATTAATCTAGGTGGGTAGTGAGCATTTTGACCTCACAGGTGTTTCATAGATTTTATTAGAATTGGGCCGTGAAAATGAACAGAGTTTTTTCCACTAGAACTAAAGAAGAAAAAGTACCCCAACATTTGTAAATCAATTTCTCCTGAGTACAACACAACCCCATATGGGGTCATACACGGCTGTGTGGACACACGGTAGGGCTCAGAAGGGAAGGAGCGCCATTTGACTATTGGAGCACAAATTTAGCTGGAATACTTTGCGAAGGCCATGTCGCATTTGCAAAGCCCCTGAGGGGACAAAACAGTGGAAACCAGCCCACAAGTGACCCCATTTTTGAAATGACATTCCTCTTAGAATTCATCTAGGGGTGTTGTGTCCATTTATGACCCCACAGGTGTTTCATGGAATTTATTAGAATTGGGACATGAAAATGAAAAATTTAATTTTTCCAATAGTTTGTTGCTTTAGGCCAAAATGTTTAATTTTAGTTAGGGGTAATAGGAGAAATATCACCCCACACTTTGTTACACAAATTTTTCCAAGTACAGCAATAACACATATGTGGTCATAAACTGCTGTTTGAGTATATAGCAGGGCTCAGAATGTAAAGAGCACCATGCAACATTTGAGGCTATGGTGGTATTTACTGCCCTGTGTCATGAAAACAGGCTCTGTCTGGGGTGTCAAAATATTAGAAACCCCAGAAAAGTGACCCAACTTTGTTAGCCAAACCCCTAAAAGAATTCATCTAGAGGTATAGTGAGAAATTTTAGATTGTAAAGTAACACCCTTCAAGGTATTCACCTAGGGGTATAGCAAAAATGTTTAATTTGTGAAGTGGCACCCTTCTAGGTATTCATCTAGGGGTATAGTAAGAATTTGTGAATTTGTGCAGTAATTGAGGACAACCTGGAAAACCCACAATGGAGGGAGAGGGAATGGCAGGTCCCACTACCAACCTACCCACCATTCCATAAAATCAAGCCCAGAAAATAAATCAAAGGCTCAGCAAAAAAAATTGCAGGAAAGTATCCCTACTGCCAGCATATCTGCGTAGGTCAAAGGCATTGTATAAAGCAATCTGGGTAAGGCTTTGTTTACATCTGCATTCATGGTTTCTGTCTGAGCCTTCCGTCAGGGCAACCCATAAACAGAAACTGAACTGAAACAAATGGGAACCATAGGTTTCCGTTTGCATCACCATTGATTTCAATGGTGACAGATCTGTTGCAAATGGTTTTCGTTTGTCACCGTTGTGTAAGGGTTCCCTTGTTTTGACTAAATCAATAGCAATGTCGACTACGCTATTGATTCCATCAAAGCAACGGAACCCTTACACAACGGTGACAAACGGAAACCATTTGCAATGGATTCATAACCATTGAAATCAATGGTGATGCAAACGGAAACCTATGGTTTCCATTTGTTTCAGTTTGGTTTCCGTTCATGGGTTCCCCTAATGGAAGGCTCAGACGGAACCCATGACTTGGGAGTAGTTGGCAATTACTGGTCTAATTTTTTAGGGCCTATCAAAACTTGGGTCCTGTTGGGATGGGCTGTTATCATTTTAGTGCAGGAACTTTAGGATAGCTTCAAATCGTGTCCTGCTCATAACTGTGCGGTAAAGGGGGGTGCTATATAAAATATCAGGGGACCAATAGCCTCTAATACTAGGCTTTTTGACGAGACTATAGCTTAAAAATGGGCCCAAAAACGTCCCTAATTCCTGCGTTTGTGGGGGTTCAATTTTGGCATCTCGCGTAAAACGAGTCAGGATTCTGGGAGATGAACTGATCCGCATATATGTTGGTCTGCTGGACCATTAAATTTGAAAGGGTGTCAGAAAAGAAAAGTTTAAAATAATCTATGGGGCTGAACCCTGTAGTATCAACTTCAATGCCTGAGGAGGCTGTAAATTCATGCACCTCGGGCAGAGCAGGACCTACGGCTCTTCTGTGCTTAACCGTCACTTGCGCTGCCCGTATCGGAGCAGAGCATTTCATATGCTTCCTCAGCTGTGAAAACCCTTTTGGCCATATTGGGGGATTTTACAAATACGAACAAAAACCAAAAATAACTACGCTCATTTTTTGTATTTTTTTTTTACTTTTTTTTTTTAAACAAAAAAACAACAACCCGCTACTCCCAAGTGAGCAGTGAGAGTGGACCAATGACCAGCGACCCTGCTGTATTTGATGAGTGAGGATACCCTACTTACCAGGGGAAAATCTAGATGACAGGTGGCATTGTTACCTAACAGGGTACTCGGGCAGAGGGCAACCTAGGGACACAGCAGGGCAATGGCGACTGGGTACTGCGACAGGTGATGGCTGGTCACAGAAGGGCACTTTGGGTGCATGAACCGGATGGCCAGTGGGCACCAAAGGTGGTGATCACTCGTCAGTGGGCAGATCTGAGGGTTTCATTAGTTCCTCCACTTCACTAACACAACCGACTGTGACAAGTTCTCACACACAACAGAGCTTGTCAGAGCCGGGATGCCTTCCATTGAAGGACCCCAGAGCTGTCTGACCATATTTCCTGTTGTTAGGGCATACTGAGGTATGTCCTAAGCACTGCATGTGTACAGTCAGTACACAGACTAATGTACTGGCAAAATTAAAAAATTAAAATGAAAAATCCCTCTATGGGATTAAAAAAAAAGTAACATTTTTTAAAAAAAATAGTAATGTTAAATACATTTTTTTTTACAAAAATACACAGAAATGCACATTTTTTACAATAAATAAACTTCACAAAATATAAGTCCCAAAACTGGTGTATGGTGTAAAAAACAATAATGTAAATGTACCAAAAAATGACACCTACATAAAGTAGAACTTGTCCCGCAAAAACAAAGTCTCATACAGCTACGTCGAACAAAAAATAAAAAAGTTATGAGCGCTGGGATGCAAAGAGGGAAATATAAAAAAATAGTTTTGTCCTCAAGGCCAAAATTGGCCATGTCCTTAAGGGGTTAAGTAACTTTAGTAATCACAAGCTGATGACTTTCTCTGGAAGGTACCCATAGTGTCTTTCCCATGTCAGCATCCTCATGGTCACATGTGGGCACGGGCACCTTATTTTTCTTAGACTGATAATATTATGGTGACATCATATACAATTGCTATTTAAACTTCTATATTGTGCCTTCAACCTTGAAGTTACTTCTTATATTCCTTGTGCCCGTTGAGTTAGGTATCCTGAATTAGCACACACTTTGGGCTTGTTACCAACACTGAGACATGACAAAGTGCAAAATCTTATCTATGTAGCAGTTATCAGGGACTTTGTAAACTTTAGATTGCATTTATGCCTGGAGCTCAGGACTGCATGCTATCAGTTGTGTCTCTGAACATTGATAGGAAGGGTTGTCTCACAGTAACTGATTGCCAGGAGGAGCTGACAGAGGGAGATGGGAAACTATGACTGTCTGCAAACATGCACAGACTTATAGGTAACTGATTGGGGGGCTGACAAAAATATTAGCCCTATGAAAACTAATATGGCTGTCAGGAAGTAACACTAAAGCCAATAGAAGCAGGGAAGCACAAATGGCTGTGTTGATACAATTACAAGAAAGACCTACACATTCAGGATTCAGGAACATAGCCAATTTTTTATTTTTACTTAAAGTATATATATAGACTAGGGACCAGTGCATTCCAGAAACGAACAACTGCAACTTGAATTGATTGAATCTTTAACCAGTTCAGGGCCGGGCTATTTTGCGCCTTCAGGACCAGACACCATTTAGCCATTTTTAGCACGTGTTAGTTAAATGGCTATAACGTTTTTATTTGTTGGGCTAACGACGTGATTTTTGCGACGTTTTTTCCGTAGACAATGCAGGTTTCATTTTTTATCGTTTTTATACGCACCTTTTTTGCTATTTTAGAATTTTTATTCATAAAGTTTGAAAATAATAGTAAAAAAAACAAGCTTTTTTACGTTTCAGCTATTTTTTTGGGTAATAACATAGTTTTACCCTAAAATAGACCTTTTATTTGTGATCGTCATTGTCTACCGTAAATTTTTATATATTACATGTCTATATTAGGGTAATTGGGTCAGCGCTAGCGTTATAACAATGATTGGCGGGGGGGGGACGACGTTTTGTTTTTTTTTTTGGGGTGGGTATTTTATGTGTATTTATTATTTAAATTTTTTTTGCACTTTACTTTACTATTTTTTTTATTACTATGGTCTGTCCCTCAAAGGTCAAAAAAGACCTTTGGGGAACTTTATATATTTTTTTTCTTTCTTTTACAGCAGCCCCAGTTACAGGAGAAATCAGCCCTCTCATAGTGACGATTGTCACTAACTGGGCTGTGCTGGGTCTAGTAAGACCCAGCAGCAGTCTGTCAGTAACGGCACCCGGCGATCTTGTGACCAGTCACATGATCACCGGGAGGAATAGAGACAGCGCCGCTGCTGCTGTCTCTATTCCTATACACAGCGTTCATTGAACGCTGTGTAAAAAGACATCGGAGAAGACAGAAGCAGCGAAAGCTGCTTCTATCCTCTCCTCAGGGTCCCCGGCAGTCACTGACAGCCGGAGACCCGACATTCAGCTGCCCGATCGCGCGGGCAGCAAGTTAAAACCCGAGCCGTAAAAAGTCTATGGCTCGGGTTTTAAGGACCCTGACCGCTGGCCGTAAAAATACAGCCAGCGGTCGGGAACCAGTTAAAGAGAACCTGTCACCAGCATTTCATCTATTGAACTCTACTCACCCCTTGCTGGCCGCTGCTGTCAATAGTTCATTTCCGTTATCCCCTCTCCTAAACTTCTCCTCTGACCGTAAATAACGGTCTGCAAACATTTTGCGCCTTTTATGGTAATAATCCTGCAGTCTTGTTCGTTCCTCTTCTTATACCACCCACCGCCGAAAACTGACCCACCCTGAATGCTGTCAATCAAAAGTAAGCTGTCACTCAAATGTAAGGAGGCAGGGTTAACTTGGAAAGGCCTGAGGAATGAAGATTTGACTCTTTTCAACTGAAGATATGACTCTTTTATGCTCATTAGCATACGGTGCTGGAACACTAAAAAACTGAATACTAAAGTCACAGAGCCGACTTAGAAGATAATTATAGGTTATATAAAAAAAAAAATTCTCCCACTTCCACCAGATATTGCTGGTTTAATGGGTGAAATGCTGGTGGCTGGTTCCCTTTAAGGCCTTATTCACACAGTGTGGATTTGCTGCAGATTTTGCTTTTTTAAACCCAAACCAAAATTGGATCCAGGAGAGGAGAACTAAAAGGCCTTTCTATATATATTTCTTCTATTTAGGTTCCTTTCTGGGTTTTGGCTTAAAGCGTACCTAACTTTTCAGGCGACTTTTCAATATAAGCTGTCATAAGTGTGAACATGAGCAGGGCCGATTCTAGCTTTTCTGCATGATTCTAGCTTTTCTGCATCCTGAGGCAAAAATGTAAATGACGCCCATCAAATCTTGATTGACATCCTCCTGACTGTTCCACATTACTACCAGCCTTCTCCATTGCATTGTACTCCTCTGCATGTGCAGTGCAACGACAAAGCCAGGCAGTGTACACCTCGCTGAACGGTATGTGCCTATGGAGCACAAGGCAATGGCGCATCCAAGAAAGTTGGAGGAGACTGGTAGTGATGTAGAACAGCCAGGGGGATGTCAACTAAGCATGGAAAGGGGGGTTTGGAGTTAGTACTATGTGACTCTTCAGGATAGCAGAACCACCCCGTGAAACTTTAATGAGTAATTATCATATAGCGTGCACTATTTTAAAAGTTGCTTTTATAGATTTTGCTGTATCTGAAACAAACATACAGGGGAATAATTGGAAATATTGTCAGGTCATGTATTACCGCATGGTGGTGGTTCAAGGGATCAAAACTACCTGACAGGTTCCCATTAAATATACAATGAATTTCAACAATTCCATTTGCTCTGCAATTTTGTATTATAAATATATCCTATATAATTGCAGCACCAGGGCCAAGATCTGACATATACATTATATATATATATATATATATATATAATACACATATATACACACACATATACATACACACACAGCACCAGAAGCAAGCTCAGTACATAAATACAACACCAGAACCAAGTTCAGTACATACAAACGGCACCAGAACCAAGCTCAGTACATATATACAGCACCAGAACCAAGCTCAGTATATAAATACAGTACCAGAATCAAGTTCAGTACATAAATACAACACCAAAACAAAGCTCAGTACATTTATACAGCACAAGAACCAAGCCCAATACATATATACAGCACCAGAACCAAACTCAGTACATAAATACAACACCAGAACCAAGCTCACTACATATATACAGCACCATAACAAAGCTCAATACATATATACAGCACCACAACAAAGCTCAGTACATATATACAGTACCAGAACAAAGATCAGTATATAAATACAGTACCAGAATCAAGTTCAGTACATATATACAGTACCAGAACTAAGCTCAGTATATTTATACAGCACCAGAACAAAGCTCAGTACATAAATACAAAACCAAAACCAAGCTCAGTACATATATACAGCACTGGAACCAAGCTCAGTACATAAATACAACACCAAAACCAAGCTCAGTACATAAATACAACACCAAAACCAAGCTCAGTCCATATATATACAGCACCAGAACTAAGCTTAGTACATAGATACAACACCAGAACAAAGCTCAGTACAAATACATTTCAGTAAAGAGATCAATTACAGATTTGCAAAGTCAGGTGAGCAGCTTCCAGTATGACCTGAACAATGGTAATGATATACTTGGAGTTGCTTACACCCCAAAAAATAGTACACTCCACCATCTGTACAGATCATATAGTAATAATTAGGCTTCATTCACACCAGCGTCGGGGTTCCATTCGTGGGTTCCATCAGACCTTTCCGTCAGCGGAACCCACAAACGGAAACCAAACGAAAACCATAGCTTTCCATTACCATTGATTTCAACGGTAACGCTTCCATTGCTAATGATTTCCGTTTGTCTCCATTCTGCAAGGTTTCTGTTTTTTGGCGGAATCAATAGAGAAGTCGACTGTATCCACCTGTAATCTATCACATCTAAGTAACTTAGATGTGATCCATTACAGGTGGATCCTGCGTGTCAGAGACACACAGGACCCGCTGACACTGAACCCGTCAGTCCCACAGACCTAACGGGTTCAGGATTCAGCGTAGGATACAGCTGCTCTATATACAGGATACAGAGCAGCTGCATCTCAAAAAGTCAAAAGATTTTTTAATAAAAACTAATTATAAGGTTGCACAAAACACACTGACTGACATTTTATTTAAAAAAAAAAATCCCTTTCAAAGGTGTACATAACCTTTAATGCAAACAATCAGATCGTGTAGTTTTCAAATTATTGTTAATGTCTGCAAAAAACTGCATGGACATTAAGGGTATGTGCACACGATAAGGCTGGGTTCACACAACCTATTTTCAGGCGTAATGGAGGCATTTTACGCCTCGAATTACGCCTGAAAACATGGCTCCAATACGTCAGCAAACATCTGCCCATTCATTTCAATGGGTTTGCCGATGTACTGTGCCGACGACGTGTAATTTTACGCGTCGCTGTCAAAAGACGGCGCGTAAAATAACAGCCTCGTCCCAAGAAGTGCAGGACACTTCTTGGGACGTAATTGGAGCCGTTTTTCATTGAATCCAATGAAGAACAGCTCCAAATTACGTCCGTAATGGACGCCCCGGAAAACGCGAGAACGAGCAATTATGTCTGAAATTCAGGAGCTGTTTTCTCCTGAAAACAGCTCCGTAATTTTAGACGTAAATGCAGTTATCGTGTGCACAGACCCTAACTGAATTTACGTCTGAAATTACGGAGCTGTTTTCAGGAGAAAACAGCTCCTGAATTTCAGACGTAATTGCATGTACAGGTGTTTTGCGAGGCGTCTTTTACGGACGTAATTTGGAGCTGTTCTTCATTGGAGTCAATGAAAAACGGCTCCAATTACGTCCCAAGAAGTGTCCTGCACTTCTTTGAGATCATGCAAAAATAGCAGTTTTTCAGCATAGTAATTGGCATATTTCACAACAGGAGTCCACTGCTGCTAAACTCTATACTTATCTTACCATGCTACTGTTAGCTTTTAGTATCGATAACTATACAATGACTGCAATAGTATACGTCAATTTCAATATAACTTGAATTCTCTTGTTCTCCTTCTACATGGACTATTTCATACCCAGGAATACACTAGAGACTTTTTTGCAGCTAAAATAATCAAATTGACTATCCTAGAAATGTCTCTTTTTAGAATAGTGGAATACACATAGTATTATTGATGCAATATGTTACCAAAATGTTGTACGTTTAGGACATGACCATAAGCAGTGAAACAGCCGTACATTGAGAGAACCACACTTAGGTCGCTTGTCCTGATACTTGTCTATATATTTTTTTATTGGTACATGAAAAGTATAGTATGCTCTAGGCCCGATCTTAAATTAAACTTTTTTATAAGCACTCTTTAATCCTAGTATTCGGCTATTCTTTGCTTCCTCCTCTATTAATTCTATTCCCATCTCTAGTTTCCATCATTTCATTGTGTCTGTTAATATGTCTATATCTCTCTAGTTGCCTAAAGTACTTAGTATTTAGCTGTTTAAATGGCAGAAGGCTGTAATACTATGTTGTGCTGCTAGTAGTATAACAGCATTGTACAGTATGGAGTAGCTGTTTGGCAGGGGTGTCGAGAACGTATGAGATATTGATGGCCCATGCTGAGGATAGGCCATCAGTTTTATCTTAGCGAACAACCTCTTTAACTGGTTGAAGACGCTTGACGTCTATGCTCGTCATGAGCGGCTGGATGTTGCCGCATCATGACGAGCATTTACATCATGGTAATCGCACGGGCACAGCAAGTGTGACCATGCAATCAGGAGCAGGATGATGGCTGTAATACACATGCATTCAAAGGGAAAATAAGAAGGGAGGGGGGACCACCCTTTGATCGCTTCACAGGGAATCCTTGTGACACAATAGGGGGACATACCTTATATGGCCAGGCAGTCCAGGGTCCATTGAAGGACCCCAGGGCTGTCTGACTGTATTTCCTGTTGTTAGGACATACTTAGGATTTTCCTAACAACTGCCTGTGTACACAGGATAATGTACTGGCATATGCCAGTACATTTGATTAAAAAACATATTTAAATAATAAAAAACGTAATGTTAAATAAAAATAACACACAACTACACACAAATGCACATTTTTTGCAATAAATAAACGTTATTAAATATAAGTTCTAAAAAATTAAATAATATACACTTATATGATATCTTCACGACCGTAACAACTTGCACAACAAATTTATAGCATCATTTATGATAATATGTGTATGCTGTAAAAAACATTAAAAAAAAAATCTACAGCGGAATTGCTTTTCTCTGCATTATTGCCAAAATAAAAACGTATATAAATTAAACGATAATGTAAATGTACCAAAATATTGCACCTACTTAAAGTACAACACGTCCCACAAAAAAACAAAGTCTCATAAAGCTACGTTGAACAAAAAATAAAAAGTTATGAGCACTAGGATGCAAGTAGGAAAAAAAAACAAAAACTGTTCTGTCCTCAAGGCCAAAATTTGCCGTGTCCTTAAGGGTTAAGGCAGTATAGTTATATTTGTACAGGTCTTCATATGTCCTAGCTATCAATACTCCTAGGTATTTCATCGTTTTCTCCACTATTTTAATCCCTAAATATGTTAAGGGAGCGAAGTCTTCATCTGGATTCAAGTTTACTTTTGTCCCTTATTATTCTGTATCCCGAAAATTTTCTAAAATCCTCCAAAATATTGAGAATCTTTTTGGTGTCTTGGAAAACTGATTCATTCCGGTTTGGAATGATGTCTGAAAATCTGCCTGTTAATATTTTGGTTAAATAATTAATACCTTGGTTGATTTAAATTAAGTGGTCTGTATGAACTTGGTAGAGATAGATCTTTGCCTTGTTTTGGTATCATTTTTAAAAAGGATGTTACAGCTGATGGAAGAGACATCTTATAAAAAATATAATAATGACAGCAAAGTCGGTGCCAAGCCATCCTGTAGGACTTCTTCAGGGGCATAGCTAAAGGTTCAGGGGCTCTTGAGCAAAAGTTCTGCTTGAACCCCCCCAATCACCACCAGTTACAACAAAACTGCCCCTGTATGGCCTTCTACATACAGCTCGGAAGTCATAATATGGCTTGTAAAAGAGTATGCTGGAAGATCTCATGGATTCTTATCTATTTATTATTTCATGATGAGTGACACGCACACACACACACACACCCACACACACACACACACACACACACGCATGCACACACACACACACGCATATCTATATAAACATATATATATATATATATATATATATATATATATATATATATATACATATATATAATATGCTAATGGTTAAAGGAGTTGTCTAGCTGTTAAAAGAAATGGCAGCAGAATATGGGTTAAAATAACAAAACGGACAATATCTGTTAAATCTACCGTCACTCCAGCGCCAATTCTCATGTGGTCCCTCTGCCAGACTCTGTTTACATGGCAGCAGTGATGCCAGTAAGTCTGGCAAGGCTGATGTGATGTAAACAGAAACTAATGGGACCACTGAAGCATCGATGCTGGAGTAGCACAAGGTTTAACAAGCGAGCAAGTGAGCATTGTCTATTCTTTTATTTCAACATATTCAGCAGCCAGTTTTTTTCAAATACCTGGACAAACCCTTTAACATACATTTTTGTATGACAATATGTATCTATGTGCGATATACACTACCGTTCAAAAGTTTGGGGTCACCCAGACAATTTTGTGTTTTCCATGAAAACTCACACTTATATTTATCAAATGAGTTGCAAAATGACTAGAAAATATAGTCAAGACATTGACAAGGTTAGAAATAATGATTTTTATTTGAAATAATAATTTTCTCCTTCAAACTTTGCCTTCGTCAAAGAATGCTCCATTTGCAGCAATTACAGCATTGCAGACCTTTGGCATTCTAGCTGTTAATTTGCTGAGGTAATCGGGAGAAATTTCACCCCATGCTTCCAGAAGCCCCTCCCAAAAGTTGGATTGGCTTGATGGGCACTTCTTGCGTACCATACTGTCAAGCTGCTCCCACAACAGCTCTATGGGGTTGAGATCTGGTGACTGTGCTGGCCACTCCATTACAGATATAATACCAGCTGCCTGCTTCTTCCCTAAATAGTTCTTGCATAATTTGAGGTGTGCTTTGGGTCATTGTCCTGTTGTAGGATGAAATTGGCTCCAATCAAGCGCTGTCCACAGGGTATGGCATGGCGTTGCAAAATGGAGTGATAGCCTTCCTTATTCAAAATCCCTTTTACCTTGTACAAATCTCCCACTTTACCAGCACCAAAGCAACCCATGACCATCACGTTACCTCCACCATGCTTGACAGATGGCGTCAGGCACTCTTCCAGCATCTTCTCAGTTGTTCTGCCTCTCACAAATGTTCTTCTGTGTGATCCAAACACCTCAAACTTCGATTCGTGTGTCCATAACACTTTTTTACAATATTCCTCTGTCCAATGTCTGTGTGCTTTTGCCCATATTAATCTTTTATTAGCCAGTCTCAGATATTGCTTTTTCTTTGCCACTCTGCCCTGAAGGCCAGCATCCCGGAGTCGCCTCCTCACTGTAGACGTTGACACTGGCATTTTGCGGGTACTATTTAATGAAGCTGCCAGTTGAGGACCTGTGAGGCGTCTATTTCTCAAACTAGAGACTGTAATGTACTTGTCTTGTTGCTCAGTTGTGCAGCGGGGCCTCCCACTTCTCTTTCTACTCTGGTTAGAGCCTGTTTGTGCTGTCCTCTGAAGGGAGTAGTACACACCGTTGTAGAAAATCTTCAGTTTCTTGGCAATTTCTCGCATTGAATAGCCTTCATTTCTTTCATTTAGCACATTAAGAATGTATAGAGTGTATTTCTGATTAATTTAATGTTATCTTCATTGAAAAAACTGTGGTTTTCTTGCAAAAATAAGGACATTTCTAAGTGACCCTAAACTTTTGAACGGTAGTGTATATATATATATATATATATATATATATATATATATACACACACACACACACACACACACACACACAGTACTTTGCAGCATTTTTCCACAACTGTTCAAAACTTTTGCAAAGTCAGAATGCTTTCAAAAATAGAAGTGTTAATATTTAATTTTTTTATTAATTAACAAAATACGGAGTAAATGAATAGAGGAGCAATTTAAATCAAATCAATATTTGGTGTGACCAACCTTTTCCTTCAAAACAACATCAATTCTTCTAGGCAGGGGAGTAGCTAGGGGGGGCAGGCGGGGCATGTTCCCTGGGCGCAAATAAGAGGGAAGGTGGTGGGGCACCAGGAGCGCACCGTCCATGACGGCGGCCTGCTGCCTTTCTGAGGGGGTGGCAGCGCCACTGAAACCAGCCACCGCCACCCCCTCTGGCACTGTAGGCGATGAACGGCCGGGTACGTTCCGTGCGCGACAATTCAGCGTCTTTCAACGACTCAAGCGGCGAGATTACCTCTTTGCGCCGCTTGCATCGTTGAAAGGTGCTGATTGACAGGGCAAGTCATAGTGGCGATGACGGCATCGTGCCACTTGCGTCTATGAAAGGCGCTGATTGGCAGGGAAGAATGACTTGCCCTGTAAGTCAGTACCTTTCAACAACGCAAGCAGCGCAAGAATGTCAGAAGAGAGCAGGTCTGCATTGACACCAGATGGTGCGGGAACGGGACTAAGGTGAGTATGTAAAGTTTTTTTGTTTTTTATTCTAATAAAAATGTAAGTGACATTATCTACAGGGGGGGGCTCTATCTACAGAGGGCAGGCTCTATCTTCAGGGGGGCTATATACAGAAGTCGGCTCTATCTACAGGGGGGCTATATACAGGGGTGGGGTATATGTGGAGCACTATAGGGGAGCTATATGTGGGGCACTATATACAGGGGTGGGCTATATGTGCAGCACTATTTATAGGGTGAGATATATGTAGGGCACTATCTACAGGGGTGGGCTATATGTTGGACACTATATACAGGGTGGGCTATATACAGGGGTGGGGTATATGTGGAGCACTATAGGGGAGCTATATGTGGGGCACTATATACAGGGGTGGGCTATATGTGAAGCACTATTTATAGGGTGAGATATATGTAAGGCACTATCTACAGGGGTGGGCTATATGTTGGACACTATATACAGGGTGGGCTATATCTACAGGGGTCTATATTCAGGGGTAGGCTATATATGGAGCACTATAGGGGGAGATATATGTAGGGCACTATCTACAGGGGTGGGCTGTATGTGGAGCACTATCTACAGGGGGCTATATGTGGGGCACTATCTACAGGGGCTCTATGGTGGTCACTATCTACAGGGGGATCTATGTAGGGCACTATCTACATGGGGCTCTATAGGGGGCACTATCTACAGGGGGCATGGTGTGTGTGTGTGTGTGTGTGTGTGTGTGTGTGTGTGTGTGTGTGTGTGTGTGTGTGTGTGTGTGTGTGACACTGTACGGTGCTATTATAATTAGAGGTGGAGTGGGTGGTTCTATGATAATCAGGGACAGTGTGTGGTGCTATTATAATTAGAGGTACAGTGTATGGTGCTATTATATTTAAGTATATTTAAGCGTCTGGCACCATGAGAACTTTTTCTTTGTTTATAGGTGCAGACATGTTTGAAAAGTGAGAAGCTGAAGACATCTGAGTTGCAAACTGCAGAAATGGGCTGTGGCCAGGAGAAGTCCTCACAGAGGTCTGGACCGGATGGAGAACAAAAGAGAAAAAGAACAACTAGAATCTGAGATCGTCACCGGTCAGTCACTTAAGGTAAATCTTTATTCTGCCTCTAATCAGCACAGTAATCACTGCATGATCTGCAGCGAGATGATAGTGGCATAATTTGTTTTTTTTTTGTGAAACAGCAAGTCCCAGCATATCCTTACCATTGTTTGGGCCATGCTGGGAGCTGTATACAATTTAGTTCAAACCTATACGGCAGGGGTTGCACTAAATTGAGCTGTATTTGTTCTGGTGCTGTATTTATGTACTGAGCTTGGTTCTGGAGCTTGATTCTGGCGCCATATATCTATGTTGAGATTGGTTCTGGTAATTTATGTACTTAGATTTGTTCAGGTGCTGTTTTTATGTTATCATCTTGGTTCTGGCACCAAATTTATGTACTGAGCTTGTTTCTGGGGCTGAATTTATGTACTGAGCTTGTTTTCAGCTGCTGTATTTATGTGCTGACCTTTTTCCTGGTGCTGAATTTATATTATGTGCTTGATTCTGGTGCTGTATATTTGGACTGGGCTTGGTTCTGGTGCTGTATTTATATAATGAGTATGGTTCTGCTGCTGTATTTGTGTACTGACCTTGTTTCTGGTGCTGTATTTATGTAATAAGCTTGGTTCTAGCACCGTATCCATAAATTAAGCTTGAATCTGATCCTGTTTCTGCACACTAAACTTTTATATTTGGGGGTTGTGGCAAATAGCAGACAGCCAGGTTTGCTCACTATAAAAGAGCAGCAGATGATACTATACCTGTAGAGGCTCCAGGGGACAAGACAGAGCAGAGGGGAAAGCTGCAGAGAGAATCTTACTTCATCAAAGGCAACCGTTAGATAAGCAGTTGGTTGGTCCAGAGATCATTATCTAAGAGGACCCCAGTTAACGGTCTTTTGTTGGAAACCCTTCCATGTACCCAGTGGTAGCCCACATGAGAGGAGTATGAACAACAGCAACTTTGGTTGGGGTCACAAAGGGGGAACATGACTACTGTATGGGGGGGGGTACAAAGGGCGAACATTACTACTGTATGGTGGCACAAAGGAGGACATTACTACTGTGTCGGTGCACAGAGTGAGGCCCCACACAGAGGGAGGCATACTACGTAGGAAGTACAAAAGGGGGCACTATTAATGTCTAGGGACACTATTACTAAAGTTATTAAACCTTACTAATGATCCTTACTGATACGAAATTCTTACTGATATGAAAAAGAAAACACCACATTTGTTGCAAATAAAAAAAAATGTTGTGTAACATTAATTGGCAGAAGCGCCAAACTGAGTGTTTGCCTTGGGTGCACGTTAACCCCCTTAATACCGAAGGTGTTTTAAACCTTAGTGACCAGAGCAATTTTCGCAGTTTTGCTATTCACAGATGTAACGCAGTATAACTCTGTATGTGTTTTATGTATCGATGTGAATTTTGTACTGTTTTCTTGGGACATGTAGTGCTTCCTTTTTGTGGTATATATGTATAGGTAACATTTTTGTTACTTTTTTTTATAGCGATGGAAGACAGAAAAAAAAGAAAAATTTTGATTTTTCATCATTTAAAATGTCACAGTTTGAAACTAAAAGTAATTGTATCATACAAATGTATTGAAATACTGTATATTTTTTCATTTATCCTGATCATAAGGGCACCTGACTTGGAGGTGTAGTTTATTTATTTTACCAGAAATATAGTATAAAACACAAGTGCCCCTTTTTTCAATTGCGCACTAAAATGTCTTCATTTCGTTTTTTACACCATGGTATTAATGTATGGATAATGGACTTGAAGTACAATAAATAATGGTAAAAAAAAGCATTGTGTTCTACAAACTAGACACTCTAAAGTCTATTTCTAGTGGTTCAATTTCTGTTTTAATCCTTCACACTTTTTACAGAATTTGTCCGAACTTGGGCCAAAAAAATGTAAATTGCATTTTTTTTTACAAAAGTGGCATTTTTCTTAAGCCATTTCAAAACATCATATGACATATTGGCAAAAGTGACACCTTTCCACATTCTGCTATTTCTCCCGTGTACCGTGATACCAAATGTGTGTGTCTAATCTATTATATGGACCCGTTATAGGGCATATCATAGAAGGAGTCCATTTTGGCTTTTGGAGGCCTGTCACACCAGAATTAATTTTAGTGCACCATGCTGCATTTGCCGTAGTACTGGAGTGGCAGACTTTCAGAATCTACCAAAAATGACCATGATCCAAAAAATACACACCCCAAATTCTATTTCTAGCTGATCAATTTCTGTTTTAACCCTTCACACTTCTTACAGAATTTGTCCAAACTTGGGCCAAAAAAATGTAAATTGCATTTTTTTTTACAAAAGTGGCACTTTTCTTAAGCCATTTCGAAACACCATATGACATACTGGTAAAAGTGAGACCTTTCCACATTCTGCTATTTCTCCTGTGTATGGTGATACCAAATATGTGTGTCTTATTTATTATATGAACCCGTTATAGGGCATATCCTAGGAGGAGTCCATTTTGGCTTTTGGAGGCCTATTTACGCCAGAGCTGATTTTAGGGAACCACACTATATTTGCCGTGGTACTGCAGGTCATTTTGACAAGTAAAAATGTCCTGCTAATATTCATCTGGGGTATAGTGAGTATTTTTAATAGGTGGAAAGAAATAAAAAATAGTTTTTTCCAGAAAATACAGTATTGCTGCATTTTTACAGTGAAACATTATCCAATAAGCAACCCTCCCTTTTGGTTCTCCCTACAAAAACAGTGTGAAAGTAAATGAGTTAATAATGTGGGTAATATCACGGTCTTTGCCTTCATAGATTCTAAAGGCAGATGGGTAGCCTGTACCGCTCTCACAGAGATTGTAGATTTTAACCACATATTTTGCTCTCTTTGAGGGGATGTACTGGCGGAATGAGAGCCTGCCTTTGTAACTCATCAGTGATTCATCCACCGCTAGGTTTTTTTCGGGGTTGTACACCGGCATAAATGACTCCTCCAAAATTTTTATCAGGGGCCTTATTTTATACAGGCCGTCACGGCCTGGACCACTACGGGGGGGGGGGGGGCTGGTGATTGTCGTTAAAATTAAGGAAGCGCATTAGCACTTCATATCTGCTTCTGGTCATAACGGCTGGAAAAACAGGTGTGGCATGTGTAGGGCTTGTTGCCCAATATGACCGGATTGAGGGCTTTTTCACTAACCCCATGTTGAGGATGAGCCCCAATTTTTTTTTAAGTTCGCCAGTATTTGTGCGGTGCCACTGCTTTGCATAGGAGGACGTTGGCCTTTCAGCAAAGAATTGGCGAGCATACAGATTGGTTTGCTTGACAACAAGCTCCAATAGTTCATCTATAATGAATATTTTTTTAAAAATCGAGGGCTGTAAAATTTTCCACATTAATATTTATCCCTGGTGTGGCAATAAATTCTGGGATATTAGGGGAAAATCACTCTGTGAGTACCCACTCAATATATTCTGGGGGAATAGAGTGGGCCGTGTTTTGTGGTACTTCTGCGACATGCCCTGTGCTTGTGGACTCTGCAGCGACACTTACATTTGCAGAAAGCGTATCACTGTCGTAGCTATTACTGGTAGACAACATTTCTACCTTGGACGCTGTTTCTGTATCGCTTTCATCAGAGTCAGAAATTAACATTGCGTATATGCCTCTTCCACCGTGAACCTTCTATGGGCCATTGTAATTACACACACGTACAACAAAGACTGTAACCAGACGCACACGCAGACAAATTTTATTATTTTTTCTTTACTTTTTATTTTTCACAGACAAAAATACACGGACGTCACACACGTATGCTACACAAAAACCCTAGGCTAAACCTAGACCAAACCTACGCTAACCCTAGACTAACTCTAGAATAGAACCTAGAATAATCCTAAACTAACCCTAAGGGCACGTTCACACGTGGCGGAATTGCTGTGGCTGAATTCTCCAGCGGCCATTTTTTACATTTGTTACAAGTACATTTGTTACAAGTAACAAGTGTGAGGAGAGACAGAGAGACAGGTAGGAGAAACACTTCGTTTTTCATTTTGTGATCACTGTGAATGGTTCTCACAGTGCTCAAATGAACGGAGACCACTGTTATTGGTCTCCGATCATCACTCTGAAGCCAAGGCTGTTGCTAACAGCATTGGCTTCAGAGGCAGATTACCCGATGACCGGGAAAACTGCTCCGATGTGGCCCCCTCCCTCCCAAACCACTCAGATGTGGCGCTTGCTATTGAGCGCCGCATCTGAGGGGTTAAAACTAATCGGAGACCACTGCTAGTGGTCTCCGATCATTGCCCTGAAGCCCGAGGCTGTTACCAGCAGCCCGGTCTTGAGGAGATCCCCGCGAAAATCACTCCAATGCGGTCCCCTTCCTCCCAAACCACTCAGATGCGGCCGGCACTTGCTATTGAGTGCCGCATCTGAGGGGTTAAATACGATCGGAGACCACTGCTAGTGGTCTCCGATCGTTGCCCTGAAGCCCGAGGCTGTTGCTAACAGCCCGGTCTTCAGGAGATCCCCGCGAAAACCGCTCCGATGCGGCCCCCTCCCTCGCAAACCACTCAGATGCTGCACTTGCTATTGAGTGCCGCATCTGAGGGGTTAAATATGATCGGAGACCACTACTAGTGGTTTCCGATCGTTGCCCTGAAGCCCGAGGCTGTTACCAGCAGCCCGGTTTTCAGCAGCACCCCGCACGATGCGGGAAAAGTTCTTCTGAAGTGCCGACGTGAAAAGCCGACACTTCAGAAGAACTACCCTGAACAGCCGGCATAAAAACACTATACGCCGGTCGTTAAGAGGTTAAAATACCTACGCCTCTGGTATATCATCTAACAAATAACCTTTACATAATTGTAGAATATAATTCTAATAGAAATTTATTAGGACAATAAGCAGACTTATTCATCTTGCTCCTGAATTATGTTTTAATTCAGATACATGACAATTAAATTTTTTGCAAAGCAGTAACACCACTCCCTACTTTTTACTCTTTGAGGAGGAGGAATAAACTTGGCCCGTTCATGCTATTTTAAATTTAGAGAGTTCCTTTCGAGAGAGATACGTTGCTTGCAAAAAGACCACTTCAGCTTTTAGCTTTTTTAAATGCCACAGTATGTGTTTATACTTCGTGGGGGTGGAGATATCCTTCACATTCCATGAGACATATTTCATCATTCCCTTTCACATAAAAAAAGACACAAAATAACCCAGAAAAATTGGAAAATAAAGAAAAAAGTTCCCTAACACCACTTTTCACATTTGTGATTCTAGTCGTCTACCAAAGATGGGTTTTATTTCCCAGCTTGCGTATAACTCGTCCCTATTCACCCACCCTCTCCCTCTCTCCTACAACGTCATCAATTATAACATCATCTCCTCATTAATATAGACACTTCATAACCCATTAAACATACAGAGGGAAGTAAAAAGAGGGGGAAAAAGCCTCATTCCCTTTTGCCTGTCTGCTATCTTTTTAATTTTTTAAATTGTTGATGTCCTTTAATCGTTGGTGCTTTGGCTTGCTTGTTGAGTTCTAGAGTTTTTTTCTAGAAATGCTTCTGCTTCTATTTACAAAAAAAAAAACATAGGAGAATCATCTGTTGAGTATATTTTTAACATTTCATACAATAAATAAAAAATTGGTATACATTAAATAAAATAAAATTCTCTTTTTAACTTTACTGTGTGTGAGAAAATATGTCCATTTTCCTTTTTGCACCCATGCAGGGGCGTAGCTAGGGGGGGAAGGTGGGGCATGTGCCCCGGGCGCAACTTAGAGGGGGGCGCCAGGGCCACCTCCTCCTGCACTATAATTGTACCTGTAATGACGGGGGTGGGGAGACAGACAAGTGAGCCCTAATCTACGCACCACTCAGTCCCTGCCTACTTGCAACGACCCGCCCATGGCGACGGGGTACAACTGGGCGGCGGTCCCTACGCTCAATAAGTGCATGACAGACAAATAGACAAGGGTACACAGAGCTAGGGGGAGAAAGGGGCAGTTGCCCACGGCAACACCGTGAGCAACAAGAGAAGTGAACAAGCCGAGTCAAACCAGGAGAGTACGAGGTGCCAAACGCAGAGCAGAAGAGTAGTAAACAAGCCGAGTCAAACCAGGAGTGTACGAGGTACCAAACGCAGAGCAGGAGAGAGTCAGCGAGCCGGGGTCAATATGAAGCAAGGACAATGGTACAAGAAGCTGCAGCAGGGCCAGGAAACCAAACGAGAATAATCACAAGCAAAGGAGGAGCAGGAAAGGCAGGTATAAATAGACAGAGGGCGGGAGCTAGCTCCGTCTGGCCAGGCTGTGATAGGTTCTCCCACTCCTAAGCCTGCCACCCTGAGTGGTGGAAGATGGAGTCAGTCTCACAGACATAGAAGCAGGTGCAGACTGATTATCTATGGGCGTTAACCCCGAAGCTGTGCCTGGCAGATCCTTTACAGTACCTGTGTCTATAGGACACAGGTACAATTAGAAGCAATGAATGACCGGGCACGTTCCGTGCCCGGCTATTCAGCGCTTTTGCACCAGTGAAGCGACTGGTACCTTTTGTAACAGTGAAGCTTCCGTCGATGAAATGCGCTGATTGACAGGGAAAGTCATCCTGCCCAGCCAATCAGTGCCTTTCATAGACGCTGCGTTCAACCCCCAGGAGACCTGCGCAGAAGAGAGCAGGTCTCCATTGCTGCCGGCCGGCGTGGGAGGGGGATTAAGGTGAGTTTGAATATATATATATTTTTTTTATTGTAATAAAAGTGTGTGGCATTATCTACAAGTAGGACTTTATCTACGGGGGGCGGACTTTATCTACGGGGGGTGGACATTATCTACGGAGGGGAGACTTTGTTTACACAGGGGGGCCTTTATCTATGGGGGGGTTTATCTACGGGGGGACTTTATCCACGGGGTGGACTTTATCTACGGGGGGGGGATTTGTCTACACAGGGGGGGGGGTCTTTATCTACAAGGGGGACTTTGTTGCCAGACAATTAGCCCTCACTTCCCATTGTATTTAAACGTGTGTGTATCGCAACATGTGTATTGGCCTGATGAAGACGCCAGTTCGGCGTTGAAACACGTAGCCCTGTCTCTTGCAATAAATACCTTAATTTCAAGTCCGTTCTACCTTGATATCCTTACTAGCAGCTCCGTTGGTCCCTTTTGTCCTACTGCAATCAACTACCTACAGGGGGCAAAGTGTGTGCGTGGGACACTGTGTATGGTGCTATTATAATTAGAGGTGCAGTGTATGTCACTATTATATTTAGGGGCGTAGTGTGTGGTATAATGAGAACTTTATCTTTATTTATAGGTGCAGAAATGTTGGAAAAGTGAGAAGCTGAAGACATGTGAGCGGCAAACTGCAGAAATGGGCTGTGACCGGGAGAAGTCATCATAGAGGTCTGGACCGGATGGAGAAAAAGAACTAGAATCTGAGACGTCACCGGTGAGTCACTTAATGTAAATGTTTATTCTGCCTCTAATCAGTACTGTAGTCACTGTATGATCTGCAGTGAAATGATGGGTGGTATGATTATGATAGGATTTATTTTTTGTGAAACAGCAACTGTAGTTTTACGCCGTACAAACCTGTACAGCAGGGGTTGCACTAAATTGAGCTGTATTTGTGCTGGTGCTGTATATATGTACTGAGCTTAGTTCTGGGGCTGTATTTATGTACTGAGCTTGGTTCTGGTGTTGTGTACAGAACCATATTGCTTGTAAAATGTACAAATGTTTTTATGCTCGAGTTACATAAAAACAAATGTGGAAAAGAAATGACACGTCATTGATTGGTAGAGAAAACAAACACGGTGAGGGGGAAGGAGATGTCGGGAAAGAGGTTGGGGGGGGGCGCCAAACTGAATCTTTGCCCCGGGTGCTGGAGAACCTAGCTACGCCTCTGCACCCAGGTAAAATGCCCGCTCAACTTGGCATGGTTTTCATAATAAATTGGCATGGTTTTTACAATAATATGGGTATTTTTGTCCCTACTATCTTCAATAATTCTGAAGGAGGAAATGTTTCTGTGATGTCGGTAATACGTACACTATATGGACAAAAGTATTGGGACACCTAAACATAATATGGAGTTGGTCCCCTCTTTGCACCTAAAACAGCTTCCGCTCTTTTAGGAAGGCTTTCTACAAGATTTTGGAGTGTGTCTGTTAGAATTGTGGCCACTCATCCAGAAGAGAATTTTGGGGATTTGAGGTCAGATACTGAGAGGGTCTGGTTCGCAATATCCGTTCTAGATCATCCGGAATGTGCTCGATGGGGTTGAGGTCAGGGCTCTGTGCTGGCCAGTCAAGTCCTTCTACACCAAACTCAGCCAACCATGTCTTTATGGACCTTGCTTTGTGCTCTGGGGCACAGTCATACTGGAACAGAAATATCACGGTTCTCACCAGTTTGTTTGTGGATCCTCTGTGTCGTCTGGGAGATGGTGCTTGTAACCCAGGGCAACGCTTGGCACAGCAGGTTTAGAGGCAGTCAGATGAATAGGCCAGAAGTCAGGACAGGCAGCAGATGTCGTTACGGGTATGGATAGCAATAGGTCAAGGCAGGCGGCAGGCAAGGATAGTCAAGTTGAGGCAGAGGTCACAACAGGAAATTCAGACAAAGGCAGAAGGCAAGGTAACAGGGAAAACTGGGTACAGGGAAGCTCACAGGGATAACTTGGTTGAACAAGCAAAGATCTGAGGGAGGCGGGTCCTTAAATAGGAAGTCTTAGGATTTTGACACACGCCGGCCCTTTAAGAAGGGAAGAGTCAGCGCGTGCGCCCTCTAGTGGCTGCAGCCACACATAGTGGATGATGGCCATGGAGGAAGGTGAGAGATGCACTTACCTGACGACGCCCAGAGCCTGCAGAGCATCTGGATCGGGTGAGTGGAGCTCGGGACGAGTATGAGGGAATGGAGGGTGCAGGTACCGGAGCAGAGGCCATGGAAGCAGCGGGGAACGGCGTGGCAGCCGTTACAAGAAAAGAGCCTTCCCCAAACTGTTCCCACAAATTTGGAAGCATACAATTATGCGACATGGCTTATTGTTCTGAAGCATTAAGATTTTCTTTCACTGGAACTAAGGAGCCAAGGCCGACCCCTGAAAAACAACCCCATAACATCATCCCTCCTCCACCAAACTTTACAGTTGGCACAATGCAATCAGTTAGGTAACGTTCTCCTGGCATTCACCAAACCCAGACTCATCCATCAGACTGTCAGATAGAGAAGTGTGATTCGTCACTGCACAAAACAAGTTTCTACTGTTCCAGAGTCCATTCGTGGTCTGCTTTACACCCCTCCATCCGACGCTTGCCATTATGCTTAATGATGTAAGGCTTGCATGCAACTGCTCGGCCATGCAAACTGATGCCAAGAGCTCCCAGCGCATAGTTTTTGATCGGATTTTAATGCCAGAGGAGGTTTGGAGCTCTGCAGTTATTGAGTTAGCAGAGTGTTTTGGCGACTTTTATGCACAATAAGCAGGGCCGGCCTTAGGGGTGTACGGCCTGTGCCATTGCACAGGGCGCATCACTCCAGCAGGTGGAAGGGTGGCGCTACGCTGGCTCCCTTTCCCTGCTTGTCTTTCAGAAGCGCCGGGGGCCGGCGACTCAGAAGCTGCCTTTCTGCCTGGGTGTTTCTTCTCTCAGTGGTGTCGCTACTGCTGTAGCAGTTATACATGCTGCTAGCGGCGACGCCACATTTAATAGTATCTGCGTCCTTAGAACGTACATACTATTGAACACTATAGCAGAGCAGGGCGGTATCTCCCTGCTTTGATATGTACTAGCACCACTGTAGCTCCCTGAAGGAGTGGAACCCCGTGTGGTTGTGGATTCCGCTCCTGGACGGCGCACTTGATGCCTCTGTCCATAAATGGACAGAAACGTCAGGGTCTTCTTCTGGAGTGGAATCCCCGATGACAGCGTAGGCAATGCTGTGGACAGGGATTCCGCTTCATGAGTTGCCCCTGATGTCACTGTCCATATATGGACAGAGACATCAAGGACTCCGTCCAGGAGTGAAATCCCCAGCCACATGGGGATTCCGCTCCTTCAGGGTGCTACAGTGGCGCTATCTACAAGGGGGCTGTGTGACATTACCTACAAGCGGGTGTCTGGCACTACATAAAAGAGGGCTGTGCGGCACTACCTACAATGGGGCTGTGTGGCACTACCTACAGGGGGGTGTGGCACAGCCTACCAGGGGCTGTGTGGCACTACCTACAAGGGTGCTGTGTGGCACTACCTACAAGGGGGTTGTGTGGCACTACCTTCAGCGGGCTGTGTGGCACTACCTACAGGGGGCTGTGTGGCACTACCTTCAAGGGGGCTGTGTGGCACTACCTACAGGGGAGGTGTGTGGCACAACCTACAAGAGGGCTGTGTAGCACTACCTACAAGGGCGTTGTTTGGCACTACCTAAAATGGGGCTGTGTGGCCCTACCTACAAGGGGGCTGTGTGGCACTACCTACAAGGGGGCTGTGTGGCACTACCTACAGGGAGCTGTGTGGCACTACCTACAAGGGGGCTGTGCGGCACTACCTATAAGGTGGCTGTGTGGCACTAACTACAAGGGGGCTGTGTGGCACTACCTACAAGGGGCTGTGTGGCACTACCTACAAGGGTCTGTGCGGCACTATCTACAGGGGGCACCTGTGAGTGGCGGGCTGATGGTCATTTTACTGTGAGTGGAGGGCTGATGGTCATTTTACTGTGAGTGGCGGGCTGATGGTCATTTAACTGTCAGTGGGGGGCTGATGGTCATTTTACTGTGAGTGGCGGGCTGATGGTCTTCAAGTGGTTTCCACCTCTGACCTCCAATTGAAATTAATAGGAAGCAGAAAATACTTGCGGCGCACGTTTGGAGTTATTTTTTGCCTGTGTCTCTTGCATTAGCATGAACGGCTTAAACAAAGCGCAAAAAAAAACCGCTGTCAATTCAAAATCTCCCTCAAAATGCCTGAAATTGTTTTTAGCCATTTTCTGTATTTCTCAAAACTATTTTTGGTAGGTGTGCCTTGAGGAAATTTATTTTTTCCAGTGGTGCCTTGAGTCCGAAAAGGTTGGGGTTGTGCTAGGCTACAGGATCACGCCGGCCTCCGCAAGTATTCCGTCGTGGAGCAGCTCAGTTCGTCGTGGGAACGGGGCCTAGGTGAGTGCAATTTTTTATTGTTTGGGGGCACTGTCTACAAGGTGGAGGTGGGGGCTGTATGGCACTGTCTACATGAGGAAGTTGGGGGATTATGGCATTGTCTACAGGGAGGTTGTATGGCACAATCTACAGGGGGGCACTATCTATAAGATGGGGGCTGTGTGTGGCAACCAGTGGAGGAGGCATTATACTGTGTGGAGGTCACTAAGCGGACATTATACTGTGTAGGGGCACTACAGGGGGCAATATACTGTGTGTGGCACTTAGGAGGCATAATACTGTGTGGGCACAATTAGAGGAAAAAATACTGTGTCCTTGAAGGGGTTACAATATATTATTAGATATTATTATTATACTTTATGGGGGGCACTAAAGGGGCATTATACTGTGTGTGCAGACACTATATAGGGCATTATACTGTGGGGGGGCATTATACTTTTTATGGGGCATTTTTTTTATAAATCAATAGTTTTTATTGAAATTTTACATCTTTTACAATCCAGAAAACATCAAAATAGGCCCATAAACACAGACCTACAACAATAGTGCTTCAGTACATTGAATATATATAGATCAAATCAGTCCAGGAGCACCAACTTATAACAGTCATAATAAACAAAAATAAACAACAGTGCTGTATCATATAATCAGTTATATACATATCATTCTTTATACCGTTAAGTATAATATCGCGAATCTATCCATACCTCCCAATTTTTCAAACATTTAACATGACTAGCAGGAGTTTGCAGTAATAGAGACTCATGGTGGCAAGTATTATTTATTCTACTGATTACTTCTGTTATTGAAGGTGATATACTCGCCTTCCAAGATTTAGCAATGGATATCCTAGTGGCTATGAATATGTGGTGTATCACTACTCGATCTCCGTGGGGGATATCTCCCAGCCCAATATCCAGAACTGCCAATTCTGGTTTGAAAGGAATATCTCTCCCAGTAATCTCATTCATCAGTTTGTACACCTCTTTCCACAAACCCCTAATCCTCGGGCAATACCACCACATGTGAATAGTCGATCATATTATTCCACACCCTCTCCAACAATTATTAGTTGATCCAACCAAAAAGTGAGCACATCTAGCTGGTGTCATATACCATCTTAGGTGGATTTTCCGTGTGAGTTCCACATGATTAATACATCTAGAATGACGTAGAATCCACCCTGACGCCTTCATCCAATCCTCTTCTGAAAACTCCTTTCCCAGCTCACGCTCCCATCTCAACTCATTAGAAGATTTACTTATATCCGTGTTATTTAGAAGAAGATTATAGCTACAGGAGAGTCCCTTATCATATCCCTGCCACTGAAAAAAATACTTATGGAATGCTGACAAATGGTTTGGCCGAGTAGGGAACTCTATAGATTGTAATAAGTGTCTGATTTGAAGGTATTGATAAAATAACGTACTGGGAATATCAAACCTGGATGTTAAGTTCTCAAACGTTCTCATAATTTCTCCTTCATAAAAATCAGAAATACTCAATATCCCCGCCCTCATCCAAGGGAGCATAGACAAATGTGGGGCGTAAAACTGCACAATGTAAAGCGGTAGATGTTCAAGACTTAAATGTACCCAGTTGTTTTTGCATATATGTGATTTCCATACCTTCAATGAGTCCAAAGTCGTTTGTAATGTCACCTTTGGCATCTTAGCCCCTGTATAGGCTACAGCCATTAGACTTTTTAAGGACTGTTGCGAGAGCATATCTCCTTCCAGCTGAGCCCATAAATTAGTGGCTGGGTTCTTGCATAACATACTCGTTTGATCCATAATTGCCGCTATATTATAGGCCACCACATCTGGGACCCCCAATCCTCCCGATTTAACCTTACGAAACAGTAAATTTTTAGCTACTCTTGCTCTTTTACCATTCCAGATAAATTTAAGGAATAAATTCTGAATTTGTGAAGTAATTGGCCCAGGTATCAACAAGGGAATAGTTCTACAAAAATATAAATACTTGGGGAGTAGCAACATTTTAACCAGGTTGATTCTGGCAATCCATGATAACTGGAAAGTATTCAACCTTGTGCATTCTGACTTCAACCCCTCAATGAGTTCCATATAGTTGTTACTTAATATTTGAGAGACTGAGGAGAATAGCTTTATTCCTAAGTACGGAAGCCCTGATGTAGCCCAACTCATTTGAAACTCTGATAAGGAATTTTTAAGTATAGGATCTACATTAATGGCTAACATTTTGGATTTAGAAATATTCAATTTGTAATATGATACTTTTGAGTATTCTGAGATAATGGCCATCAATTCCGACAAAGACACAAGAGGAGAGGAACATGTTAATATAACATCATCTGCATATAACCCAATTTTATGCTCTCTCGTTCCTACCGTAATACCTGAGATGTTATTAGAACTACGAATCATTTCCGCAAAGGGTTCCATACATAAAGTGAAAATTAAAGGGGATAAAGGGCACCCCTGTCTAGTCCCATTAGTAATTGATATATCTCTGGATAAAAGACCAGAAGACAGGACCTTGGCTGACGGAGTGGAGTATAAAGCAAGAATGGCCTTTTTAATAAAGGAATTAAACCCAAATGTGTCTAACGTACCTTCCAAGTATTGCCAATTTACTCGGTCGAATGCCTTTTCGGCATCTAGGGAGATAAACAAAGACGCATTGTTGGACTCACCAGCTATTTGTATTAAATTTAGGATTCTACGAGTTCCGTCATTGGCTTGACGCCCTTTTACGAACCCTACTTGGTCCAACGCGATCAAAGAAGGTAGGCAATCATTTAGCCTATTCGCCAGTAGTTTAGCATATAGTTTTATATCGCAATTTAAAAGCGAAATTGGCCGAAAGTTAGCTGGGGAGTCTGGACTTTTCCCAGGTTTGGGCAGAGTGACAATAATGGCCTTTAACATTTCTGGAGGGGGATTAGGGTTGGCTGCAAATCCCTCAAACATGTCCTTCAAGTAGGGTAATAGAATTTCTGCAAATGATCTGTAATATTCATTTGGTAGGCCATCAGGCCAGGGAGACTTATTGTGTTTCGATTTAAGTAGTAATACTCTTATTTCATCTACAGATATCTGAGCATTTAAATGATTGAGCTGTTCTTCAGACAGTGTAGGTAATTTCACCTTTTCTAGAAAGGAATCAACTTGTTCTCTAGACACTGCCGTTATTTGTGTATCATTTTTAAGATTGTACAGAGAACTATAATACTCTGCAAAGGTCTCTGAGATATCTTGAGGATCATACACTCTTGTCCCATCTGTTTTTTTTATCCAGGCAATTTTTGTTCTTGCCATCTGTTGTTTCACTCTCCTAGCCAGAATTTTACTCGGTCTATCTCCTTGAACATAAAAGTTCCATTTTAATTTTTTTAATGTTTTTTCATACATAAAGAGGTGGTGTACTCGTAATTTTTCTCGAGAAGTTCTCAACTTTTCTCTTATTACTTCTGAGGGGATCATTTTCATTTGAGCTTCCAAGGATTTTATATTGCCTATAAGCATATCGAACTCTTTAGTTCTTTCTTTTTTGGCTCTGGCTGCGGCCTGAAGGAACAACCCCCTGACAAAAGCTTTGTGTGTGCACCAGAGAAGTTCAGGGGATGATGCAGATGGGGCATTAATTTCAAAGAATTCTTCCAAAGCATGTCCTACCGATGCCATGAGTGTTGGAGAATTTAATAGGAACGTATTTAAACGCCAAGGAGATTTAGGTAGTGCAGTATAATGATCTGAAATTATGAGCTCAATCGGAGCATGGTCTGACCAGGTAATCACACCAATATTAGAAGAGCGCGAGTTCATAAGAACTTGCCGATCCACCAAAAATAAATCAATCCTTGAGTATACTTTGTGCGGTGAGGAATAAAAGGTATAATCCCTTTCTGCCGCGTGTTGATACCGCCAAACGTCATGAAGTTCTTCTTCCCCTATCAATACATTTAGCTCCTGTGTCAATCTATTACCCCCGTCAGAACGGTCCATATCTTTATTTACCACTACATTGAAGTCTCCACAGATTATTAACCCCCCTTTTTTGTATTCTTTGGCTTTTGATAACACTTTTTTAATAAACGCTAGTTGTCTGACATTAGGGGCGTACAATGAAATTAAGGTATACACCAAATTATCTATTTCACACACTAAAATTATAAATCTGCCCTGCGGGTCAGAATAAGATTGAAGATACTTAAATGCTATGGTGTCCTTTACAGCAATAATCACCCCAGCTTTCTTTACCTCATTAGACGCATAATACATGTGAGGAAATTTTTTGTGTTTAAATAATTTACAATCTTTTGTGAGTAAATGCGATTCTTGTACACATAGAATGTCACAAGAGGACTGTAGGGCTTCTTTCCACATCATGGACCGTCTGAAGGGAGAATTCATACCATGAGCGTTAACCGAGATTAACTTCAGACCCATCAGGAGTAATGGGGATCACCGTAAGGGATGATACAGCACATAACCAAAAGAAAACCCAAAAACATTTTAACATAAACCATAGGTAATATTTCGAGATTACCAAATAGGACATTCCCTCTTTCAGGGAAAAGGTCACAGGGACTCAAGTTCAGCTTTCCTGTAAAGTAAAAGTTACTTCAAAACAGAAGGAGGAATGAAGAACGTCCCGGATTTTTCACGAAAGCCTTGACGAGAAAGATTTGTTTCTGCTGCAAATATCATTAGACGGGCAGCCGACGACTGGATCTTCTTTCATTATCGGACCATAGCGGGGCAACATTTTCCGGTCTGATGTTAGGAGGACGAGCAGGACTCTGATCTTGCGACGGGAGCAAATTCCAAGAATTAAGAAGCTCTTTCACTGCTGTCGGAGTGAAACAGATGTGTTGTTTTCCTTTATTCGTAATAATGATCTTCACTGGAAAGCCCCATTTGTAAAGAATCGCATTATCTCTTAGGATTTTTGTTGAGGAAGCAAATTCCTTTCGTCGTAGCATGGTTGCTGCCGAAAGATCCGGATACAGAACAATATCTTTAAACCTTTCTGGAAGCTCAGGGGAGGTCTTTAGACATCTTAAAAATTCATCTTTCACATGGAAGAAGTGAATCCGTGCTATCGTGTCGCGAGAAAGATGTGCAGCAATATGTTTGGGTTTAGGAATACGGTGAATTCTGTCAATTAGAAGCTCTTGAGTGTTTTTTTGCGGTAGGACAATGGCCATCATGTCAGTAAGGTATTGATGCAAAAGGTCCGGTGTGATCGATTCCGGTATGCCCCTGATGCGGATATTATTTCTGCGCGATCTATCTTCTAGATCTAAAACTTTACTGGAAAGTCTCATCACCTCCTCCTCCAAACTTGAATTAGCATCAATGAGCAAATTGTGGGATTTAACAACTTCCTCCATCTTATGTTCCATATGATCTGTTCTAGAGGCTATAGCTTGAATATCTGTTCTCAAATCTCCAATAACTTGTCTTATATCTGTTTGGAGTGATTCTCTCAATGAATCTAACAACCTTTTAATTGTGGGCTCCGAGACTGGCTGAGAGCCCATCTCATCTTGTGTATCATTATCTACCGATTCCGCTCTGGATGACGGAGCAGGCGAAGAAGGGGTACAAGGTATACGTTTATGCGCTCCCACTTGTTGTGAAGAGGACGGGTTGAAAAATTCCGTAAGTTTAGCAGGTTTGGCTTTAGTGTTCTTTTTGGATGTGCCTCCCATTGCCTCTCAGAATATTAAAAGAGATATATACAGATGAATATCATGTACAGTATACTGGTGAATTGAACCAACAAACGGTTTGTCCATACACACTTGTGGTGAACTTGCCACAAGATTTGAGCTTCCCCTTTATGCAGATGTAACTCTGTACCCAGGTCTGTAAGGTATCCTCCGACTACCTCCCAAGGCATGTAGTGGTGCCTCCAATTCAGAAATAAAAATGCAGTCCCTCTTTATCATCACCTTCAATCCTTAAGGGCCCAGACAGCTTATCATTGCGTACTCACTCAGATCAGGCCTCCCCAAACGATGGTTGCCAGACGCAATCCCAGCCAGAGCTGGTTGTCACAGTCCTCCCGCGATTTTCCACTGCGTGTAGCTGATGGCGGGTATTCTAACTCTTCACTGCCGCACCCTCTCCTTTTACTTGGAACTAGCCTGCACTTCTGACTTCTCCCCTGTCACCACGTGTGCAGCTTAATGGCGCCGTGCAGAAAATGGCCGACAGAGGAAGAAGGGCGTCGTCAGAGGATATCTTCCCACTGCTTGACTCACCCTGTCTCCGATGCCTCCGGTAAGTGCTCTCGAGATCCTCAGCTCCTTGTTTCGTCTTACTTATTACCACAGCGTATTTCCACTGTCTTCTTCCCCGCCGATGTTACTGAGATCTGCCGAGTTTACCTCGTCTCCACCGTGCTTGCCACACTCAAGTCCCTTTCTCCTCCGTTGCTGTCACACGCTCCCCCGACACCGGCCAGGTCGGATGCTTTCTGCAGGGTTATACTTGTAGCTCAATCTCCTCTCGTTACCCTCGACAATTTAGGTTTATTTGGGCCGTTTTAGGCTTTCTTATCCCGGAGCTCAGCAACTATGCGACTTCCTCCATTCACCTCCAGGCCACGCCCCGGGACATTTTTTTTATGATGGGGTGGGGCGCCGAAAAAGATAATTTCGCACAGGGCACCATCTATCCTAAGGCCGGCCCTGACAATAAGCCTCAGTACTCAGTGACCCCGATCTGCAACTTTAAGTGTTTTTCCACTTCTTGGCTGACTTGCTGTGGTTGCTAAACGCTTCCATTTTGCAATAATACCACTCACCATTGATACCGCGGAATATCTAGGAGGGAATACATTTTACAAACTAACTTACTGAAGTGGTGCCATCTTATTACAGTACCACACTCTCGGTGGTCTGAATGTAGATGCTCAATCTCCTTCTCTATAACTACTACCCTAAGTTCCAGCTCCTTGACTCGCGTTGTATGTTGGTTACCCTCAGAACGCAGTTCTTTTAAGCTTTTAAAAATAGCCTTGTCGACAGAGAAGGAACTATTTCCCTGGCCACCACCTGTACCAGCCTTTTTAGATCTTTAGGCTTCATTTCAAATAAGATGTATGTTATTTTCTCATCATCATAAGATGGGTTTAAATAGGGGAGCTTATTTGTTCCTGAAGATGCTTCTTTTGACAAATCTAGATGTGTATATGTAAATCCAATCCTATATTTTGTTTTCTCCTCCTGTTTTATTGCTTTGTTCTTTTTACATTATTAGTTCCTGCAAGCAAACCATTACCTAATCACATCTTGTTAATTTGTGCTGCTGATTGTGATCGTGGCATATTAAAGTTTCTTTAGTACTACTTTAATATCTTTTTATTTCTCTTCCTGACTATTTTTCTGCCATCTTTCAAAATAAAAATGAAAAATAGAAGATAAAGGAGGAAAGAAGTTAGAGACAATTTTGAGAGAAGAAGGGAATAAAAGACCCAGTTCCAATAGAGTTTCTTCTCCAATTACTGTAACCCAGAGATTTACCTCAAGACTCCTTTGCTAGGTGATATTAATCCTTTAATTTAAGTTTCCACAATGCCTCAGCCCATCACAGCCCTGCCTTCCTGCTCTCTCTTTCCCCATTTTTAAAGACTGTGGCACTTACTCCTCCTACAGACGAGCAGTTAACTTTCAAGCCACCTAGTTGAATCTTCCGCCTCGGCAGTCCCATCTGTTTATTACGCATGGTGATCTGCAGTTCCTGTTCTCCCCACCGTCACCTATTCAGGTGAGGCAGTAGTAGACAGAAGGAGTTGAGAGCACCAAAATAAGATTGGTGAAGAACAGCAAATTATTGGCTTTTCCACGTTTCAAATATCTGGCTGCTAATACACCAGGTTCAAAACCAATGCATCCATCTCTTCGACATTTCTCCTGGCATCTCGCTAAGATTCAAGGTCAGCTGAACAACGTCTCACCAGCAGAAGGAAGCATCTCGTCATGACCTTAGGGAGGGTAGTTAAGCGGCACCTCACTAAGCTCCAGAAGGGGGAAGCCGAGCAACTAGATAAACAGTCGAAGAGGGACAGTATATATGGACAGTGACGTCAGTGGCTACTCTTTGAGCAGAATTGCCCCATTGCCGACTCTGGCTGGGGATTCAGGAGCCCCTGACGTCAATGTCCATATATGAACAGTAACATCAAGGGCTTCCCCAAGCAGGGCGCTTAAGGTAGTGCTTCACCTGGGGATTCCTCAGCGAGCGGAGAAGTTCCCTCTGCTCCTCCACTCTGAACTAATTCTGAAGCAGGGAGCTAATGATTCCCTGCTTCAGAATTGGGTTCAACTGTATCTGTGTCCTGAGGATGCAGATACAGTTGACAGCAGGACATACCCATGGCCGCCCGGGACAGCGGGACACCGCCCGGAATCGGGGACTGTCCCGCTAAATCCGGGATTATTGGGCGATATGGCCGCTATAGACCTATGACAGAGAAGAGTGATACCTCCCTGCTCTGTTATAGCGTTCAATAGTATCTGATTCCGAAGGACGCAGATACTATTGAATGTGGCGTCGCTACCGCTGTAGCAGCCATACCGGCTGCTAGTGGAGCCTCCGGGCACGGGGGTGGTGGGGCCCGTGCCGGCAAGCGACACAGGCCCCCTCATGTTGCGGGCCCTGTAGCAGCCGCTATGGCTGCTACAGTGGTAGTTACCCCACTGGTCATGTTTTTTATGGAAATGTAATGTAGAAGAAGGGTGATTTTTTTCATTGAGATCATGCAGAAATCCCAGCCTTCTGAAAATACCACCAAACTCAGTGGTCCACATTTATTTAGACTGACGTATCTTATCAGTCTAAGTAATAGAATTTGATGAGTACCTATACAAATTGTAGACCCTTGGCTTTCGCCGAAAAATTATTTTGTTATGTGGGATCATTCTGAATTTATGGCTGCTGGGGAATATCGCTGTTACTTACTGTCCACTCCTTTTTTTTGGGGTGGATAGTCTAAGCGCTGCATACGGTATCGCCACTCTATATACTTCCCTATTTCTGCATGTTCGGGTCTCTGGCATATTTGCCAGGTTCCAAGATGGCCACCGCCCTCCCTTTAGACAATTGAATATGGCCACGATAGCCCCTCCTTCTATGCGCAGGCGCAGTACAAACTTGTATGCGACCTACAGTTATGGGCATGACCTTTGATGCCCGGATGTGCGTCCTTGCGCATGCGCGACGAGGGCAATATGGCGCTCACAAGCACGAGTGCATCTCCCGGTTTTTGTTGACACCTCTGGTACATCACGGTAGGCATATCCTTATCCTGATTGTAATACCCATAGGCTGTGTATACTCTGCTTTCATAGGACAGGGTTACAATCCCCTCCCCTTGCGTCTCTTATTTAAGTTGACCATTATTCCATCAGTCAGTACCCCTTGAGAAAGCTGACGGCGAAACACGCGTCAGGGGCGGTCAGTGAGGAGTTATTTCGTGCATGATCCACCATGCAATCCACGGGTTTGTACAGTTCTCTTAGCCCATGAAGTAGGGCCAGTATTGGGTTCAATTGTTCAGCCCTAGCCCTGTATTCTGTATAGGTGTGCACAATTTTGTGCCTTGTGGCTAGGTGTATAATACATCTACGGCTTCCTCTTCTTGCTCTATAATTTGGCTTATGATATATCATCTTTTGATGTCGATTTCTGTACTGTACCACATCACATGATGTTTACATTATGCTAGCATCTTATATGGATTATTTACGCTGTTTCTCCACACTTTCCTTTTTAACGTGTGTAATACTGTTTTTATCTTGTGATGGCCAATTTGCTGTTATGTGCATTATACATAAAGTTTGTTTTATACTGTCATAGGCACATTATTTGTGCTATGTGTTGTTTATTCTTTGGATATACTATTTGTCCTTGCAATCTTGCATAGGTATTAAGTAAAAGAATTTGTTGGAGTAATTTTTGCCAAATTGATGAAATGTTGCAGGCCCCTTAATAAAGTTGCTACATTTGAGACTTTTTAATAGTCAGAATGCCAAAAGAGCGAGAAAAGGATGCGGCACTGGTAATATCGTGTTACCACACTTTGTTGTAGCACATTGTAAGATATTTGTAACTCACCTGGTGAGGTTGTGCAAGTCTAGGCACAACGCTACTGTTTGGCGTTAGTGTCGGTTGCACCGTTTCTTAGGATGCCGGCTGCCACCCACTGCTATCCCTCGGGTGGAATCCCTTGTTCCCGGGGAGAACTATTTATTAGGAGTAGGCAGGAAAAATTTGCAGCATTACGGGTCACGACGCCTGTCAAGTAATTCCACATATGAAGAAAATAGAACCCCAGCACATATTGTGGGATCTCGTCCCTACCCTACTAGCACCACACTAACAAATCGAGGAGTGCATCCCAATATTTATTCTTGATCTTAAGTAATTCCACATAGACACATAAGACATATATGTGGAATTACTTGCCAGGTGCCGTGACCCCTAAAACTGCAAATTTTTCCTGCCTTCTCCTAACTTATTTTGGCACTTTATAAATGTGGCGACTGACATGAAAACGTGCAATTTTTATCAGAAATTTATCGCACACCATTATTTTCGCTATTATTTTCAGGTAGCAGTTATTTACATAATAATTGGCATATTTCACAATAGGAGTCCCCTTCTGCTAAACTCTATGGAAATGTTACAATTCATTTCTACTGTAAGCTTTCAGTGCAGATATCTATGCAATGACATTGCAATGGAATATGTTAATTTCAATATAACGTCATGTCTCTTGCTCTAGTTGTACGTGCCAATTACATTTCTGGTTGAGGCATATCTAATGTGTCTAAAATGGCAGTCACTGTTTGCTAATTTCAATCCATATGGACCATTAACAAGCTTAGCTTCAAGGTTATGCCTGCGTGGGCACAACTGAGTCAATCAAAATGACATACTGAGACTCATGGGGACCTTAAATGTGTAGAAAAATATTTAAACACTAAACCTAGGAGAAATTTAGCTGTACAAGAATGCCTTACAAAACATGTACTCCAAAAACTTGTCTAGTGGCCCTTGTTAGGCTATGTTCACACGGAGTATTTTGGGGGAGGAATATCTGCCTCAAAATTCCGTTTGGAACTTTGAGGCAGATATTCCTCTCCCTGCACGCCGATTTTCGCGGCGATTATCGCGCTGTTTTTCGCCCGCGGCCATTGAGCGCCGCGGGCATAAAACAGCGAGAAATACCCTTTCTCCTGCCTCCCATTGAAGTCAATGGGAGGTCAGAGGCGGAAGCGCCCGAAGATAGGGCATGTCGCTTCTTTTTCCCGCGAAGCAGTTTTACTGCTCGCGGGAAAAAGACGCCGACGCCTCCCATTGAAATCAATGGGAGGCGTTCTCGGGCCGTTTTTGCCGAGTTTTGCGACGCGGTTTCCGCGTAAAAAAACTCTGCAAAATACCCCGTGTGAACATAGCCTTAAAGAGGTTTTCCCATCAGAGACATTTATGACATATCCATAGGATATGTTATAAATGTTAGATAGATGTGGATCCCACCTCTGGGACCCACACATATCTCTAGAACTGGGCCCCGTCAACCCCATTCTACTCCTTTGTGTTGTGGCTGAAGCGTGTGATCTCCGACCATGAATTACAGAAACAGCGTAGCTTGCTGAGCTACGCTGTTTCCATAACTCCCATAGTAGTGAATGGCAGTTACGGAAGCAGCGTAGCATGCGAGCTACGCTGTATTCATAACTACCATGCGGTTTTTTTCAGACATTAGCAATCATTTAATAACGGCACCAATTTGTGGTAAAATGGCATGTGCTACGTGTTGTACTGGACACTTGTTACGATTTGATTGTTTGCATTAAACCAGTGTTTCTCAAGGTGCGGTACACGTACCACAAAGGTACATGTACCCACAAGGAGTACAGTTTAGCACAAACCATTAGGGTAGAAACACACTATGCTGCGTAAAACTACACAGTGTAACCGCCCTGGTAGCCGCAGGGAATTCCGTCCAAATTGTGGTGCGGTTTTTCGGGCGGCATGTCCGATGTGGAAATCACGCAGCAATAATAAAAAAATTAGTTGAAACTTACCCGCCCGTAGTCCCGGCGACGCGTATCTCTCTCTCTCTTCTGAGCGCAGCCCGCCCTCCTGTGATGACGCTGTAGTCCATGTGACCACTGCAGCCCTTGATTGGCTGCTGCTGTCACATGGGATGAAACGTCTTCCCAGGGGGCCGAGCTGCACTCAGAAGAGAGGAACGCATCGCTAGGACTACGGGTGGGTAAGTATGAGCTTTATTTATACATTTCAAATGAAAAATATTTTTCAAAAGTCGCAACACAAAGTACTTTGTTGCGGGTTTTACCATCCCATTGAAATCAATGGGGGAAAACCCGCAACAGAAGAGCAGAGATTCTGCAGCATTAATTGACATGCTGCGGCGTCTAAAACCGCATCGCAGGTAAAAAAAAAATTTCGGCTGATTTTTTTTGCGCTGTTTGGATGAGGTTTGTTCAAATCTCACCCACACTGCTGCTACTGTATTACGCCTCAGATTTCCCGCCATGAAATCCGTTGCGGGAAATCCCCAGTGTCTAAGGGTAGGAACACACACAACACTGCGTATTTTCAGGCTGCATTTAGAAGAGAGATGCGCCGCCATGACTACGGTCGGTTAAGTTTAATTTTTTTATTGCCGCGGGATTTTCGCAGCGGACATGCCGCCCGAAAAATCGCACCACAATTTGACTGCTGCTACCAGGGCGGATACGCTGTGTAGCTTTACGCCACTTATTCGTCCTTATTCCGCCTTAGTGTATTCATACCCTAAAAGTTGCCCTACCGTTCAAGACTGATTTTTAATTTGTTGGCAGATGATTGATGTGTGATCTGACATGCTTACAGAGTGAGGGTAAGGACACACACAGCTGATACGCTGCGTAAAATTAAACAGTGCATTTATCCTGGAAACTGAACTGAATTCCGTCTAAAAGACCGTACCAAATTGTGGTACAGTTTTTCAAGTGGAATGTCTGCTGCGGAAATACTGAAGGATAAAAAAAAAGTTTATACTTACCACACAGGCATTGTCATGGCGACGCGTCCCTCTTCTCTGAGTGCAGCTCGGCCTCCTGGTATGACACTGCAGTCCATGTGACTGCTGCAGCCTCAGCGCACTCAGAGCTGCACTCAGAGCAGAGGATCATGTTGCTATGACAACGGCTGGGGGTATTTATAAACTTTTTGTTGTTTCTCACCCCAAAAAGGCTTTTTTCTGATTGGCGATTTTTGCAGCGGAATCACAGCTTTTCGGTTATAAAAATTGAATGGAAACCTGTCAGGTAGTTTTAACCCCTTGTACTGAAACCATACAGTAATACACGACCTAACAATATTTCCAAAGATTCCCCTGTATGATTTTTTTCAGCTGTAGCATAACCTATAAAATCAACTTTTAACCCCTTCCCTCTTTGGCCACTTTTGACCTTCCCGACAGAGCCTCATTTTTCAAATCTGACATGTTTCACTTTATGTGGTAATAACTCTGGAATGCTTTTACCTATCCAAGCGATTCTGAGATTGTTTTCTCGTGACACATTGGACCTTTTGTAACTGGCAAAATTTGCCTGATACATTCAGTATTTAATTGCGAAAAACACCAAAATTTGGCGAAAAATTGCAAAAATTTGCATTTTTCTCAATTTAAATGTATCTGCTTGTAAGACAGGCAGTTATACCACACAAAAATGTTGCTAATTAACATCCCCCATATGTCTACTTTAGTTTGGCATCGTTTTTTGAACATCATTTTATTTTTCTAGGACATCACAAGGCTTAGAACTTTAGCAGCAATTTCTCAAATTTTCAAGAAAATTTCAAAAGGCTATTTTTACAGGGGCCAGTTCAGTTCCGAAGTGGCTTTGAGGACCTTAGATATTAGAAACCCCGAATAAGTCACCCCATTTTAAAAACGGCATCCCTCAAAGTATTCAAAACCGCATTTAGAAAGTTTCTTAACCCTTTAGACATTTCGCAGGAATTAAGGCAAAGTAGAGGTGAAATTTACAAAGTTCATTATTTTTTTCCAGAAATTTATTTTGAATCCATTTTTTTTGTACCACAGAAGTTTTTAACAGAGAAATGCAACTCAATATTTATTGCTAGGGTTCTGCAGTTTTAGGAAATATCCCACATGTGGCTCTAATGTGCTACTGGACTGAAGCACCGGCCTCCGAAGCAAAGTGGCACCTAGTGGATTTTGGACACTCCTTTTTATTAGAATTTATTTATGTGAGCTTTGAAGAGGTCTTGTGGTACTAAAACAGTGGAAACCCCCCAAAAGTTACCCCATTTGGGAAACTACACCCCTCTAGGAATTTATTTAGGGGTGTAGTAAGCATTTTGACCTGCCAGTTTTTTTGTAAAAATTTTTGGAACTAGGCCATGAAAATTAAAATCTACATTTTTTCAAATAAAATGTAGGTTTATCTAATTTTTTTTCATTTCCACAAGGACTAAAGGAGAAAAAGCACCATAAAATTTGTAAAGAGATATTTCCCGAGTAAAACAATACCCCACATGTGGTAATAAATGGCTGTTTGGACACACGGCGAGGCTGAGAAGGGAAAGAGCGCCATTTGGCTTTTGGAACTCAAATTTAGCAGGAATGGTTTGCGGTGGCCATGTCGCATTTGCAAAGCTCCTGAGGGGACAAAACAGTGGAAACCCCCAACAAGTGACCCCATTTTGGAAACTACACCCCTTGAGGAAATTATTTAGGGGTACAGTGAGCATTTTGACCCCACAGGTGTTTTACAGAACTTATTGGAAGTAGGCCGTAAAAATGAAAATCTAAATTTTGGATTTTGGTATGGTTTCTGGGCGCCATGTCACATTTGCTGAGCCCCTGTAGTACTAGTACAGTGGAAATACCCCAAAAGTGACTCCATTTGGGAAAATGCACCCCCTGAGGAATCATCTAGGGGTATAGGGAAAATTTTGATCCCAAAGGTTTTTTTGCTGAGCTAATTAGAATTAAGCCATGAAAAATATATATTTTTTCCAATAAGATGTCGTTTTAGATCAACATTTTTCATTTTTACAAGGAATAGAGAAGAAAAATCACCCCAACATTTGTAAAGCAATTTTTCCCAAGTACAGTAACACCCCATATGTGGTTATAAACGGCACATATATGAGAGCATTCAGAAGAAAAGGAGCAGTATTTATCTTTTGGAGTGTAGATTTTGCTGGAATGGTTTGCGGACAGCATGTTGCATTTGCAAAACCCCTGATGTATCAAACAAAAGTGACCCCGTTTTAGAAACTACACCCCTAAAGGCATTTATCAAGGGGTGTAGTGATAATTTAGACTCCACAGGTGTTTTTCAGAAATTAATATGCAGTGGATGGTGCAAAGTGAACATTGCAATTTTTCCACTGATCTGCCTATTCACCGAACGATATGTTGTGCCCCTGGAGAATCTTACCCCATAAATTGTTAAGCGGGTTCTCCCGGGTATGGTAATGCCTTACTTGTGGACATTAATTGCTGTTTGGGCACACTGTAGGGCTAAGAAGGGAAAGACCGCCATTTTGAGCATGGATTTTGCTTGGTAGTTTTTCTGTTTGGGGTATTGCTGGTATTTCAGTTTATAATGTGGTGGCGTATGTAATCTGTGAGGAGCACATCAGGGCATAAGAAGAGGGTATAATAATGGGGTAAATACAATACAATTATCCATAGATGTGTGTTACGCTGTGAAGCGATCCGTTATGCACAGGCCAGTGTTGCACTGATAAACAGTTTTCTTTCTTACCCCCTTTTGTAACGCTCTGCCCCTTTTGGGGACTTTTTCTCCTTCGTAGTCTGGGAAATTTTGCTGGGAAAGTTTTGCGCTGGTATAATACGGGCACCCTCGCTTCCAGCGGATGTGCTATGTCCCTTCCCTTTTCCCTAGTTCCTCAATTCTAGGGCCCTGAAACTGAAGGAATGTTCCCCTCCGGCTTGCGCATTGAGATGTTTTTTCATCACCGCATTACTAGTGCCATAACTTTTTTATTTTTCAGTTGATTGAGCGGTGTGCAGCTTGTTTTTTTGCGAGACGGGCTGTAGATTGACTTGGTACCATTTAGGAACACATACAACTTTTTGATCACTTTTTATTTCTTTTTTTGGCAAAGCAAATTACCAAAAACAAGCAATTCTGGAATAGTTTTTTATTGTTTTTTTTTTTCGGCATCCACAGTGCGCCATAACTTACATAGTAACTTTATTCTGCGGGTCGATACGATTACGGAGATACCAAATGTATATAGTTTTTTTTTTATGTATTGCAGCTTTTGCACAATAAAATCACTTTTTTTTTATAAAATCATTTGTTTTCTGTGTCGCCATATTCTAAGACCCATAACTTTTTTCTTTTTGCGTGGACAAAGCTGTGTCAGAGATTATTTTTTGCGGGACGGATTGCCGTTTTTATTGGTACTATTTTGGAGTAAATGTGACTTTTTGATCATTTTTTATAGCATTTTTTGGGAGGAGATGTGACCTAAAAACAAAGATTCTGGCATTGCTTTTCATTTTATTTTTTACGGCGTTCACCGTGTGGGATAATTGACACAATAGATTTGTAGTTTGGGTCGTTACAGATGCGGCGATACCAATTATGTATAGTTTTTTAATTTTGTAACGGTTTTTCCCATAATAAAAGACTTACTATGGGAAAAAAAAGGCAGTTTAGCTTTTTCTTTTACTTGAAACTTGTGTTTTTATTGTTTTACGACATTTTTATTAACTTTTTTTGACTTGTCCCACTAGGGCACTTGAGGGCCTGATGCCACGATCGCTACTCTAATACACTGCTCTACATACGTAGTGCAGTTTATTAGCGCTGTCAGTTATTCACTGATAGCAAGCCTATGAGGACATGCCGTACGTGGGTCCTCATCGGCTCCCGTACAAGGCAGACTCGGACGCCATTATTTGGCCTCCGATTTCCATAGCAACCCAGCGATTGCGTCGATGGGTTGCCGGTTGGGTTAAAACCCATCAAATGCTGCGCACTATTGAGCGCAGCATCTGAGGGGTTAATCAGCCGGATCGGAGAATAGCTCCAGTCCTGGCAGTTACAGGAGGGTGCCAGCTGTATAATACAGCTGTCAACCCGCGGTGATGGTGTCGGCTCTGCTTCTGAGCCAGCACCATCACTGCGACGTAACTGTACTGCGGTTTGTGGGAACACCTTCCCGACAGCGCCGTATATATATATATGGCGGATGTCGGGAAGAGGTTAAAATGGCGCACACTATATGCTAATTACTTAGTAAAGACTCATGGGGTGTTGCCGCTATCCTGAAGGGTCACATAGTCCTGCTTTCAAACCCACCTCTCAATGCTTTGTTGACATCCCCGTGGCTGTTCTACAGAGGGCCGCCATCAGAAATTTTGGGGCCCCAACAGTGAGATTGGTCAGGGCCCCTGGGGGTTTACCATTTGAGCCTGTAAATGGAGGGAAGTGAGCAGAATGGTCAACGGGAAGCATTGTAAGCAGCGACCATTGGGGAAGGTTGTCAAACTGGTTTTCTGAGATATTAAAATTACTTTAATAGGACATTAGGTTGAAAATAGATCAAATTGTAATGTACTTATCTTACTAATTCTGTGACATTCCCGCACTGCAGGTACCCGCCTGCCCCCAGTCCTCTCTGTTTACCTTGCTTACACAATGACGTGATGTGTTCATGTCACGTAATTGTGGCAGCTAGTCACCGCCATACTAAGTAAGAGTACTGGAGGTGTGGGAACAGCACAGTATTTAGAGCAAACACAAATACAATTACATTTATTTTTAAAATTCTGGCCCTATTGACCCTAATTTAAATGGAATCTGTCAATAGGTTTATACTGCCCTATACTAGGGCAGCATAAAGTAGTGCCAGAAACCCTGATTTAATGGATGTGTCACTTGTCAATATGGTTTAATTTTCATAAAGTCACAGTTTATCAGATTCAGCGCGAGCTGAGCCTCCATAGTCATGGTAGGCTTAGATACAGGGTGTAGCGTCCATGGCCGCAGGACGTCGGGTATACTCACCTCCCGACGCCCGCAGCCATGGATCCGTGAGCGCTGGTCCCCATCTCCTTCCTAGGAGCCGCCAGCGCTCACTTCCGCTCCGTTCGGCTGCGTCCCGTAGGGTGCGCGCGCACGCTCGTGCCCGGCCTTAACGGGCCAGCGCGCGCAAATAGGAGGAAGTCATCATCATCAACTGCCACGATTTCCTGGTCTATAAGAAGGCCCCTGGCCTTCTAATCTTTGCCTGAGCGTTGTTAGTTTTCCCAGTCTGTCTTGCAAATGGTCCCTTAGTGTTCCCCGTTCCTGTTTCCCGTGCAGTGCCTTAGTATCTAGTCGTGCCATGTCCTGTGCCATCTGCCACGTCTGGAGGAATCCGCCACGTCCTGTGTCATCTGCCACGTCCGGAGGAATCCACCACGTTCTGTGTCATCTGCCACGTCAGGAGGAATCCGCCACGTCCTGTCATCTGCCACGTCCGGAGGAATCCGTCATGTTCTGTATCATCTGCCACGTCCGGAGGAATCCGCCACGTCTGGCGCAACTTGCGGCTTCTGTGTCATCCGCCACATTTGGCGCTATCTTTTGTACCCATCTCCATCTGTGCCAGAGCTGCGGCCACCGTCTGGACTACCCAGGCACCCTTGTGCGGGACATTGTATTTCTGGGGTGTCCTGTTGTTTTGCCAGCTACCTCCCCGCTACGACGGTACGGCCTAGTGGGTCCACTAACCCGCTTCGTGACACAGGGCCTCAGCAGGCAGTAACAGTATAATTACCCTCCTCTTCGGCACCAGGTGCAGATGAGGTCCTGACGCTATCCAGCGTCGTCACGTCCACTGCTCTGGGAACGAGGAGGGTAAGTATACTGTTATAACTATAGTAACAGGGGTCCATGTAGTTTATTACATAGGTTCCAGTTGCTATAGTAACTTTTAATAGACGTGGTGCGGGGGGGGCGTGGGCCGACCGCTGCGACCCCCTATAGCTACGCGGTCGCAGCGGGGCCGTGTTTAGCCCAAGCCCCTGACGGGTGTACCATCTGTTCTGCCCTGATGGCGGCCCTGGTTCTACATCACTACCAGTCTTCTCCAACTTTCTCGGATGAGCCATTGCCTAGTACTCCATGGGCACGCACCGTGCAGCGAGGTGTATTCTGCCTGACTTTATCTCTGCATCAAACATGCCAGGGAGTACAAGGCAACGGAGGAGGCTGGTAGTGATGTAGAACAGCCAGGTGGATGTCAATCAAGATCTGGGGGGGCCATTTCAGTTTCCGCTAAGGCAGCAAAAAAGCTAGAATCGGCCCTGCCCCATAAGGGGTCTACAACACAGTGGCCAGATGTTTGGTGTAAGTCAATAAGAAAATATTAATGTCTGATCACAAAATGTGTTTTAGTTTGTAACGATTTTCATTTTTTTTTAACAAACTGCAGCATTCTCTAGTCTCACTTTTTTCAGGTGTTTTATTCCCAGGGACCCCCATTGAGCTCAAATTCCTCCAAAACTTCAACTACATTGTTTTTTTATATTTCTGTGGCAGTTTATAAAACGTAAAAAAAAATTGTGTGAAAAAGTCGTTTTGCTATTTTATTCCCTCTCACTTGTCACCACCTCCCCTAAGAACAAATCTCTCTGATACAGAAGACAATCTAAGTTTAAAAAAAAATGAGCCATAAGATATGTGATAAGGAATCAATTGGTAATTTGCATTTAATAAAGAAGTTCCATGCAGCAAAGACATAAATTGGGCATTGAGATTTTTTTATCATTACTCTGACTGTCTTTGTTGCAAAAAAAACACTTGAGCACCAGAGTTGAAATGAACAGCTCTACTCTCAACTTGCAATAATGATATAAATGTTATTATAGCCTAGCAGAAGTACTTTGCTGGAAATCTAAGAGCATTATATAAATTTCAGTAAATGCAGGAATGGAATAAAACAGTGTCATTCTATTTATTTTCCTCTTACCACAAATGCATCCATTTCATTACAAACCAGTAAATCTTGTAATAGAATTGGTAGTATTGGATATATATAATGTAAACCATGCATTAAGACGTCAAAACCTATTTTGTGAACATTTATTCTTTTTTGTAGACCTTTTAGATTGTAACTAATGCATTTTTTAAATTAAATAAGCCATAAAGCATTTCTGAAAAGCATGAATGCATATGAAGTGGCTCATGAAGGCTCAAGCGCTAAGCACTCAGTCTCAAATCCAAATGGGGTGGATATGCGTCAAACCAACCACGAAAAGTATCAGGAGACAATAAGGAATAACAGGCTGTGCATAAAGAAGCGGTGCCAGGCAGCTGCTCTTCAATTTGATATAGCAAACATGTTAACTCTTTCCAAGGATTGAAAAAGACAAATTTACGCTCCGTGTTGGAGGCTCTTTAACCACTTAAGAATATGGCTAATATTGGACTTCATGAAGCAGCATATGTTTTAGTTTTTGCCTTACTATATTCCAAGAGCCATAATGTTTTTGTTCCATTGACGTAGATTCAGGATATATATTTTTGTTGCATATAACACATCACTTCATTCTTATAATTGTTTTTTAATTCCATAATTTTTTTTTAGGCCATTCTTTGAACATTCTATATTCAAAAAAACGTTATTGTACCGGTTATTACAATTTATGTAATACCTAATATGTGTATGTTATTAACCCCTTAAAGGGAACCTGTCAGCGGTCTTTTACTTCTGTCTGATAGGCTTCATTCACATCTGCGTCAGGGCTTCGTTCTGGCGTTCCATCAGACTTTCCGTTAGTCGACTACGGTATTGTTTCCGTCAAAACGACGGAACCCCTGCACAACGGAGACAAATGGAAACCATTGAAATCCGTTTGTTTCAGTCAGGGTTCTGTTCTGACAGAAAGCTCAGCCAGAACGCCGGAACGGAGCCCTGATTCAGATGTGAACGAAGCCATAGTTAAGAGATTCTTGTGAACATACATTTCGATTTTTGTACCGCAGTGTGGTGTTATAGGTAATATCATCAAAAGTAGGTTATTAGGAGGTCAGTTCATAACTCCTTCTGACACAGAAGATACAACTGATTTACATAAGAAATGCAGATCTTTGGCCATCAAAGGACGTCCACTGTCTGACAAATGTTTAATTGGCCCTTTCCTCACGAAGGTGCGAGATGTGCTGATTAAGGATTTGTCACCAGGGCTTGTATCTGGCCTTAGATAGCATTCTCACCTACGGCTGGAGGTAATTGCCAAAACATCCTGACCAAACATCTAAAGATATGCAAATGGATGTCAGGGGTGTGTCTGTCTGGGGACCAGGAGAAACATGGGAGAATGGCATGGTGTTCAAAGAAAATATGATACATCAAGGCAAACCCCATCATAATTGATATCTGTAGTGACCCACATAGCTAGTTATGATCAAAGGAAATAGCCCTTACCTATATGTCAAATTCACATCCATACGCCCAGAGGAAGTACCTGAAATTTGATGTTGGCTAAGAACATGGGCCTATTATAGTGGTGTTTGATATTCCCTGGTTGGTAAATGTCTGCACAGGTGAGTGCAGGTAATATTATATTTCTAGGGGATTCCTGCAAGGACACATGACCACTTTTATGTTTCTCTATAGAAATACAACTGTGTAATGGGAGGAGTACGCTTCATTATCATATAAACAGCCTCCTCTCAGTGACATCACCAGCCAGTGGACTGGAGGGAAAAAACTGGGTTTAAAAGTTTGGGGTCACCCAGACAATTTTGTGTTTTCCATTAAAACTCACATTTATATTTATCAAATGAGTTGCAAAATGACTAGAAAATATAGTCAAGACATTGACAAGGTTAGAAATAATGATTTTTATTTGAAATAATAATTTTCTCCTTCAAACTTTGCTTTCGTCAAAGAATGCTCCATTTGCAGCAATTACAGCATTGCAGACCTTTGGCATTCTAGCTGTTAATTTGCTGAGGTAATGAGGAGAAATTTCACCCCATGCTTCCAGAAGCCCCTCCCACAAATTGGATTGGCTTGATGGGCACTTCTTGCGTACCATATGGTCAAGCTGCTCCCACAACAGCTCTATGGGGTTGAGATCTGGGGACTGTACTAGCCACTCCATTACAGATAGAATACCAGCTGCCTGCTTCTTCCCTAAATAGTTCTTGCATAATTTGGAGGTGTGCTTTGGGTCATTGTCCTGTAGTAGGATGAAATTGGCTCCAATCAAGCGCTGTCCACAGGGTATGGCATGGCGTTGCAAAATGGAGTGATATCCTTCCTTATTCAAAATCCCTTTTACCTTGTACAAATCTCCCACTTTACCAGCACCAAAGCAACCCCAGACCATCACATTACCTCCACCATGCTTGACAGATGGCGTCAGGCACTCTTCCAGCATCTTTTCAGTTGTTCTGCGTCTCACAAATGTTCTTCGGTGTGATCCAAACACCTCAAACTTCAATTCGTCTGTCCATAACACTTTTTTCCAAACTTCCTCTGTCCAATGTCTGTGTGCTTTTGCCCATATTAATCTTTTCCTTTTATTAGCCAGTCTCAGATATGGCTTTTTCTTTGCCACTCTGCCCTGAAGGCCAGCATCCCAGAGTCGCCTCTTCACTGTAGACGTTGACACTGGCGTTTTGCGGATACTATTTAATGAAGCTGCCAGTTGAGGACCTGTGAGGCGTCTATTTCTCAAACTAGAGACTCTAATGTACTTGTCTTGTTGCTCAGTTGTGCAGCGGGGCCTCCCACTTCTTTTTCTACTCTGGTTAGAGCCTGTTTGTGCTGTCCTCTGAAGAGAGTAGTACACACCGTTGTAGGAAATCTTCAGTTTCTTGGCAATTTCTCGCATGGAATAGCCTTCATTTCTAAGAACAAGAGTAGACTGTCGAGTTTCACATGAAAGCTCTCTTTTTCTAGCCATTTGGAGAGTTTAATCGAACCCACAAATGTAATGCTCCAGGTTCTCAACTAGCTCAAAGGAAGGTCAGTTTTATAGCTCCTCTAAACAGCAAAAGTGTTTACAGCGGTGCTAAAATAATTGTGCAAGGGTTTTCAAGTGTTTTCTAATCATCCATTAGCCTTCTAACACAGTTAGCAAACACAATGTACCATTAGAACACTGGAGTGATGGTTGCTGGAAATGGGCCTCTATACACCTATGTAGATATTGCATTAAAAACCAGACGTTTGCAGCTAGAATAGTCATTTACCACATTAGCAATGTATAGAGTGTATTTCTGATTAATTTAATGTTATCATCATTGAAAAAAACTGTTCTTTTCATTCAAAAATAAGGAAATTTCTTAGTGACACTAAACTTTTGAACGGTAGTGTATGTATTGTACTCCTAATAAGCTCTGCCTCTGGAGGGCTAACATGGCCGACCTGGGGACCTTCAGAATTCCCCTTACTGCCATGACAAAGTATCAGCTATAATATACATCTGATACCCACAGCGTACAGAGCAGGCTCAGTCATGAGCCTGCCCCATCCCCCGTCACACTATGACAAACATCATTCTGCGGAAAGGGGTTAATGTTTAATAACTTGTATCTAATAAAAACGTTGTTTTTTTTTAATAATCTCGTTTATTTTTTTACCATTTATTTTATTACAATTATTTTTTTTTTCCACTTGAGGACTTTTATTAAATTATTTTGTTGTGCCTTGGAAGACCTATGTATTTTAATGCATTATACCCTGTGTATGTACAGTCATGTATGGGGGCATTTATTAGGCCTAGGGCTGTCCCTTAAAACTGTCCGCCCTGGTGATCGCTACCTTTTGTTGATGGTGCGATGGCTATTCATCACTGCATCAAAAGGGTTAATGTAAAATCCTAACTGTTGCCAAGGAATGGCGGCCCTCAATCACAGCCGTTCCCCTGTGCCTGAGTGATCACAGCTCAATAAATGTAAGTCTACTGATGAAAAAACACACATCAATCTCTAGAAGCTCATTACCCATTAACTCAACAACTTTTCAGAAATTTCCATTGATTGTGGAATAGTGTTCTTGTATAAACTTCAGGTAACATTTTACATATCAAAGTGAGACACAGTCTTTGTAGCTGCTCTTTGCTCTGGCTAATAGATGAGGGATATAAATAAGGGATCTACCTTCGAATTCCCTAATAGGGTATTTGAAAATAGTTGTTTTTTTTCTAAACCAGACAACCCCTTTAAGTAACATATGGATTCTATATTGTCACATGGGCGATGTTGGTGTTTGGTAACTTAATAAATCCAATAGTAATTGAACCCCTTTCTGACCCAAGACTAAAATGTTGTCCATGAACGGCTGTCATCTTCGTCATAATGATTTCACGGGTAGTGCCACAACTGCCCTGATTGGCAGTTAACCTAAGTCTGGTTTTTGAGCCTGAAAAATGCCCCTTCTTCACAGCACAGTCTACCAACACAGCTATGGATTAAGATGTTAGCTGTCACAGGTTAATGATTTTGGTCAATATTGGAGAACCAGACCTGTGAGAATTCTTTTATTCTTTGTACAACATATGCATAAATTAATACTAATAAGTACCTGTTTTACTTTGTGCAGTTATGGTTTTTTTCCCCTGCTACATGCCATGTGCAGTGGTAATGCAAGTTATTATATTGTTGTTTCTTCACCCAAATTATTAAACATCTCAGGTGCTATACATTCTGTATTGCCAGCTGAGATGTTTTCTGGATGCTGTGTTCATTTAATCACATCACTTTACTCACCACTGAACACTGAAAGACAATTAAATAGAGGTAAATTGTAGCTGTTGGAAATTGGCACGTGTTCTGTTTGCAAAAAAACTTATTTACGCTCTGGAGAAAAGTTAGCAAATTAACTGGAAAAGTCTAGTTCTCCTGCACACATAATGAATATGAAATATTTTATTTCACCATTAAGATAAGCATCTGTCTCAAACATATTTTAATTAAATCAGGTCCTGGTTCTTAGTCACCATCAGCAAGATACTGTTTGTTGCCCTAGGCAAAGAGAACAGGGCAGTGGCAAAGCTATAGGGGTCGCAGCGGTCGCGAGTGCGACCGGGCCCCGAAGCCAGGGGGCCCACGGCCCCCCGCACCACATCAATAAAAAGTTACTATAGTAACTCGGGCCACGGGCCCCTGTTACTATAGTAACTGACAGTACTTACCTTCCTGGTTCCGAAGCGCAGCGGAGGTCCTGACGTCACAGTGCTGTGTGCAGCGCATGATGTCACAACGCTATGCGCCGCGCACAACATCGTGATCCTGGATAGAGTCAGGACAGAACTTCCGCCGCGGCTGAAGAGGAGGGTAAGAATAATATCCCTGTCTGCTGAAGCTGATTGGCGGGGTCCGACTCCCAGGAGCCGGCCAATCAGCTGTTTTGAAGGGGCCACAGCACTCGTACGAGAGCTGCTTCCCCTTCATTCCGGTCACTTGCTCACACTGTGAATCCGTGTCGGCGATTCACAGTGTGAGCGAGTAAGGGAAATGAAGGGGAAGCAGCTCTCGTACGAGTGCTGCGGCCCCTTCAAAACAGCTGATTGGCCGGCTCCTGGGAGTCGGACCCCGACACATCAGCTATTGATGGCCTATCCGGCCAATCACATGGTAGGCTTAGATACATGGCCCATGTGTGATCCTGTCTGATGGGCCATGTATTTAAGCCTACCACACGGTAGGTTTAGATACAGGGCCCCAGCACACAGTAATCTTATACTGTATAAGATGACTGTCTGCTGGACCCTGTATCTAAGCCTACCTTTTGGTAGGCTTAGATACAGGGTCCCACAGACAGTATCACACATAGGCCATGTATCTAAGCCTAACATATGTGTTACTGATCGTTTTTTGTGTGTTTTCTTACAGGTTCGGTCGTTGGACTACGTCGGATTCGAGGACTACTTCGATGATGGCTTTTTTTTATTATCAATAAAATGGTTAATGAAGGTTGTGTGTTTTTTTTAATTTCAATAAAATATTTTTTCTATGCCTTTGTGTTTTTTTTTAAACTATATTACTACCGCCTTAGTAATGGCCGCCAGCTGATTGACAGCATACATTGCTAAGGCGGGGCTTAGTGTTAGCCGGTGCAGAGGCTAAGACTAACCCTCTTTATTACCCCGGTACCGACCACCACCAGGGGTGCTGGGAGGAGCCGAGTAGGATCCAGTACTTGACCATCTGTAGTGATGTACGGGCAATGGGGCGACCGCAGGCTGGTATTATCAGGCTGGGAAAGGCCAGAAACAGTGGCCCTTCCGACCCTGGTAATGCTAGGCTGCTGCTGCTTTTTTGTATCTGGCTGGTTATGAAAAATGGGGGGCCCCCACGTCATTTTAAAAAAATAATTGGAAAGAACGATGTGGGGTCCCCCCCAATTTTCATAACCAGCCAGATACAGCACAGCAGCAGCAGGCAGCATTACCAGGGTGGGAAGGGCCACTGTTTTTGGCCTATCCCCGCCTAATACTACCAGCCTGCGGCCGCCTCGTTGCCTGACCGTCACTACAGATGGTCGGGTACTGGTTCCTACCCGGCACGTCTCAGTATCCCAGGTGGCGGTGGGTACCGCGGTAATAATGTGGGTTAGTGTTAGCCAGAGGCGTAGCTAGGTTCTCCAGCACCCGGGGCAAAGATTCAGTTTGGCGCCCCCCCCCCAACCTCTTTCCCGATATCTCCTTCCCCCTCGCCGTGTTTGTTTTCTCTACCAATCGACGTGTCATTGCTTTTTATGTAACACATTTGTACATCTTATAAGCAATATGGTTCTATACACAACACCAGAACCAAGCTCAGTACATAAATACCGCACCAGCACAAATACAGCTCAATTTAGTGCAACCCCTGCTGTATAGGTGTGTACGGCGTAAAACGACAGCTCCCAGCATGGCACGAACAATGGTAAGGATATGCTGGGAGATGCTGTTTCACAAAAATAAATCCTATCATAATCATCTCGCTGCAGATCATACAGTGACTACATTACTGATTAGAGGCAGAATAAACATTTACATTAAGTGACTCACCGGTGACGTCTCAGATTCTAGTTCTTTTTCTCCTTCCGGTCCAGACCTCTATGATGAATTCTCCCGGTCACAGCCCATTTCTGCAGTTTGCCGCTCACATGTCTTCAGCTTCTCACTTTACCAACATTTCTGCACCTATAAATAAATATAAAGTTATCATTATACCACACACCACACCCCTAAATATAATAGTGGCATACACTGCACCTCTAATTATAATAGCACCATACACCGTGTCCCACACACACACTGTGCCCACTGTAGATAGTGCCTGCCATAGAGCCCCCTGTAGATAGTGCCCCCATATAGCCCACCCCTGTATATAGTGTCCCACAAATAACTCCCCTATAGTGCTCTACAGATAGCCCACCCCTGTATATAGCCCCCTGTAGATATAGCCCAGCCCTGTATATAGTGCTCCATGTATAGCCCAACCCTGTATATAGCCCACTGTAGATATAGCCCACCCCTGTATATAGTGCTCTACAGATAGCCCACCCCTGTATATAGCCCCCTGTAGATATAGCCCACCCCTGTATATAGCCCCCTGTAGATATAGCCCACACCTGTATATAGTGCTCCACAGACAGCCCAACCATGTATGTAGCCCCCCTGTAGATATAGCCCACCCCTGTATATAATGCTCCACATATAGTCCACCCCTGTATATAGTGCTCCACATATAGTCCACCCCTGTATATAGTGTTTCACAGATAGCCCACCCCTGTATATATTGCTCCACATATAGCCATCCCCTGTATATAGTGCTCCACATATAGCCCACCCCTGTATATAGCCCCCCTGTACATATAGTCCACCCCTGTATATAGTGCTCCACTAGATAGTCCACCCCTGTATATAGTGCTCCACTAGATAGTCCACCCCTGTATATAGTGCTCCACTAGATAGTCCACCCCTGTATATAGTGCTCCACTAGATAGTCCACCCCTGTATATAGTGCTCCACAGACAGCCCACCCCTGTATATACTATATACAGGGTTGGGCTATCTGTGGAACACTATATACAGGGGTTGACTATATGTACAAGGCGGCTATATACAGGGATGGGCTTTCTGTGGAGCACTATACGGTGAGATATTTGTGGGATACTATATACAGAGGTGGGCTATATCTACAGGGGGACTATATCTACAGGGGTGGGCTATATACAGGGGTGGGCTATATACAGGGGTGGGCTATATACAGGGGTGGGCTAAATACAGGGGGGACTATATCTACAGGGGTGGGCTATATCTATAGGGGGGGCTATATACTATATAGCCCCCCCTGTAGCTATAGCCCACCCCTGTATATGGTGCTCCATAGATAGCCCACCCCAGTATATAGCCCCCCTGTAGATAGACACCCCCCCCATAGATAAAGCCCCCCGCGTGTAGATAAAGCCCACCCGTAGATAAAGTCCACCGTAGATAAAGTCCCCCGTAGACAAAGTCGTCCCCCCTGTAGATACAGCCGCACACTTTAATTACAATAAAAAAAAAAATTCAAACTCACCTTATTCCCGCTCCCACGCCATCTGGCAGCCATGGAGACCTGCTCTCTTCTGCGCAGGTCTCCTGGGGGTTGAATGCAGCATCTATGAAAGGCGCTGATTGGCTGGGCAGGATGACTTTCCCTGTCAGTCAGTCAGCGCCTTTCATCGACGGAAGTGTCACTGGTACAAAAGGTACCAGTCGCTTCATTCGTGGAAAGGCGCTGAATGGCCGGGCACGGAACGTGCCCGGTCATTCATTGCTTCTAATTATACCTGTGTCTTTGCGACACAGGTACAATTAGAGTGCAGGAGGAGGTGGTGCTGGCGCCCCCCTCTAAGCTGCGCCCGGGGCACATGCCCCGCCTGCCCCCCCTAGCTACGCCCCTGGTGTTAGCCTCTACACCTGCTAACATTAAGTCCCGCCTTAGTAATGGAGGTTGTCAATCAGCCAGTGGCTATTAATAAGGCGGTAATAATAAAGTTTAAAAAAATACAAGCACATAGAAAAAATATTTTATTGAAATAAAAAACACAACCCCCATTAACCATTTTATTGAGAATAAAAAAACGCTGTAATTGAAGTAGTCCTCGAATCCAAAGTAGTCCAACAACCGAACTTGTAAAAAAACACAAACACACAAAAATAATTAGTAACACATAAAGAAGCAAAACAATTATTATTCTTACCTTTCCTGGGTCCAGCGCTGGAGCCGCAATGTCAGCGAGCTTGGTCCTATATCTAATCCTATCTTGTGTGATACTGTCTGCTGAGCCCTATATCTAAGCCTATCATGTGTGATACTGTCTGCTGAGCCAATGTATCTAATCCTATCATGTGTGATACTGTCTGCTGAGCTGTGTATCTAATCCCATCATGTGTGATACTGTCTGCTGTGCCCTATCTCTAATCCTATCATGTGTAATACTGACTGCTGAACCACTGTATCTAATCCTATAATGCGTGATACTGTCTGCTGAGCTGTGTATCTAATCCCATCATGTGTGAAACGGTCTGCTGGGCCACTGTATCTAATCCTATCATGTGTGATACTGTCTGCTGAGCTAATATATCTAATCCTATCCATAGTTTATAAGGTCGTAGTGCTATAGATATGCTATGCTGTCTCCTATACACACAAATTCACTGTATTAAATGATATATATAATTGTGCTCCCACAATATAGAAAAATTTGGAAATTCACTGAAGTGACAATTGAGTAAAATATACCTTTTATTATAGTAACTCGCTAAAAACAGAGGTAACACACCACTGTGAAAAAAGCCCCACCGTGTATATTAAAAAATGTATTAAACAGTAAACACTGAATCATTTAGATAAGTATATCTCAGTGTTTATAACGATATTCACCGGAATCAGCATTTAACCTGGGCACAACAATAGTACGAGCCCCAAAAACACACCAGGGTCCGTGATCAACACCGGAATCTCCTAGCGCTGGGTCCACCACAATGCTACTGTCCCCTATGCAACAATCCCATATACAAAAACGACCCTACGCGTTTCAAATACTCATCCTCAGGGGTCTGTATCTTGGTCACTCTGGCCTAATTACCAGCGATAAAATATTCAACAGCAGATATTCTGCTGCGCATCACGGAAGGATGCTCGCATCGATGTCAGCGGCATACTTCATTTCGGGCACTGAGTTGCTATAAGCACCAAACTCCACCCCTCGTACTTGGCGGCGCTGTACGAACTAACCAATCACAGCGCCCCCTGAATTCGTGACACCTGTCCATGTGACTCCCGGCCGTCAGCTGACAACCAAAAATCATCATCGACCGCATCTGAACGAACACGCAGGCGCAGTGGAAGCCACGGACGCATCGCCCATGCTGCCAAGAAAAAGCAAGGTAAGAGCAGAACGATATAGAATATGGAGTATATCTTGCGGGACAGTTACCCACCGCAAGTGGACTACCTCAAAACAACTCTTTTTATTGTAAACACATATTGGATAGATGAATGCGGTGTCCCTCACATTACGAAATTTGGATTAAAAACCTGTTGTACACGACCTAGCCAATTGGCCATATCAATCAGAGTGCACTAGGCAGAACACCCACCCACCCGTTAAAGCAACCAAATATTAGCCCGGCTGCTTAAAGATGGATGATATTGCATGTTAAATAAAGCACGTGTAATTAGTCTGCTCGTTTAGACCCGCTGGTGGTGTACATGCCAGTCTGTGGATCCATTGGGCTTCCTTGCGTAGAATTAGGTTGTCCCAGTCGCCTCCTCTTTTTGGAGGTCTAATAAGTTAAATTGCTTGAAACTTTAAACATTCTGCACGACCCTGGTGCTTAGCATGTACGTGTTTCGATATCGGGGTATCCCTAGCATGGACAATATCTCCAACAGGTGTCACGAATTCAGGGGGCGCTGTGATTGGTTAGTTCGTACAGCGCCGCCAAGTACGAGGGGTGGAGTTTGGTGCTTATAGCAACTCAGTGCCCGAAATGAAGTATGCGGCTGACATCGATGCGAGCATCCTTCCGTGATGCGCAGCAGAATATCTGCTGTTGAATATTTTATCGCTGGTAATTAGGCCAGAGTGACCAAGATACAGACCCCTGGAGGATGAGTATTTGAAACGCGTAGGGTCGTTTTTGTATATGGGATTGTTGCATAGGGGACAGTAGCATTGTGGTGGACCCAGCGCTAGGAGATTCCGGTGTTGATCACGGACCCTGGTGTGTTTTTGGGGCTCGTACTATTGTTGTGCCCATATTAAATGCTGATTCCGGTGAATATCGTTATAAACACTGAGATATACTTATCTAAATGATTCAGTGTTTACTGTTTAATACATTTTTTAATATACACGGTGGGGCTTTTTTCACAGTGGTGTGTTACCTCTGTTTTTAGCGAGTTACTATAATAAAAGGTATATTTTACTCAATTGTCACTTCAGTGAATCTCCTATACACACACACACACATTTTTTTTGGCGGACACATATGTATTGGGGCTATTTCCCCTGACATTTTTAGTCCTTACTGACGCTCCTGGCTGCTAGTGCTGCATTGTTGGGTCACTTAGGAGACCCAGCGATGCAACGGAAAGCTGCGGAAACTTCGGCCATGAGAAGTTTGCGGGGGGGGGGGCCCAATAAGAACTTTTGCATCGGGGCCCATGAGCCTTTAGCTATGCCCCTGGAACAGAGGTACCACTAGTGGCAGGTACAGAGGCTGATTGGTAGCAGGCGTTTATTAGAAGATTCCACAAAGAGGATTGGACTTTGCAGCCTACTATCCATATAACATGGCTCCCAGTTTAGACCTAGAAATGGCAGTATCGGTGGCTAATGGTGAACTCAAATGGAATCAAAAACATCTATAGAGAGGAGAAAGGTAAGGGTCACAGACAGATGGGTACAATTAAGGCCAACTGGCCAAGGCTACAAGAGCAGGTTCGTAGACCAATTCTATGTCACGGAAAAGTCTAAGGCCTCATGCACACGGCCCGTAATCTCGGCCAACGGCTGCAGCCCACATTTGCAGCCCGTTCCCCCATACAAAGTATGGGAGCATGGCCCGTAAAATGCAAAAGATAGGACATGTAGCGACACAGACACCTCTCTGTAGCTATACGGAAAGGTGTCCGCGGCGAATAAAACTGAATGGGTCCGTAATTGTGGACCGTATTAAGGAGATTTTTTACGGTCGTGTGCATGGGGCTTAAAGGGGTAGAACTAAAAATCTCAGGACCAGAGCACCTTACGGCTAAACAGGATGGCACAGGACTCAGGAACAGAAAGAATGAATTGACACGTTGTAGCCATATTAAGTTTTTTTTTGCAGCAATATTTGCAGTCAACCGCTACAAAAACTGTGATATAACTGCAACATGTGAATGCACCATTAGGGCATGGCCAGATGTGGTGTAATTCTGCCGACACTGTTCACATCAATGCCGCACATAATCTGTGTTGCAGATTCTGTTGCGGCTTTGCCTAAAATGTGCAGTAAATTGCTGCGGATTAGCCGTTGCGTATTCAGGTGAAGAATACTTCCTGCTGTCTTTTAAAACATTTCATCTCAGTCTGGCTATAGACCTCGAAACACATAGTTCCAGCCAGAATGAAGAAATATCCTGTTTGTAAAACCAATACGCAACGCAACACATATAACATCTGCGGATTTCATTGCGGAATTTTTCAACTCCATTGAAGTCAATGGAGAAATTCCGCAAAAAGTCTGCATAAAGTCCGCTACACATTCGCAACAGCCAGTGTATGCTGTGGACACCAAATTCCGCACCGCAGCCTATGGTCCGCAGCTGAGATTTCAGCTACGTGTGCACGAACCTAACTAAAAAGGTGTGGAAAACAATGGAGAAAATGTCCGCTGCGGATTTCCGCAGCGGACTGGCCGCAGCGGAATTCCAGAGCAATTCCGCCACGTCCGGCCATGCCCTTAGGCCAGGAACACACACGTAGTTTTGATGCAGTTTTTGTGGCAGTGTTTGGCTGGTTTTTTTTTTTGCCAAAGCCAGAAATGAATCAAAAAGGAAGTTAGGGTATAAAGGAAATACTGATGCATCTTTTGTCTTTTGTGTCCACTCCTGTGTTTGGCTCCAAAACTGCCACAAATTCTGAATCAAAAATGTGTGTGAGATCCTGGCCTAAGGGTGTATTCACACGGTGCGTTTTTTCCATGTCTCCTGACTTTTTTTCAATGTCGTTTTTGGTAGTGGGGCAAAAACGCGGCAAAACCGCAGTGTGAATACACCCTTACAGTACAGAAATGCAATGAGATTCAGAACAGGCTTAACGCCCTGTGACATACTATTACGTCACGGGCGGTGGACTGTTAACGAGAACTGATGTTCTATTACTTCATCGCGTTAAAAGGGTACTGTGTCTGCAGACACGCTTAACGCTATCACTGTTTTAAAGGGAATATGTCTGCTTTTTTTAGTTAAACAGTTAGTGTATAGGTGATTAAACATTGTTCTAACTTTTTTAATTTTTTCACGAGTCAGGAAATATTATAAATTAGATTCTAATTTATAATATTTCCCAGCGCTGGTCACTAGATGGAGCAATTCCCAAAATTGCAGCATTGCATATGGTAAAGCAACCACATTGCTTTATGCTGCAAAATTTGAGAAAACTCACTCGCTCTAGTGAGCTCTCAGAATCCCCCCTCCTTTATCCTAGTGCCGGGAGAAACGAGGGGATTGAACCTCCTACACTGTGTGTCGCCATTTTTTGAGCTAACACACAGTGAAGTAGGTTAACATACAGTAGTAAACACACAGTAAAACACGTACATACACAGACCTAACTTACCTGCTCCTGCCGCCGCCGCTCCCTCCGGTCCGTCCGCTCCGTCTGCTACCTCCGCTCCAAGTGCACATGTCCGGAATCCGCGACCGGAAGTAGTAATCTTACTGTCCGGCCGCGACTTCCGGTCCACAAGAAAATGGCGCCGGACGTCGCACAGTTCAATTTGGACTGTGTTGGAGCGGCGCATGCGCCGTTCCCACACAGATGGCGTACAGCATAGTGGATGGAACGGGCCCCGTTCGCGTTCACTATGGGACTGTATGTGCCGTATTCCATGTCTGTATGTGTCGTTAATCGACACATACAGAGATGGAAAAAAAAATGGCAGCCCCCATGGACAAGAAAAAGTGAAAAAATAAAAAAAAGTAAAACACAAACACACAAATAAATACATTTTTTTTAAATAAAACACTAAAACCAAATTGATATAAAACATTTTTTTTTCGTGACACTGGTCCTTTAAGTCCAGTACCGGAGCTGGTCTCCAATCCGGCCGATTAACCCCTTAGATGCAGCCCTCAAAACTGAGCGCTGCATCTATGGTGTTTACAAGCAGATCGGAACTCTGCAATGAAATTGCAGGTTTCCGATGACTGCTCCGGCAGACGGAAAGCCTAACAATGGCCTCCTGTCTGCCTAGAACGGATGCCTGCTAGGTCCCGCCTAGAGGCGGGGCCTAAAAGGCATCCCGCTGCAGTAACAAGATGGGCCTGCGACATCACCTGCTGGTGTCAGCTGTATGTTACAGCTTACACCGTGCTGTAACAGCAGGGAACGGAGCTAGCTCCGATCCCTGCCATTAACCACTTATATGCCGCGATCAAAAGCGATCGCAGCATCTTAGTGGTTTGTAGCGATCGGCATCGTCACAACGTGATCATGACGATGCTGATCCTTGCTATGGCAACCGGAGGCGTAATAATGGCGTTCTGGTCTGCCACGTACAATAGCCTATTAGGCCCCCGCCCACAAACAGGAACGAATAGGCTTGCTGTCAGTGAATGACTTACAGCTCTAATGCATTGCACTACGTGGGTAGTGCAATGCATTAGAGTAAAGATCAGAGGTGCAGGCCCTCAAGTCCCCTAGTGGGACAAAAAAAAAGTTGAATATAAGTGTAAAAACAAAAGTTTCAAGTTAATAAAAACAAACACTGACTTTTTTCCTATAATAAGCCTTTTATTATAGGAAAAAAATGAAAATGTTAAAAAAAAGTACACATATTTGGTATCACCGTGTCCGTAACGACCCAATCTATAAAACGGTAATGTTATTTTTCCCGCACTGTGAACACCGCAAAAAAACCAATAAAAAACAATGACATAATCGCTAATATTTTTTGATCATAAAGTCCCATGTACCCCAAAATAGTGCCAATAAAAACTACAACCCGTTCCACAATAAACAAGCCCTTACACAGCTTTTTTGACTGAAAAATAAAAAAGTTCTGGCTCTCAGAATATGGTGACACAGAATGTGCAGAATGTCCAAAAGCGGATAAGATTGGGCACCATTTATCAGTGCGACACTGGCCACATATCTCTGAAATATTATTTATTTACCACATTATTATATTCTCTTATTATGCCCTGATGTACTTCGCAGAGATTAAATATGCCCCCACACATTATAAACTCAAATACTAGCAAAACCCCAGAACTATTGGAAAGCAAAATCTGCGCTCCAGAAGCCAAATGGCGCTCCCTCTCTTCTGGACCCTATAGCGTGCAGAAACAGCAGTTTACGTCCACATATATGGCATCGGCATACCCGGGAGAACCAGCTTAGCAGTTTATGGGGTATTAGTCTTCAGTGGCACAAACAGGGCACAACATATTGTGCACTAAAATGGCATATCGGTGGAAAATTGCAATTTTCACTTTGCACCATCCGCTACGCATTAATTATTAATGGAAGAACACCTGTGGGGTCAAAATGCTCACTACATCCCTTAAAATGGCTCAAGGTGTGTAGATTCCAAAATGAGGGTCACTACTTTGGGGTTTGTTTTAGTATTTGACCTCAAAGCCCTGCAATTGTGGTCCAATGCTGTGAAAATCACCAAAATAGACCTCAAATGCGCATGTTGCTCTTCACTTCTGAGCTCTGTCATAAGTCCAGGCAAATGATAAATTGAGGGGTGTAGTTTCCAAAATGGGGTCACTTCTTGGGGGCTTCCACTGTACTCTGGTACCTTAGGGTTTTGCAAATGCAACATAGCGACCAAAAACCAATCCAGCAAAATCTGCATGCCAAATAGCGCTCCTGCCTTACTGAGCCCTGCTGTTTGTCCAAACAGAAGTTTATGACCACATGTGGGATATTTCCGTTCTCTGGAGAAATTGCTTTACAAATGTTGGGGTGCTTTACTCCTTTTATCCCTGAGGAAATAAAAACATTAAACTTTTTAGTGGAAAAAATGTTGATATTGATTTTTACGGCCTAATTACAATAAATTCTGCAAAAGACCAGTGGGGTCTAAATGCTTACTATACCCCTAGATAGATTCCTTAAGGGGTGTAATTTCCCAAAAGGGGTCACTTTTGTTTGTTTTCCTACTATTTTGGTCCCGCAGGCACTTTGCAAACGTGACATGTCACCCGAAAACCATTCCAGCTAAATTTGAGCTCCAAATGGTGATCCTTCCCTTTTGACCCCTGCCGTGTTTCCAAACAGCAGTTTATGACCACTTATGGGGTATTGCCGTAATCGAGTGAAATTTATTTTCAAATGTTGGGGTGCTTTTTCTCCTTTGTGCCTTGTAAAAATTTAAAATTTTGAAATTTTATTAGAAAAAATGTAGATTTTCATTTTCCCGGCCTAATTCCACTAAAGTCAGCAGAAAACCTGTGGGGTCAAAATGCTCACCATACACCTCGATAAATTTCTTGAAGGGGGTCGCTTTTGGGGGGTTTCCACTGATTTGGTACCACAGGGGCTTTGCTAATGTGACATGGCACCTGAAAATCATTGCATAACTTGAGCTCAAAAAGCCAAATGGTGCTCCTTCCATTCTAATCCCTGCCGTGTGTCCAAACAGCAGTTTATCACCACATATGGGGTATTGCCGTAATTGGGAGAAATTGCTTTTCAAATGTTGGGCAGTTTTATTGGAAAAAAATTTCGAGTTTCATTTTCACGGCTTCATTCCACTAAATTCAGCAAACAAACTGTGGGGTCAAAATGTTCCTATACCCCTTGATAAATTCCTTGAGGGGTGTAGTTTGCTAAATGGTGTCTTTTTGGGGGGTTTCCACTGATTTGGTCCCACAGGGGCTTTGCTAATTTGACATGGAACCCGAAAATCATTGCAGCAAAACTTGAGCTCAAAAAGCCAAATAGTGCTCCTTCCTTTCTAAGCCCTGCGATGTGTCCAAACAGCAGTTTATCACAAGACCACTTAAAACCTGACATGGTGCCTAAAATATATCAGAGTAAAAAGAAGGCCCCAAAATCCTCTAGGTGTTCCTTTGCTTCGGAGGTCTGTGTTTCAGTGAATTGGCACACTAGGGCCACATGTGAGATATTTAAAAAAAACTGCAGCATGTGGGCAATAAATATTGAGCTGCGTTTCTCTGGTAAAATCTTCTGTATTACAGAAAAAAAAAAGGATTAAAAATGAATTTCTGCAAAAAAAATGAAATGTATACATTTCATCCCTACTTGCTGTAATTCTTGTGAAACGCCTAAAGGGTTAATAAACTTCCTAAATACTGTTTTAAATACTTTGAGGGGTTCCGTTTTCAAAATGGGGTAATTTATGGGGATTTGCATTGTATGTGCACCTCAAAACCACTTCACAACTGAAGTCATCCCTGTAAAAATAGCCTTTTGAAATTTTCTTGAAAATGTGAGAAATTTCTGCTAAATTTCTAAGCCTTGTAACGTCCTAGAAAAATAAAAGGATGTTCAAAAAATGATGCCAATAAAGTAGACATATGGGGAATGTTAATTAGCATTTATTTTGTGCGGTATTACTATCTGTCTTACAAGCAGATACATTTTAATTTCGAAAAATGCAAATTTTTGCCCTTTTTCGCAAAATTTGTGTGTTTTTCACAATTAAATACTGAATGTATCGCCAAAGTTTTACCACTAACTTAAAGTATAATGTGTCGCGAGGAAACAATCACAGAATCGCTTGGATAGGTATAAGCAATCCAGAGTTATTACCACATAAAGTGACACATGTCGGATTTGAAAAATGTGTCTGCGTCCTGAACGTGCCAACTAGTCCATGTCCTTAAGGGGTTAAGCAGTAACCCCAAAAAAACTTCTCCAACACATCAGGAATGGCGAAACTTATTTCCACGGGTTGGCCACTTTTTGTTTGTGCCATAAACACTGTTTCAGGCCGACCAAAGACAGATCTGTGAAAAACTTGATCTGACGTGTTGGATTTTTTTCAATCGTCTGGTGTAGTCGTTGGCAATACTTGGAAAGTTATTTGTGCCAAACCACAGCTGAATATCTCTTTAAAAGATGACCAGCCCATGTTACAGATCAAGGAAAATATTGAGCGGCGATTTGTTATCCTTCACAGACCAATCACGAAAAACCAGTTGTCTGAAATCTCTAGTATATGTCCAGCTAAAGCAGAGGCGTAGCTAGGTTCCCCTGCACCCGGGAAAAAGATTCAGATTGGCGCCCCCCTACAACTTTTTTCCCGACATCTCCTTCCCCCTCGCCATGTTTGCTTTCTCTACCAATCAAGGAGGTGTATTTTTTTTTTTCACTATTTTTTTAGTGTAACTCGACCGCTAAAGCATTTCTACATTTTACAAGCGATATAGCTATATAAGTTAACATAATAATAAATTAAAATAAAATAAATTAAAGAGGCCATACACAGCCCCCTGTAGATAATGCCACACACAGCTGCCTGTAGATAGCGCTACACACAGCCCCCCTCTTTTTTATAACGCCACACAGCCCCCTGTAGATAGCTCCACACACAGCCCCCCTGGTCGTTAACGCCACACAGCCCTCTGTTGTAGATAGCACCACACACAGTCCCCCCTTGTAGATAGCGCCACACACATCCCCCCTTGTAAATAGCTCACACACAGCCTCCCTTGTAGATAGCTCCACACACAGCCCCCCATTGTAGATATTGCACACAGACCACCCTTGTACCAAGTGCCACACCCCCCCCCCTTGTGCCAAGTGCCACACTGCCCCCCTTGTACTTAGTGCTACACCAGGGTTGCCAAACACCACTTCAGAAATTTCTGGACAACTGAGCTAAAAATCACGGACAGACCAGAAATTTGACTCACCAATCACAGCTTCGCTTGTAGCTTTCCCCTGCTGACTTAGATGATGTTTTCTCTGATTAGACATCCACTTTCCTTTTTTTCTCCATCCGACCCAGACCACTGTGACGACTCATTCCAGCCATGACTCGTCTCTGCAGAATTTGACACACAGACATGTTGGTTTCTTGCTTTTGCAGCATCCCCCCCCCTATACACCATCCTCTAAACAAACTCATAATCCACAGTGCCCCCTGCAGATAGCACCACAAAGCCCCCCTTCTAAATAGCACCACACAGCCCCCCCTTGTAGATAGTGCCACAAAGCCCCCTTGTAAATAGCTCCACACTTCCCCCTTGTAAATAGCGCAACACTGGCCCCCTTGTTTATAGAGCCACAGAGCCCCCCTTGTAAGCAACGCCATACAGCACCCTTGTAGATAGCGCCACACAGCCCCCACTTCTAAATAGCTCCACACAGCTCCCCCTCGTAGATAGTGCCACACAGCTCCCCCTTGTAGATAGTGCCACACAGCTCCCCCTTGTAGATAGTGCCACACAGCTCCCCCTTGTAGATAGTGCCACACACAGTCCGCTGCCCCCTTGTAGATAGCGGTACACTCCCCCCCCCCCTTGTTAACAGCACCACAACACAGCCCCCTTGTAAACAGAACCACACACAACCCCCCTTGTAAACAGCGCCACACAGCCCCCCTTGTAAACTGTGCCACACAGCCCCCTTTGTACATGGCGCCACATACAGCCCCCCTTGTAAATAGTGCCACACAGCCCCCCTTGTAGATGGTGCCACACACAACCCGCTGCCCCCTTGTAAATAGTGCCACACTCACTCCCCCCTTGTAAATAGCGCCACACCCCCCCCTTCTACTTAGTGCCACACTGTAAACAGAGCGGAGAGCGGTAGCCTACCACTACCACTTTCCGCTCTGTCTGACGTGCCTCACCGGAGGAGCAGAGGAGGTCATGCGGCGCAGGCAGTGGCAGAGTTCCTTCTGACTGGGGTCGGTGACAGCCCGGGAGTGGACCAGTCACAATGAGTTGTGCCTGACAAACACAGTTTAGCAATATTTAGAAACTCAACACTGCTACATCTGCAAGTGCCCTTCAAACTGAAATCAGCAAAATATTTATGATATCATGATACTGTAAATCAATATAATAAAGAACACATTTATAGTTGTGTGCATGGTTTAACTATAATTCAGTCAGAAATGTTTGTAAAATTAGTCACAATTTTAAGTTACCTTAGTTTTGACATTTTGAGACTGAAAACTTTTTAAAATCTATATTCTTGCTCCAACAATCTGAGTGCTTTCAATATTTTAATACTGAGTCCGAGTGGGATTGGAAAACCAATTTTATCCATTTATATAATATTTATATACTAATTATTCTTACAAATTATAAAATGAAAAATGAGCATAAAAAATGTATAATAGTCTCTCCAACACAGTAATTGATGTCTAATGATTCCATTTTTGGATATCTAATTCTTATATGATATCGATCAATAGTAATGAAGTAGGAAAACGGCTTTTAGAGTCCCCAAACTTAATCCAAGGGAACTGTAACGAAAATAAGTTATTTAGCCCTAATACTCTGGTTTACACTTTCTGTTTAATTTTGTTAGGGCAACATATATCTTAACTGTGCAGTTATTCTTTGTGTATGCAAGTGTACTTACCTGTCCACGAAGAACATTATAAAATGGACGTGAGCAACAGGTCTAAAGTATCTTTCAATGCAAGTTCTAAATAAGCAAACTGAAAAGAACCAAGATGGGAAGAGTAAATCAAATAATATTAATCTCTTAATGACCAGGCCTATTTTGGTCAAAATGACCAAAGATTATTTTTTAGCTTCGCATTCCAAGAGTCATAACTTTATTATTTTTCTGTCAACATTGAAGTATGAGGGCTTATTTTTTTGCGATTTTTAGCCATTTTTGGGTGCGTATAGTTTATTGATTACATTTTACTAACTTATTTTCGGGAGGGAATTTAAAAAACAGCTATTTTAGCATTGCTTTTTACGTTTTAAATTTACGCCATTCACTATGCAGCATTAATAATATGTTACCTTTATTCACTTTTGCACAATAAAAACACTTAAACAAAAATAATTTGTTTTGGCATCATCTCATTCCAAAAGCCATAACTAGGCTGGCGAAGGGTGACAGAGGGCACCCCTTCCCTGTCAAATAACTTAAATGTTGTAGTCGCTATTAACCGTGGAAATTAAGGGGTTAAACGGCCGGTATTGGAAGTCTCTCTAATTCCAGCCGTTGCAGTGGAAGCTGTGCCTGCACGATCACCATCACGTACATGCACGTCACAATGCGGGAAGAGGAGTAGAGATGAGCGAACTTTTCAAAAGTTTGGTTCGGCTAGTTCGCCGAATTTCACAAAAAAGTTCGATTCGGACCGGACTAGTTCGGACCGAACCTGTCACTTCCGTGCGCCGAGCATGCTACTGTCCAGGGTGCTGATAGAGTTAATGGGCTGCACTAACTCTTTCAGCAACCTTGACAGTACATGCTCGGCGCGCGGAAAATACAATTTTAATGTAATAAAAAAATTAAAATAATATGTTCGTACTTACTTTCCTCTTGTCCGGCCTCCAGCGATGACGTTTCATTCCTTTCGTCGCTGCAGCCAATCACAGGCTGTAGTGGAGGTCACGCACGTCAGGATGACGCTTCAGCCCACGTGACCGCCTCTGCAGCCAATCACAGGCTGCAGCGGTGACATGGATGAAACGTCATCGCTGGAGGCCGGACAGGAGGAAAGTAAGTATGAACGTATTATTCTTTTTTTTGGCATGTATGTATGTTGTCATGTATGTATGTATGTATGTATGTATGTATGTTGGCATGTATGTATATATGTGCATGTGTGTATGTATATTTGCATGTATGTATGTATGTTTGCATGAATGTATGTTTGTATGTATGTATGTATGTATGTATGTTTGCATGTATGTATGTTGTCATGTATGTATGTATGTATGTTGTCATGTATGTATGTATATATGTGCATGTATGTTTGCATGTATGTTGGCATGTATGTATATATGTGCATGTTTGTATGTATATTTGCATGTATATATTTGCATGTGTGTATGTTTGCATGTATGTATGTTTGCATGTATGTATGTTGTCATGTATGTATGTATATATGTGCATGTATATTTGCATGTATATATTTGTATGTATGTATGTTTGCATGAATGTATGTTTGCATGTATGTATGTATGTATGTATATATGTGCATGTATGTATATATGTGCATGTTTGTATGTATATTTGCATGTATATATTTGCATGTATGTATGTTTGCATTTATGTATGTTTGCATGAATGTATGTTTGCATATATGTATGTATGTTGTCATGTATGTATGTATATATGTGCATGTATGTCTGCATGTATGCATATATGTGCATGTTTGTATGTATATTTGCATGTATATATTTGCATGTATGTATGTTTGCATGTATGTATGTATGTAGTCATGTATGTATGTATGTTTGCATGTTTTTATTTTTGCATGTATGTTTGCATGTATGTTTATATATGTAATTATGTTTGCATGTATTTATGTTTGCATGTATATTTGTGCATGCTTGTATATATGTATGTATGTATGTATCTTTGCATGTTTGTTTGTATGTATGTATGTTTTCATGTGTGTGTGTATGCATGTATGTATGATAGTTTGCATGTATGTATGTATATATGTGTGTATGTTTGCATGTATATATGTGCATGCTTGTATGTTTGTATATGTATGTATGTTTGTATATATGTATGTATGTATGTTTTCATGTGTGTGTGTATGCATGTATGTATGATAGTTTGCATGTATGTATGTATATATGTGTGTATGTTTGCATGTATATATGTGCATCCTTGTATGTTTGTATATATGTATGTATGTATGTATGTATGTTTGCATGTATGTTTGTTTGTATATATGTCTGTATGGCCATGTATGATACTGTCTGCTGGCACCCTGTATCTAAGTCAACTTCGCAGCAGGCTTCTATACATGGTATAACAGTCAGTATCACACATTAAACTGAATCTAAGCCTACGACATGTTTTATTCCATTTTTTTTTTTTTACAGGTTTGGTGTTTGGACTACATCGGTTTCGAGGACTACTTCGATGACGTTTTTTTTTTCTACAATAAAATGGTTAATGAGGGTTGTGTTGGGGGTGCTTTATTTCAATAAAATATTTTATCTATATCTTTGTCTTTTTCTTTTCAAATTTTATTACCACCACTTTAGTAATGGCCGCTGTCTGAGTGACAACATCCATTACTAAGGCGAGGCTTAGTGTTAGCCGGTGCAGAGGCTAACACTAACCACCATTATTACCCCGGTACCCACCCACCACCAGGGGTGCCGGGAAGAGCCAGGTACGATCCAGTACCCGACCATCTGTTGTGATGGTCGGGCCCTGGGGCGGCCGCAGGCTGGTATTATGAGGCTGGGAAGGGCCAAAAACAGTGGACCTTCCCACCCTTCTAATGCTAGGCTGCTGCTGCTGTGTTGTATCTGGCTGGTTATAAAAGTGGGGGGGACCCCACGTCATTTTTTTTTAGTTATTTATTTATTATTTTTTTTTTTTTAAAAAGACATGGGGTTCCACCCAATTTATCATAACCAGCCACATACAATACAGTGTTGTTAGCCTGGGAATGGACAAAACCAGTGGCCCTTCCCATCCATGTAATGCCAGACTGCTGCGGCCTTGTATATGGCTGGTTATTAAAAATGTGGGGGACCCAACGTCTATTGTTAAATTTGTTAAATTAAAAAAAAAAACGCCGTGGGGTCCCCCCCATTTTTATAACCAGCCCGATACAACACAGCAGCAGCAGCCTAGCATTACAACGGTGGGAAGGTCCACTGTTTTTGGCCCTTTCCAGCCTCATAATACCAGCCTACGGCTGCCCCAGTACCAGTCCATCACAACAGATGGTCGGGTACTGGATCGTACCAAGCTCTTCCCGGCACCCCTGGTGGTGGTGGGTACCGGGGTAATAATGGGTGGTTAGTGCTAGCCTCTGCAACTGCCATTATCTAGGCACTAATAAAGTTTAAAAAAAAACACAAAGACAATATTTTTTTATTGAAATAAGAAATCCCCAACAAAACCCTCGTTAACCATTTTATTAAAATTTGAAAAAACGTAGATCTACGCAGTAGTCCAACGAATCGAAGATGTAGTCCAATCGGTACATCAAAATCTGCAACATAAAAAAAACAGTTCTCAATGTGAACAATCACAATACTTCTACACACATACACACACACACACACACACACACACACACACACACACACACACACACACACACACACACACACACACACATACACACATACACACATACACACATACACACATACACACATACACACATACACAAACACACACATATACACAAACACACACATATACAAAAACACACACACATCTACACACACACACATATACACACAAACACACCCATATATACACAAACACACATAAACACACATATACACAAACAGACATATAAAAACAAAAACAGACAAAGACACATATCCAAACACACACACTGTTTATTTTAAATGCTGCTGGGGAACCCGCTCGATCCACTATATAAGGCTGCGCTATAGTGCAGCATTTAAAAGAAACAGGATCCTGACCTGTCCATAGAGTTTAAGGCAGCACAGAGTATTTCAGGAGATGAGCGTGCAGATTCAGTGCTGCTGTGAACTCCGCTCTTACCATTACGTAGCTCTCAGTCTGTTACCTCTCCTCCACTCCTGTCCTCAAGAACACCTTCACATGATTGGCAAGTCACCACCGCGCACAACATCCGCACGCTCATCTCCTGAAATACTCTGTGCTGCTGTGAACTCTGCTCTTACCGTTACGTGGTGACTTGCCAATCATGAAGGTGTTATTGAGGACAGTAGTGGAGGAGAGGTAACAGACTGAGAGCTATGTAATGGTAAGAGCAGAGTTCACAGCAGCACTGAATCTGCACGCTCATCTCCTGAAATACTCTGTGCTGCCTTAAACTCTGTGGACAGGTCAGGATCCTGTTTCTTTTAAATGCTGCACTGTAGTGCAGCCTTATATAGTGGATCGAGCGGGTTCCCTAGCAGCATTTAAAAGAAACAGGATCCTGACCTGTCCACAGAGTTTAAGGCAGCACAGAGTATTTCAGGAGATGAGCACGGCCGGCCACAGGCAGCCGGTCGTTTTTCCAAGCCGTGCTCCCATTATGCACACGACCGTAAAAACACCCGTTATTGCGGGTCGTAATTACGACCCGCAATAACTGGCTCATAGACTTCTATTACCCACGGGTACCTTAGGGTATGTTCACATGTACTAATTACGGACGTAATTCGGGCGTTTTTGCCCCGAATTACGTCCGAAAATAGCGCTGACAAACATCTGCCCATTGAAAGCAATGGGCAGACGTTTGTCTGTTCACACGAGGCGTATATTTACGCGCCGCTGTCAAATGACGGCGCGTAAATAGACGCCCGCGTCAAAGAAGTGACCTGTCACTTCTTTGGTCGTAATTGGAGCTGTTATTCATTGACTCCAATGAATAGCAGCGCCAATTACGTCCGTAATGGACGCGGCGTTCAAGCGCCTGCACATGCCGTAACGGCTGAAATTACGGGGATGTTTTCAGGCGGAAACATCCCCGTAATTTCAGCCGTAACGGACGCTGTCGTGTGAACATACCCTTATAATGACAGCACGGCTCGCAAAAGCGGCCGGCTGCCCGTGGCCGGCCGTGCTCGTAATTACGAGTCGTAATTACTAGCACGGCCCGTAAAATAAAAAAATAGAACATGTTCTATCTTTTTAACGGCACGGGCACCTTCCCGTGAGAAAACGGGAAGGTACCCGTGGCTAACAGAAGTCTATGGGCCCGCTATTTCGGGTCGTAATTACGACTCGTAATAACGGGTGTTTATACGCTCGTGTGCATGAGGCCCCGTAATGACGGGTGGCTACATGTGTGCACCCGTCATTACGGCAGCGTTGCTAGGCGACGTCAGTAAATAGTCACTCTCCAGGGTGCTGAAAGAGTTAACTGATCGGCAGTAACTGTTTCAGCACCCTGGACAGTGACTACCGATCACAATATAGAGTACCTGTAAAAAAAAAAAGACGTTCATACTTACCGGGAACTCCCTGCTTCCTCCAGTCCGGTCTCCTGGCCGTTGCCTTGGTGATGCGTCCCTCGCGACATCCGGCCCGACATTCCTTGATGACGATGCAGCCCATGTGAGCGCTGCAGCCAATCACGGTCTGCAGAGGCCTCTGCAGCCAATCACAGGCTGCGGAGGCCTCTGCAGCCAATCACAGGCTGCCGCGTCAGAAAAGAAGGTCGGACTGGAGGAAGAAGAGGGACTCGTCACCAAGACAACGACCAGGTACGTATGAAATGCTTTTTATTTTATTTTTAATCAGCAGCTTCTTTTCTCTATCAGTGATTGATAGAGATAAGTGACTGCCGATTTGTATAATATTTTTGACCGGGTTCGGTCAAAACGGGTTCGGCCGAACCCGGTGAAGTTCGGATTCGTTGCGAACCGAACTTTTCCGAAAGTTCGGACCGAAACCGGGTTCGGTTGTCCCGGTTCGCTCATCTCTAAAGAGGAGCCTTCCCATGACAGGTATGTATGTGATATTGTGGAAGGGGTTAAATCCCCACAACAGTCTCACACAACATTGACACTTCTTCTTTTCTTTATTTTATTTTATTACATTTACTTTTTTAAACTTTAAGCTTAAAATAAGACAAACATTGCAACATTTTAATGTATATTTTCACCCAAAAGTTTAAAGTGAATATGCACCCTGAACAGCATGTCATTTTTTTAGGTCCAAAATACTGTGCTATTTAATTTCATTTTTTTTAAATCATATTGGTCAGTGGTCAATTTTTACAACATGTGCCCAAAAATTAAAATGCCTTTGTGCCTTTGCCATCTAGTGATGAACATACGACGTGACATCATAGTTACATCCAGCTGCAAGCAACACATTGAAATTAAGTATTTTTTACTTCCCTTTAAATTATGACACCTACAAGTATTAATTTTTTTTTTATTCATAATTTTCTGTGGTTTTATTTGCTGAATTGAAACAGGTAGTTAAAGGTACACTCCACTGTGATACACTGTGTTATACCTGGCGCAGGGACTGAAGGGGTGGTATATGACGCCTATCTCTGGTGTTGTTTGAATCTTTGAGCCACGTACTGCACTCGGAGGCCCTGCACTAGACATAACACAGTGGGGCAGATTTACTAATGTTGTCTAATATTTAGACAGCATAATCTTACACCAGCCAGTCAGAAGATGCAGCAAAGTTATCACAGTTTCACACACTATATAATAAATTTGCTAGACATATTAGACACTTTTCTCTTTCTTATACCACCTCTTGGTTGGCTTAGTATACGTCATTTGTTTGCACTAAAACTTTGGCGCACATTTCTACATTTAAGCTCTGTCCCTTTATGTTAAGTTATTACATATTTTTATGTTTTGGATAATCAGTTGCATCTTTTGGCACTTTTTTTAAAAGACCATGCAGTATTAAATGCTGTAAAAGTCCTTACATAATGTTTTTCGTTAGGCCATTCTTTTTACTTACATGCAATCTATAGGATAAAGCCATTGGTAACCCTATCTACAGTAACATCAATCATCAACAGTCAATTATCAAGGGAATCAGCAAGCATAGCAAAAACACAATAATAAGGTAATATATGTTGAACAAACACAGAAGTCTATTGAGTTCAATTCATGAATTTCTTGTTATATAGTAAAAAAAAAAAAATGAACACAATCCTTCGTAACCTATATATGGTCATCTGAATACAAACCTAGGTACCCGTTTCAAGCACTAAAATACCGATTTTCATTCATATTAGAGATTTTTGCAAAAAAATTTTTTTTAGAACACTGTTTCAATTCATCACAACATTCTGTGACAGAGCGTTATTCTATAGTCTCACTGTTGTTACAGTAAAATAAAGCCTGTATTTGTGGTGAACCCTTCTTCTCTGTAGAGGTAGTGGATGATCCTTCTTTTGTTTACATGCGTGTTATAAAATGATAGATTTATGCCTCGAGTTCCTTCACCATTTCCTTTAGTGTCGTCTTGGGGTCAGTTGAACCATCCAGACCAAAGTTCGTTCAGCGGATAATTTGTTCCTTTTTTATGACGATACACCGTCTGTGTCGTGCCAAATTTTATATTTTTGCATAGAAATGTTTCGACAGATGTTCATAGTACTTTAAGTTATTTAGGAATAAAGAAGATCCAGACTTGTAAAGGCCCTTCATGTTTTCTGAGGTCTTAGCTGAGTAGCTCCAATTTTGAATAAAGGGCAAAAAGAGACTGGATGATAAGGTCGGCCCTTACAGTCACAGGTGCACTCCTTAACCCATAATTATGCCAATTTGCAAATCAAAAGCATCTGAAAGTTTTTTATTTTTTTATTGAATCTTTTAGACGGTTTAACCCCTTAATGCTCCATGACATATATATACATCACGAGCAGGTGCTAGTTCCCGCTCATTGATGGATATATACATCACTGGGATCTTGTGGGTACTGCCACTCTACCCAGAAGATAAGCGTCAGCAGTGCGGCTGTTTCACAGATGGAGATAACTCAGATCCCGGCAGTTTAACCCGTTAGATGCCTCGGTCGTCTAAGTTGTTTGATAGAGAGAGGGGGATCTCTCTGTCAGCCCATTGGCTCCTGCAACTAAATCGGGGTTACCAGGTCTGCCATAGGTGAAAGTCTATTTGGCCAGAGGAATGGCCTAGTAAATTGTTTGTCAGTTTTACGACAGGCAATAATGTTTTGGAATACTGTGTATTCCAAAGCATTATACAAGTGATCAAAAGATCTCAGCAACTTGTCAACTAGTGTGACAAAAAAAAAGGTACAATTAAGATTAATAAAATATAACAAATTAAAAAAAGCTCCCCATTATATATATATATATATATATATATATATATATAGTAAGGCCGCAATCATAATGACCCGTAAACAAAAGATAACATATTATTTGCTGTTTTTGTGAAATTAATAAAAGTCACACTATATATTTTTTGTAACCCAAAATGGGTAATCAAAAAAGTACAACCAATTCTGCAAAAGACAAACTAAAACAAACATATGGCTACGTCGATGAAAAAGTCAAAAAGTTGTGGGTCTTGGAATGTGGTGACAATTGTTTTTTTTTTTTCACTAAAACAGGTTTTTATTCAGCAAAAGTAATAAAGCATATAAAAAACTATACAAAGTTGGGATCGCATAATCGTACCGACCCATAGAATAAAGAGAACATATTATTTATACCACAAAGCGCATTGCATTAAAGAAAAACACAAAAATCAATGTCAGAATTTCTGGGGGGTTTTTTTCATTCCCCCTCCAAAAAAAGTGAACCAAAGAACTATATGCAACCAAAAATTGTGTCAATAAAAACGAAAACACAAATTAATTACGCAAAAACAAAAAATGTATAGCTCTTGATCTCTCAAGTCTGAACGCCCAAAATAGGCCACATCCTTAAGGTTTAAAGATATAAACGTTTGTCCCACTGAAAATCTAAGACAATTAATTAATGATGAAATAAATCTGTCTTTAATCAATTGTTTTATAATCAACTCTGATGTGAACAAAGTAGATGTCTTGATTGACTTGACAAAAACAAAGCTATGGCTACTTGAAATGTGTGGAGTTGAAACAAAATCAGTTTTAATGAGCTTGTACTGTATGCAGGGGCGCACATATCGTCGGTGCAGCCGGTTCGTCTGCACAGGGGCCTAATGGGGCTGGGGGCCCGCTCAACTGCCCTAAACGCTGTGTGCATAGATCGGCACATAGATTGGCATGGCAGTGCGGCAGACGGAGGAGGCCAGATAGAGCGCACCGCACCTAGCAAGCAGCCTCTCAGCCAATCAGTGTTAGGGTTCTTCTTGCTCCGCCCCTTGAGCCTGCCAGTGCTTTTACTGTGTGGCGTGTGTGCTGAGCGACGTGAGTGGTATTCACTGAAAATAAAAAGAACTAGGAGGTAGTGGTTGCTGCCTTGTCTGTAGAAAATGTTTGGAGTGGAGTAGAGCTCATTAATTGTTAAAGGAGTTTGCCCTTTAACATTTATGGCATATCCACAGGATATGCCATAAATGTCCGATAGATGCGGGCACCACCTCTAGGCTTATCTCTAGAACTCCGTTCTGCATTTCTCAGCACCTGCTGCTTCCCGGCCACTTCCTGATTGGATGGTCCGGAGTTATGAAAACAGCAAAGCTTGCTGAGCTGCGCTGTTCCCGTAAATCCCATAGAAGTGAATTGTAGTTACGGAAGCAGCATAGCATGGCAGCTACGCTGCTTCGGTAACTGCCATTCACTTCTATGGAAGTTAGGGAAACACTGTAGCTCAGCGAGCTTTGCTGTTTTCATAACTCCCGACCATCTATCTGTCATCACTTCCTCGGTTCAGCACTATTGCATTCCTATAGGGGAAGTATCGCAAGTTAGTTCTGCTTGATAAGTGACTTATGCTTTGTGTTATACTCAGTTGTTAAATATGGAAATTATTTGCATTATTTATGTTTGCATATATTGCATTATTTATGTGCAATATAGATTTGTATAGTTTTATATTGGCGTAGTTAGGTTATCAGAGGCCCAGGCATATTCTTTGCACAGGGGCCCTCTGCAGTCTGTGTCCACCTCTAAATAAAACCACTGACAGGTGAAATGAATAGCTTTGATTATTTCTTTACAATGGCACCTGGGATAAATTAAACCGCAAGTGTACAGTCAGTTCTTGAAGTTGATGTGTTGGAAGCAGGAAAAATGGGGAAATGTAAGGATCTGAGTGACTTTTACTAGAGCCAAATTGATGTATAGATGACTATAGCATCTCCAAAATGACTGGTCTCATGGGCTATTGCCGGTATGCAATTGATAGTACCTATTAAAAGTGGCCTAAGAAAGGACAATTGGTAAACCGGTGACAGGATCATGGGCGCCCTGTTGTGCGTTGAGAGTAAAGGCTATTTCATCTGGTCCGTCCCCACAGAAGAGCTACTGTAACACAAATTTCTGAAGAAGTTAATGCTGGCAATGGTACAAAGATGTCAGAACACACAGTGCATCATGACTTTCTAAGTTTCAGGCTGCGTAGTCCGAAGACAGGTCAGAGTGTCCATGCTGAACCCTGTCCGCCTACAATGGGGAAATGATCATTAGAACTGGACCATAGTGTAAATGAAGGAGGTTTCCTGGTCGGTCTGATGAACCACACTTAATTTTACATCATGTAGATGGACGGGAGAGTGTGCTTTGCTTACCTGGGGAAAAGAATGCACCAGGATGCAATATGGGTAGAAGGCATTCCGGCAGAGGCAGTGTAATGCTCTGGGCTATGTTCTGCTGGGAAACCAAGTCCTTGCAATTATGTAGATGTTACGTTAACATGTACTGTACCACCTAACTAAATATATATATATATATATATATATATATATATATATATATATATATATTTGAAGTATAAGTGCCATATTGTACTTGGTGGTAAAATTTAGTTAATACGGTTTACATTTACTTTTTAAAAGTTTAAAAAATTGCAGAAAAAAGTAGAATAGATCTAGGCTGGAATGAATTACAGGCCCCATGTTACACTTAATGAGGCATTCATCAGTCAGAATGAATGAAACCCCCAAAAGTGACCCCATAGGGGTTGTAAAATTGTGTTAAAACGTGAACTGAGATAGGCGTAGAGGCGTGGTCAGGCAGGGGCGTCGCTAGCACTGGGCCTTCAGGGCCCAAGCCCCGGATCTTTGGTCACAGCGGTCGCAATTGTGACCGGGCCGCACTGCATCTGTAAAAGTTACTATAGTTACTGGGGCCTATGTAATCAGATACAAGGGCCCCTGTTACTATAGTAACGACACATACTTAACCATCTTCAGAAGTCCTGATGTCTTCTCGTGTCATGACGTCAAGACGCTGTGTGCCGCAGATGAGGTCAAAACGCTAGATGGTGTTGGGACATCTGCTGCACCCGGAGCCAAAGAGGAGATAAGTGGAACGTTACGGTCTGCTGGGGTCCTGTATCTAAGCCTGCCTTGGGGTAAGCTTAGATACAGGGTCTAACAGACAGTATCATACATGGACCCTGTATGTAAGCCTTCCACATTAGGCTTAGATAGAGGGCCCCAGCAGACAGTAATCTTATACAGTATAAGATTACTGTCTGCTGGGGTCCTGAATCTAAGCATGCCTTGTGGTAGGCTTAGATACAGGGTCTAACAGACAGTATCATACATGGACCCTCTATCTAAGCCTTCCACGTTAGATACAGGGCCCCAGCAGACAGTAATCTTATACAGTATAAGATTAGTCTGCTGGGGTCCTGTATCTAAGCCTACCTAGTGGTAAGCTTAGATACAGGGTCTAACAGACTATGTCACACATGGACCCTGTATCTAAGCCTACCACATGATATTCTTAGATACATGGCCCATGTCTAATCCTGTCTGATGGGCCCTGTATCTAAGCTTACCACATGTGTTACTCATGGTGTTTTTTGTGTTTTTTTTACAGGTTCGGTCGTTGGACTACGTCGGGTTCGAGGACTACTTCAATGATGGCTTTTTTTATTTTCAATAAAATATTTTATCTATGTCTTTGTATTTTCTTATAAACGTTATTACTACTGCTTTAGGCCTCATGCACTTGAACGTAAAAACGCCCGTAATTACGAGCCGTAATTACGGCCCGTAATTATGGGCCCATAAACTTCTATTGGCCATGGGTACCTTCCGGTATGCTTACGGGAAGGTGCCCGTGCCGTTGAAAAATATAGAACATGTCCTATTTCAGGCCGTAATTACGGCACAGGCAGGCCCATAGAAGTCTATTGGGCTCCCGTAATTACGGGTGGCTACGTGTGTGCACCCGTAATTACGGGAGCGTTGCTAGGCAGTAACTTTCAGCACCCAGGACAGTGACTACTGCTGGAGTTAATAGTATTAAAAGTTAACTTACCTGCTTCCTCCAGTCCGGCCTCCCGGGATGACGTTTCATCCCATGTGACCTCTGCAGCCAATCACAGGCTGCAGCGGTCACATAGACTGCCGCGTCATCCAGGGAGGTCGGACTGGATGTCAAAAGAGGGACGCGTCACCAAGACAACGGTACGTATGAACTTTTTATTTTCAATCGCTGCGGAAACTTTGCCCGAAATGGCTGCCCCTTCTCTCTTTCCAGCACTTATAGAGAGAAGGGGCTGCCGATTAGTGCAGAGAAATCGGGTCCGTAAATACGGGTGGACTACTGGTAGAATACCTGTGACAAAGGACCTGTATTTGCGGGAGGAAAAAAAAAAAAAGTTTGTGTGCATGAGGCCTTAGTAATAGCTGCTGGCTGATTGACAGCGTCCATTACTAAGGTGGGGCTTAGTGTCAGCCGGTGCAGAGTCTAACACTAACCCCCATTATTACCCTGGTACCCATGGCCACCAGGGGTACTGGGAAGAGCCGGGTACGATCCCACAGGATGGTATTATTAGGCTGGGAAAGGCCAAAAACCGTGGCCCTTTTCAACCTGGTAATGCTAGGCTGCTGCTGCTATGTTGTATCTGGTTGGTCATGAAAATTGGGGGGGGGGGGCACCATGTCATTTAAAAAAAAAAATATGTATTTCTTTTTTAAATAAATAATTGTAAAAAACTACATTCTCTGCCAAGGTAGTTAGGACCGGGTGCTTAGACACCAGTGTAGAGATACCAAGGGGTCCTGTGATATGAAGGTTAACCCAATGCCCTCCTCAAGACATGGATCAAGGGTATTGGTGTTGGTACTGAGTGCAATATGTTTACTACACAATCTGTGCGACTAATTGCACTGGAAGAGGAATACTCCTCCAAGGAGCATTGTACATTTTTGGATTGTCCCATGTATCAATCTAGCAGAACGGAAGAACAGTCACCCCTGAATAGAGGCTCGATATCTGCCCAGACGCTGCTGTAAGACTCCAGATGATGCCTCTTGGGTTTGGCACCAAACTGAATATGCTAGACTTCAGTAAGGAAGAGGATATCGTGGAGAATCGAGCCTCCAACCCATTAAAGCATGACAAGACTACCGGGATTGTGCATGCCCTGAAAAGAGACTCAGACGTGTCCTGGTGGGAGAGCCTGTTTGGGTACAGCCCCAAAGCAATGTTGTTCTTCAACCTGCTCATCCACCCTGTGATAGTACTGATAAGTGAAAGGACTTGCCGACCAAATAAACTAAGTCAGGCATAAACTTGGATGAAGTACATAGTACTGTTCTGCGACCGTAATCGTCGAGTTTATATATATGGGTGGTGTAATATGAATCAATGTGTCATACAAAAATTTGCAAGGTGTACATATAGACATTCTAGGTGTAGATATGTGTCCGCAACATAGGCATACTCTGTGAGGACATGCCTGTCCCACAGTGTGTGAGTGTGTATGTGTAGGCAGTGTGACAACCTGGGGTAAGTTAGCTCACAGGATTGCCATCTCCAGGGTAAGATGGTTGGCCCACTTAAGAATTTTCACTCCAACACAGTGGATTCGTTATTAAACTGGCCGCAACCAGCTTTATTGTCTTCATACATGAAAAGCAGTTTTACAAAACAGTTCAAAAATAAACCCTAGGCCGTCCAGTCTCTAACTAAACATACAGCTTCCCTAGCCTATCAGGGTGAAAGGCCTTCCGCCCAGCACCTCACAACAAACATATGTTCTTACCAGAACTTCTGACTCCCACAGGCTGGCAATACCTGTCTTCCTCAGACTGGGAGCATTGTGTGGTTAGATCCCACCTTTCTTAAAGGAGCCTTAACAGCTGGCAGCTAATGAGACTCCTTAGATAGCCCAAAACCTGGACTGTCCTAAGACTGGAGAGTGGAACCTTACTATTCTCTTCCACTCCAGCAACCTAGACCTTTTTCCAGGTATCTTGCCTAATAAATAAGGAGAAAGGACATTTTCTCTTGAAACATTCCTTTTAAATATATACTTCTGGGCCCAAATCCTGCCCCTCAGTAGCTGCACTACTACATATCCTCCCCCTCTGATCACAACCGTAGGTCGCATCACTTGACTACAACCCCCGGGGTCAAAGTTCCTGCATTGGGGTACTATCTCACATAAACCATATGATATACCATCTAATTGGAGGCACTGTCCTACATCAGATATTTGACTCGTGTCTGTTATTCTCTTATCAATATGTGAACTTTCCACTAGGAGAGGGACACAAGACACTCAATATCAAATACTTTACAACATTTCAATTCATGTTTATGAGATAGTTTCTTCAACCACGTCAAATGTTACTTTACCAGAGGTTTCAACCAATTGCTCCGGCAGTGGTAAAGATAAGTATACATCTCGGTCATGTGTCTCAGGCCGGATTTACACGAGCGTTTTACACAGCTCCGTGTCAGCCGCGTATGATGCGTGGCTGCGTGATTTTCACGCAGCCGCCATCATTATGACACTCTGTTTGTATGTTTGTAAACAGAAAAGCACATGGTGCTTTTCTGTTTTCATTCATAGTTTTTACTGCTGTTGCGCGAATCACGCGCGGCACACGGAAGTGCTTCGGTGTGCTGCGCGTGATTTTCACGCACCCATTGACTTCAATGGGTGCGTGATGCGCGAACAACGCACAAATATAGGACATGTTGTGAGTTTTACGCAGTGGACATACGCTGCCCAAAAATCACTGACAGTCTGTACTGTCCCATAGACTAATATAGGTCCGTGCGAGGCGCGTGAAAATCACGCTCGTTGCACGGACCTATTATACGTCCGTCTGAATAAGCCCTCAGTGTGATCCACCAGATCCATTTTGTACTCTGACAACTCAATAGGATCAAGATAAAATTCAGAGGCAGATGTGTATACATTACCACTATGTTCTCCACTACAATCATATAGATCTGCAGCAAACTCTGAAACGTAAAAATTCGTTCTCGCAGTAAGGCCGGATTCACATGAGCGTGTGTGTTTTGCGCGTGCAAAAAACACCGCGTTTTGCACGCGTAAAAGGTACTTAACAGCTCCGTGTGTCAGCCCCGTATGATGCACGGCTGCGTGATTTTCGCGCAGCCGCCATCATTATGACACTCCGTTTGGATGTTTGTAAACAGAAAAGCACGTGGTGCTTTTCTGTTTTCATTCATCCTTTTCACAGCTGTTGCGCGAATCACGCGCTTCCCACGGAAGTGCTTCCATGTGGTGCGCGTTATTTTCACGCACCCATTGACTTCAATGGGTGCGTGACGCGCGAAATATGCACAAAGAACGGACATGTCGTGAGTTTTTCGCAGCGGACTCACGCTGCGTAAAAATCACGCAACTGTCTGCACGGCCCCATAGACTAATATAGGTCAGTGCGACGCGCGTGAAAATCACGCGCGTTGCACGGATGTATATTCCGTTCGTCTGAATAAGCCCTAATTGTGGGACAAACTTTGTTCCTTTCTGTTGAACACACCTCAAAATCACATCTTCTTGATTTGTTTAATTCAACATTAACAGCATGGGAATAATCATCCTCCATATTTGTCTCTTTCTCACCTACCCAACACTGGGGCATCATAATATCAATCTCTTCCCGAGTACATGCTATATACTGCAGGTCACTGTGCCGCTCAGAACAATGGGTCTCTTCTCTATCACACACGTCATCTTCTGCGACCATCTCCTCAACATGAGGTTGTAGACCTTTCTCTATGGAAGGTCCATAATCTATTTGCTCTGCAGTATTAGCACATGATTCTTTATCACTCTGCATTTTACTTTTATGTGGCAATGTTACGTCAGTTACTGCACAGAAACGGTTAGGAGTTTACCCTTTGTGTACTGACAAGGGTGAGCACGTACATTGACTCGGCTCACTACAATCTGCCTGACTCGCTCTGAGCTCTGGAACCTGAGCATCATAACATATACACCCATTGGATGTGATACGCAATGTATTATCAGCTACAATACCACTTTCAGTAGCTTTACTACCTTCCATCTTGGAGTCTAAAACATGTGTCTCATAATTTACATGCTCAGACTGGATAGCCAGGGAGAATTTCCCATGACACTGTTCAGACACTTCAGGCTTAAGATTATTAGACCAAAGAGTGGTCATCTCCACAACAGTGTTAGGGCCCTGCTCCTGCTTAGCGGCAGAACACGACTTGTTGCCATTAGCAACCTTTTTTTACCTCACATGTAATGTCAGTGACAGAAGCATACACTGTTGTCACTTCACGGGGCATGGATCCACTGGGCCGTACCGCGTAGCGGGGTAGCAGCTGGCCAACAAGGTACAAAATAATGTCTATAGTTCAGAACGGGTACTGAACTCCACAGCAGTGTTAGGGCCGTGCTCCTGCTTAGTGGCAGAACACGGCTTGTTGCCATTAGAAACCTTTTTTACCTCACATGCAATGTCAGTGACAAGCATACCCTGTAGTAGCATCCACTGAACACGGCTTGTTGCCATTAGTAACCTGTTCTATATTACATACAATGTCAGTGGCTGAAGCATACCCTGTAGTAGCATCCACTGGACACGCTTTGTTGCCATTAGTAACCTGTTCTATATCACATACAATATCAGTGGCTGAAGAATACCCTGTAGTAGCATCCACTGAACACGGTTTGTTGCCATTAGTAACCTGTTCTATATCACATACAATGTTAGTGGCTGAAGCATACACTGTAGTAGCATCCACTGAACACGGCTTGTTACCATTAGTAACCTGTTCTACATCACATACAATGTCAGTGGCTGAAGCATACACTGTAGTAGCATCCACTGAACACGGTTTGGTGCCATTAGTAACCTGTTCTATATCACATACAATATCAGTGGCTGAAGAATACCCTGTAGTAGCATCCACTGAACACGGTTTGTTGCCATTAGTAACCTGTTCTATATCACATACAATGTTAGTGGCTGAAGCATACACTGTAGTAGCATCCACTGAACACGGCTTGTTACCATTAGTAACCTGTTCTGCATCACATACAATGTCAGTGGCTGAAGCATACACTGTAGTAGCATCCACTGAACACGGTTTGTTGCCATTAGTAACCTGTTCTATATCACATACAATGTCAGTGGCTGAAGCATACACTGTAATAGCATCCACTGAACATGGCTTGTTGCCATTAGTAACCTGTTCTATATCACATACAATGTCAGTGGCTGAAGCATACACTGTAGTGGCATCCACTGAACATGGCTTGAGGCCATTAGTAACCTATTCTATATCACATACAATGTCAGTGGTGAAGCATACACTGTAGTAGCATCCACTGAACACGGCTTGTTACCATTAGTAACCTGTTCTATATCACATACAATGTCAGTTGTGAAGCATACACTGTAGTAGCATCCACTGAACACGGCTTGTTACCATTAGTAACCTGTTCTATATCACATACAATGTCAGTGATGAAGCATACACTGTAGTAGCATCCACTGAACACGGTTTGTTGCCATTAGTAACCTGTTCTATATCACATACAATGTCAGTGGTGAAGCATACACTGTAGCAGCATCCACTGAACACGGCTTGTTACCATTAGTAACCTGTTCTATATCACATACAATGTCAGTGGCTGAAGCATACACTGTAGTAGCATCCACTGTACACGGCTTTTTACCATTAGTAACCTGTTCTATATCACATACAATGTCAGTGGCTGAAGCATACACTGTAGTAGCATCCACTGAACACGGCTTGTTACCATTAGTAACCTGTTCTATATCACATACAATGTCAGTGGCTGAAGCATACTCTGTAGTAGCATCCACTGAACACGGTTTGTTGCCATTAGTAACCTGTTCTATATCACATACAATTTCAGTGGCTGAAGCATACATTGTAGTAGCATCCACAGAACACGGCTTGTTACCATTAGTAACCTGTTCTATATCAGATACAATGTCAGTGGCTGAAGCATACTCTGTAGTAGCATCCACTGAACACGGTTTGTTGCCATTAGTAACCTGTTCTATATCACATACAATGTCAGCGGTGAAGCATACACTGTAGTAGCATCCACTGAACACGGCTTGTTACCATTAGTAACCTGTTCTGTATCACATGTAATATCAGTGACAGAAGCATACACTAGAGTAGCATCCACTGAACACGGCTTGTTGCCATTAGTAACCTGTTATATATCACATACAATGTCAGTGGTGAAGCATACACTGTAGTAGCATCCACTGAACACGGCTTGTTGCCATTAGTAACCTGTTCTATATCACATACAATGTCAGTGAGAGAAGCATACACTGTAGTAGCATCCACTGAACACGGCTGGTTGCCATTAGTAACCTGTTCTATATCACATACAATGTCAGTGGCTGAAGCATACACTGTAGTAGCATCTACTGAACACGGCTGGTTGCCATTAGTAACCTGTTGTAGATCACATACAATGTCAGTGGCTGAAGCATACACTGTAGTACCATCCACTGAACACGGTTTGTTGCCATTAGTAACCTGTTCTATATCACATACGTCAGTGACAGTGACTAAAGGCAACAAGCCGTGTTCAGTGGATGCTACTACAGTGTATGCTTCACCACTGACATTGTATGTGATATAGAACAGGTATCTAATGGCAACAAGCCGTATTCAGTAGATGCTACTACAGTGTATGCTTCAGCCACTGACATTGTATGTGATATAGAACAGGTTACTAATGGCAATGTCAGTGGTGAAGCATACACTGTAGTGGAAATATATAACCCCAGCACACACAGAGGTACGCAAAAGATCCAGATGCAAACAAATTTAAGTTTTATTGCAACAAAAGATGGTAAAGTTGAGGTGGAAAGCGACTTGGTAAAGACGTTTCGGCCGAACCTCGGCCTTTGTCACGGTCGCTGTAAGACGATATCACTGGTATGGGTTGTCCGCCGGATATTCCCTGTGTGTCCATCTATTGCACCATGCACTTCATTACAATAATTAGGTATGGCAGGGCTCTACTCCAGGTCACCATCAACAATCCCAACCTCTAGGGAATTCTTCTCAGATACACCTCGTTTATCACATGGTTTGTGTGTGACCAAGGACACATCCACCACCGCATACACCTCACTGGCTCTATAGAACACTTCCCTCTCTGTAAAATGTGGAAATGTCTTCTCTGCATCTCCGGTATCAACTTCTATGAGAGAACTTTCAGTTTTACTCAGGGTCACCCCTACAGCTTGCATTTTGTCAAATTCACCCACTCCTTCAGTGAAACTTATTTGATCATAGTCAATCGCAGATGCACAAAGCAGAGGCGTAGCTAGGTTCTCCAGCACCCGGGGCAAAGATTCAGTTTGGCGCCCCCCCCCCCCCCAACCTCTTTCCCGACATCTCCTTCCCCCTCGCAGTGTTTGTTTTCTCTACTAATCGACATGTCATTTATTTTTATGTAACGCGAGCATAAAAACATTTGTATATTTTACAAGCAATATAGTTCTATACACAACACCATAACCAAGCTCAGTACATATATACAGCCCCAGAAGCAAGCTCACTACATATATACAACACCAGCACAAATACAGCTCAATTTACTGCAACCCCTGCCGTATAGGTGTGTACGGCGTAAAACTACAGCTCCCAGCATGGCCCAAACAATGATAAGGATATGCTGGGAGATGCCGCTTCACAAAAAATAAATCCTATCATAATCACACCACCCATCATCTCGCTGCAGATCATACAGTGACTACAGTGCTGATTAGAGGCAGAATAAACATTTACATTAAGTGACTCACCGGTGACGTCTCAGATTCTAGTTCTTTCTCTCCATCTGGTCCAGACCTCTATGATGACTTCTCCCGGTCACAGCCCATTTCTGCAGTTTGCTGCTCAGATGTCTTCAGCTTCTCACTTTTCCCAACATTTCTGCACCTATAAATAAATATAAAGTTATCATTATACCACACACTACGCCCCTAAATATAATAGTGCCATACACTGCACCTCCAATTATAATAGCACCATACACCGTGTCCTACACACACACACTGTGCCCCCTGTATATAGTGCCTGCCATAGAGCCCCCTGTAGATAGTGCCTGCCATAGAGCCCCTGTAGATAGTGCCCCCATACAGACCACCCCTGTATAGTGTCCCACAAATAAATCCCCCTATAGTGCTCTACAGATAGCCCACCCCTGTATATAGCCCCCTATAGATATAGCCCACCCCTGTATATAGTACTCTACAGATAGCCCAACCATGTATGTAGCCCCCCTGTAGATATAGCCCACCCCTATATATAGTGCTCCACATATAGCCCACCCCTGTATATAGCCCCCCTTGTACATATAGTCCACCCCTGTATATAGTGCTCCTCTAGATAGTCCATCCCTGTATATAGTGCTCCACAGATAGCCCACCCCTGTATATACTATATACAAGGGTGGGCTATCTGTGGAACACTATATACAGGGGTGGACTATATGTACAAGGGGGCTATATACAGGGGTGGGCTTTCTGTGGAGCACTATAGGGGGAGCTATTTGTGGGATACTATATACAGGGGTGGGCTATATCTACAGGGGGGCTATATACAGGGGTGGGCTATATCTACAGGGGGACTATATCTACAGGGGGACTATATACAGGGGTGGGCTATATCTACAGGGGGACAATATCTACAGGGGGACCATATCTACAGGGGGACCATATCTACAGGGGTGGGCTATATCTACAGGGGTGGGCTATATACTATATAGCCCCCCTGTAGCTATAGCCCACCCCTGTATATGATGCTCCATAGATAGCCCACCCCAGTATATAGCCCCCTGTAGATATAGTCCCCCTGTATATAGCCCACCCCCTGTAGATATAGTCCACCTGTATATAGCCCACCCCTGTAGATATAGTCCCCCTGTATATAGCCCACCCAATGTAGATATAGTCCCCCTGTATATAGCCCACCCCCTGTAGATATAGTCCACCTGTATATAGCCCAGCCCTGTAGATATAGTCCCCCTGTATATAGCCCAGCCCCTGTAGATATAGTACACCTGTATATAGCCCACACCCTGTAGATATAGTCCCCCTGTATATAGCCCACCCCCTGTAGATATAGTCCCCCTGTATATAGCCCACCCCCTGTAGATATAGTCCCCCTGTATATAGCCCACCCCCTGTAGATATAGCTCCCCTGTATATAGCCCACCCCTGTAGATATAGTCCACCTGTATATAGCCCAGCCCTGTAGATATAGTCCCCCTGTATATAGCCCACCCCCTGTAGATATAGCTCCCCTGTAGATATAGTCCCCCTGTATATAGCCCACCCCCTGTAGATATAGCCCCCCTGTAGATATAGTCCCCCTGTATATAGCCCACCCCTGTAGATATAGCCCCCCTGTATATAGCCCCCCTGTAGATATAGTCCCCCTGTATATAGCCCACCCCTGTAGATATAGCCCCCCTGTAGATATAGTCCCCCTGTATATAGCCCACCCCTGTAGATATAGCCCCCTGTAGATATAGTCCCCCTGTATATAGCCCAGCCCTGTAGATATAGTCCCCCTGTATATAGCCCACCCCCTGTAGATATAGCCCCCCTGTAGATATAGTCCACCTGTATATAGCCCACCCCCTGTAGATATAGCCCCCTGTAGATATAGTCCCCCTGTATATAGCCCACCCCTGTAGATATAGCCCCCCTGTAGATATAGTCCCCCTGTAGATATAGTCACCCTGTATATAGCCCACCCCTGTAGATATAGCCCCCCTGTAGATATAGTCCCCCTGTATATAGCCCACCCCTGTAGATATAGCCCCCCTGTAGATATAGTCCCCCTGTATATAGCCCACCCCTGTAGATATAGCCCCCCTGTAGATATAGTCCCCCTGTATATAGCCCACCCCTGTAGATATAGCCCCCTGTAGATATAGTCCCCTGTATATAGCCCAGCCCTGTAGATATAGTCCCCCTGTATATAGCCCACCCCCTGTAGATATAGCCCCCCTGTAGATATAGTCCCCCTGTATATAGCCCACCCCCTGTAGATATAGCCCCCCTGTAGATATAGTCCCCCTGTATATAGCCCACCCCTGTAGATATAGCCCCCCTGTATATAGCCCCCCTGTAGATATAGTCCCCCTGTATATAGCCCACCCCTGTAGATATAGCCCCCCTGTAGATATAGTCCCCCTGTATATAGCCCACCCCTGTAGATATAGCCCCCTGTAGATATAGTCCCCCTGTATATAGCCCAGCCCTGTAGATATAGTCCCCCTGTATATAGCCCACCCCCTGTAGATATAGCCCCCCTGTAGATATAGTCCACCTGTATATAGCCCACCCCCTGTAGATATAGCCCCCTGTAGATATAGTCCCCCTGTATATAGCCCAACCCTGTAGATATAGCCCCCCTGTAGATATAGTCCCCCTGTAGATATAGTCACCCTGTATATAGCCCACCCCTGTAGATATAGCCCCCCTGTAGATATAGTCCCCCTGTATATTGCCCACCCCTGTAGATATAGCCCCCCTGTAGATATAGTCCCCCTGTATATAGCCCACCCCTGTAGATATAGCCCCCCTGTAGATATAGTCCCCCTGTATATAACCCACCCCCTGTAGATATAGCCCCCCTGTAGATATAGTCCCCCTGTATATAGCCCACCCCTGTAGATATAGCCCCCCTGTAGATATAGTCCCCCTGTATATAGCCCACCCCTGTAGATATAGCCCCCCTGTAGATATAGTCCCCCTGTATATAGCCCACCCCTGTAGATATAGCCCCCTGTAGATATAGTCCCCCTGTATATAGCCCACCCCTGTAGATATAGCCCCCCTGTAGATATAGTCCCCCTGTAAATAGCCCACCCCCTGTAGATATAGCCCCCCTGTAGATATAGTCCCCCTGTATATAGCCCACCCCTGTAGATATAGCCCCCCTGTAGATATAGTCCCCCTGTATATAGCCCCCCCTGTAGATATAGTCCCCCTGTATATAGCCCACCCCTGTAGATATAGCCCCCCTGTAGATATAGTCCCCCTGTATATAGCCCACCCCTGTAGATATAGCCCCCTGTAGATATAGTCCCCCTGTATATAGCCCACCCCTGTAGATATAGCCCCCCTGTAGATATAGTCCCCCTGTATATAGCCCACCCTGTAGATATAGTCCCCCTGTAAATAGCCCACCCCCTGTAGATATAGCCCCCCTGTAGATATAGTCCCCCTGTATATAGCCCACCCCTGTAGATATAGCCCCCCTGTAGATATAGTCCCCCTGTATATAGCCCCCCCTGTAGATATAGTCCCCCTGTATATAGCCCACCCCTGTAGATATAGCCCCCCTGTAGATATAGTCCCCCTGTATATAGCCCACCCCTGTAGATATAGCCCCCCTGTAGATATAGTCCCCCTGTATATAGCCCACCCCTGTAGATATAGCCCCCCTGTAGATATAGTCCCCCTGTATATAGCCCACCCCTGTAGATATAGCCCCCCTGTAGATATAGTCCCCCCCTCCCCCGCAGATACAGACACACACACACACTTCTATTACAATTAAAAAAATAAAAATAAATTCAAACTCACCTTATTCCCGCTCCCACGCCGTCCGGCAGCCATGGAGACCTGCTCTCTTCTGCGCAGGTCTCCAGGGGGTTGAACACAGCGTCTATGAAAGGCGCTGATTGGCTGGGCAGGATGACTTTCCCTGCCAGTCAGTCAGCGCCTTTTATCGACGGAAGCGTCACTGGTACAAAAGGTACCAGTCGCTTCATTCGTGGAGAGGCGCTGAAGACGTGGAGAGACGTGCCCGGTCATTCATTGCTTCTAATTGTACCTGTGTCCTTGCGACACAGGTACAATTATAGTGCAGGAGGTGGCGCTGGCGCCCCCCCTCTGAGCTGCGCCCGGGGCACGTGCCCCGCCTGCCCCCCCCTAGCTACTCCCCTGCACAAAGCAGCTGGTTGCCAGTAGCAGCCACATTAGTTTCACCCAAAACTGACATGGCAACATTATTCTCTGGGTTACTATTAGCAACAGCACGTGTGACACTCTCGAAATTCTCAACTCCAGCCTCCAGGGGCGCACTTGAGCTCATCTCTTCTGTCTCGGCTGCTATTTCCTTACCAGCACGTTCAAACGCTGAATTTACCTGTTCAGACTGTGTGACCTGTTCATATGTTACAGACATGTTAAGTGCAAAACTGGACATTTCGTTAGTGTCATCGCCAGTGGCGTAATTACCGCCGTAGCAGCCGTAGCGGCCGGAGGCTCCGCTAGCAGCCGCTGTGGCTGCTACAGAGCGACGCCACTGAACACTACGGCAGAGCAGGGAGGTATCTCCCCGCTCTGCCATTAGCAAAAGACATGTATCCCCTATCCACAGGATAGGGGATACATGTGTGATGGCTGGCAGCGATAAGGAGAACGGGGGACTGAAAGTCCCCTTAAGTTCTCCATCACAAACCTCGGACTTCCGGGGTCTGTGTCGGCAGCTCCGTAGAAATGAATGGAGCGCCGGTCTCGCTTGTGCGCATGCGTGACCAGTGCTCCTTTCACTTTTATTGAGCTGCGCAGACGCCGGAAGTCAGAGGTTAGTCATGGAGAACTTCGGGGGACTTTCAGTCCCCCGTTCTCCCTATCGCTGCCAGCAATCACACATGTATCTCCTGTGGATAGAGGATGCATGGTGTTATCTACAGGGGGGGACTCTGCATGGCGTTACCTACAGGGGGGGACTCTGCATGGCGTTACCTACAGGGGGGGGGACTCTGCATGGCATTACCTATAGGGGGGACTCTGCATGGCGTTACCTACAGGGGGGGGACTCTGCATGGCGTTACCTACAGGGGGGGGACTCTGCATGGCGTTACCTACAGGGGGGAACTCTGCATGGCGTTACCTACAAGGGGGGGACTCTGCATGGCGTTACCTACAGGGGGGACTCTGCATGGCGTTACCTACAGGGTGGGGGACTCTACATGGCGTTACCTACAGAGGGGGACTCTGCATGGCGTTACCTACAGGGGGTACTCTGCATGGCGTTACCTACAGGGGGGGACTCTGTATGGCGTTACCTACCGGGGGGACTCTGTATGGCATTACCTACAGGGGGGGACTCTGTATGGCGTTACCTACCGGGGGGACTCTGTATGGCATTACCTACAGTGGGGGGGACTCTGTATGGCGTTACCTACAGGAGGGGACTCTGTATGGCGTTACCTACAGGGGGGGACTCTGTATGGTGTTACCTACAGGGGGGGACTCTGTATGGCGTTACCTACAGGGGGGGAATCTGCATGGCGTTACCTACAGGGGGGGGGACTCTGTATGGCGTTACCTACAGGGGGGGGACTCTGCATGGCGTTACCTACAGGGGGGGGACTTTGCATGGCGTTACCTACAGAGGGGGACGACTCTGCATGGCGTTACCTACAGGGGGGGACTCTGTATGGCGTTACCTACAGGGGGGCGGGACTCTGTATGGCGTTACCTACAGTGGGGGGACTCTGTATGGCGTTACCTACAGGGGGGAATCTGCATGGCGTTACCTACAGGGGGGGACTCTGTATGGCGTTACCTACGGGGGGGACTCTGCATGGCGTTACCTACGGGGGGGGACTATGCATGGCGTTACCTACAGGGGGGGGACGACTCTGTATGGCGTTACCTACAGGGAGGGGACTCTGCATGGCGTTACCTACAGGGTGGGGGGACTCTACATGGCGTTACCTACAGGGGGGGACTCTGCATGGCGTTACCTACAGGGGGTACTCTGCATGGCGTTACCTACAGGGGGGGGACTCTGAATGGCGTTACCTACCGGGGGGACTCTGCATGGCGTTACCTACATGGGGGGGGACTCTGTATGGCGTTATCTACAGGGGGGGACTCTGCATGGCGTTACCTACAGGGGGGGGACTCTGCATGGCGTTACCTACAGGGGGGGACTCTGTATGGCGTTACCTACCGGGGGGACTCTGTATGGCATTACCTACAGGGGGGGGGACTCTGTATGGCGTTACCTACCGGGGGGACTCTGTATGGCATTACTTACAGTGGGGGGGACTCTGTATGGCGTTACCTACAGGAGGGGACTCTGTATGGCGTTACCTACAGGGGGGGACTCTGTATGGCGTTACCTACAGGGGGGGACTTTGTATGGTGTTACCTACAGGGGGGGACTCTGTATGGCGTTACCTACATGGGGGGAATCTGCATGGCGTTACCTACAGGGGGGGGGACTCTGTATGGCGTTACCTACAGGGGGGGGGACTCTGCATGGCGTTACCTACAGGGGGGGGACTCTGCATGGCGTTACCTACAGGGGGGGACGACTCTGTATGGCGTTACCTACAGGGGGGGACTCTGTATGGCGTTACCTACAGGGGGCGGGACTCTGTATGGCGTTACCTACAGGGGGGGGACTCTGTATGGCGTTACCTACAGGGGGGGAATCTGCATGGCGTTACCTACAGGGGGGAACTCTGTATGGCGTTACCTACGGGGGGGGACTCTGCATGGCATTACCTACGGGGGGGGGGGATCTGCATGGCGTTACCTACAGGGGGGACGACTCTGTATGGCGTTACCTACAGGGAGGGGACTCTGTATGGCGTTACCTACAGGGAGGGGACTCTGTATGGCGTTACCTACAGGGGGGCGGGACTCTGTATGGCGTTACCTACAGGGGGCGGGACTCTGTATGGCGTTACCTACAGGGGGGGGACTCTGTATGGCGTTACCTACAGGGGGGGAATCTGCATGGCGTTACCTACAGGGGGGAACTCTGTATGGCGTTACCTACAGGGGGGCGGGACTCTGTATGGCGTTACCTACAGGGGGGGACTCTGAATGGCGTTACCTACAGGGGGGGACTCTGCATGGCGTTACCTACAGGGGGGGACTCTGCATGGCATTACCTACAGGGGGGGACTCTGCATGGCGTTACCTACAGGGGGGGACTCTGCATGGCGTTACCTACAGGGGAGGGACTCTGCATGGCATTACCTACAGGGGGGGACTCTGCATGGCGTTCTCTACAGAAGGGGCTGTATGGCGTTATCTACAGGGGGGACTCTGCATGGCGTTACCTACAGGGGGGGACTCTGCATGGCGTTCTCTACAGAGGGGGCGATATGGCGTTATCTACAGGGGGGACTCTGCATAGCATTACCTACAGGGGGACTCTGCATGGCGCTCTCTACAGAGGGGGCTGTATGGCGTTATCTACAGGGGGGGCTGTATGGCGTTATCTACAGGGGGGGCTGTATGGCCTTATCTACAGGGGGGGCTGTAAAAAAGGCACTATCTACAAGGGGGGGTTGTGTGACACCCAGGGGAGGGGGGGGCCCAGTCAAAAGTTTGCTATGGGGCCCAGTTTTTCCTAGTTACGCCCCTGATCATTGCATACCGTTGTGTGTCATTTTCTACAGATATTACAGGAAACACATTTTTATCATCAGACACAGTTACAACAGTTGCATGTCTTCCTTTACAATTAGTAGTAGCAAACTCTGAAAAAGGCTTCTCCCAGGAATAGCCACCATGGTTCTTTGAAATACTGTCTTTCTCCCATAGCTGCCAAAATTGAGGAAAGTCTCTGCCAAGCACAAATTCCACAAGAAGTCCCTCACATTTTATGAGTGCTGTACAGTCCCAAAATCAGTCTCAAAAGTAAGAAGAACAGTCTCAACACTCTCAGGATTCTTCTTGTGCGGATGCACCCTCGACACCTCCTGATTAGGATCCAAATCAACAAGTAGTGGGACTCCACCCACCACCGACTCCAAGGTCTTGATCTGCCATTCCTCTGGCATGTTAACCAAAGGACAACTAAGTGCACATTTCTCCCCTTTATGGCACTTCCCGCACAGCTCCTTCGGCTGAGCAACAGCCACCTGCTGTTGAACTTTGTTGCCCCTAGAAACGGCATCATGGTGACACAGACGAATTGACTTTTTAACACTTGACCACTCAGCAGCAGGACATCCGACCATGCAGCAATTCACTCTCAGACATCTCCAGGCTGGCTCAGATTGGTTGCCCTTAGCAACGGCACTCACAGCTTGTATCTTTGGCATCCAAGCTCTTTGCTCTGGCTTGCAAACCTTTTCCAAAACCTTAGGAGTCACCGACATCAAGGCACCTTGTGTTGTGGAGCATCCACCTTGTGCAAAGGTCCGTTCATCCAGCGACATCTGCAGTTGCACCCGCACAGACTCTCGCTCTGCTTCAAACTGGACACTTTGGGTATGACCATTTTGTTTAGCAAGGTCTTCCTGCCACATTTGTTTGACAAATTCCTCCATAAGACCCATTGCAACGGTCTCCGAACTTTCACAACTCAGCATAAACAGCCTCTCTCCTCAGAGATAGTTCCTTTCAAAAATCCAGCTTCAGGCCTTTTAAATTCCAGGTGCCCTTTTTGTGCCCAAAGCAATTCTCCACCATTTGACAACTTGTAAGTTAGCTCACAGGATCGCCATCTCCAGGGTAAGATGGTTGGCCCACTTAAAAATTTTCACTCCAACACAGTGGATTCGGTATGAAACTGGCTGCATCCAGCTTTATTGTCTTCATACATGAAAAGCAGTTTTACAAAACAGTTCAAAAATAAACCCTAGGCCGTCCAGTCTCTAACTAAACATACAGCTTCCCTAGCCTATCAGGGTGAAAGGCCTTCCGCCCAGCACCTCACAACAAACATATGTTCTTACCAGAACCTCTGACTGCCACAGGCTGGCAATACCTGTCTTCCTCAGACTGGGAGCATTGTGTGGATAGATCCCACCTTTCTTAAAGGAGCCTTAACAGCTGGCAGCGAATGAGACTCCTAAAGCAGCCCAAACCCTGGACTGTCCTGAAGGCGAAGTGGAACTTTACTATTCTCTTCCACTCGAGCAACCCAGAACTTTTTCCATGTTTCTTGCCTAATAAATAAGGAGACAGGACATTTTCTCTTGAAACATTCCTTTAAAATATGTACCTGTCACGTGTTTATGGAGTAGTGAGAGATGCTGTTTAACCCCTTCCTTCTTTAGCCACTTTTGACCTTCCTGACAGAGCCTCATTTTTCAAATATGACATGCTTCACTTTATCAACAAAAATGTCTCACAGGTGCAGTAGCTGGTTAGGTGTAACCAAAAAAGTTCTTAAACCACCTCCAAAATATCAATACAGAGTAGCAAACTCCAATATAACATAACAAACACTTGGGAACAAAGAGTCATTACGCCACAGATCATAGAAAAATGTATAAATTTTATTACATACAATATTATAAGCACAGAATATATAAAAAGAAAACGAGGTTCTAAAAAATGGAGTCTATGTGTGGATCACTCACAAAACCATAGTACAACCACAGGCGTAGTGTTATCCCTAAACACTGCAAATATCTATAATAGCTCGTGACCAAGACCACTAGGTGAATACTGTCTAGTACAACTAGTGCTAAGTGGATATACTGTCATTTATTTCAAATGTCACCATACCTAGCTTTAAAATGACAGGGGGACCAGTGTAGCAAGTCTTACCCATGAAGTTGAAGGTAAAGTGGTCCACACGGTAGCTAAGCACCCCGACGCGCGTTTCGCAGGTATCGCTTCCTCAGGGGGTGTAGAGTGCTGTATAACCTGTCCTCTTAAGTAGTGTCCCGGGTCGTCTGTGAATGTGTTCCGGTCTGTCCAATTACCTGGTCTACGGCGAATGCGCGGGATTGTCTGAGGCCGCGAGACCTCCATCGCCCGTCGTCACATGGCCACTGCACGTGCGCGTCTCCGAGGACGCGTCTCTAGGGAGACAGCGCAGGCGCGGTGCCCGTGTACTGACGAAAGGAGACAGAGGCGGGCCCTCGACATCGCCGCAGCCTGCGCAACCCCAGGGAGAGGAGTATATCTATAGTGAGTCTATCTGTGTCTATCTATACCCGTCATTTGAAATCATTTCAAGGCATCTCCCCATGCTTTATGTCCAGAACCACAGCAAAAAAAGTGAGAATAGAAACCTAATATTTGGGCTAATATACAGTGACATATGATCAACCTAGGTTGAATAAATAGCAGTACATCCTGCACAAAATATGAAATTAATAAAAAATAACAGGTAATAAATTAAATAAATAAATAAATAAATAAAAAGTCGTGAGTAAAGTGAACACAACAGCACCAAAATCAATATAAGATCAGAAATAAAACAGATCAATAATTACTATAACGCAGTGAGTTAAGTACATAAAAATCATGTAAAAAAAAAACACAGACTAGGGATAAATAATCTCTGAAAGTGCATGGAATTATATTCAAAACATGTGGAAAAGGGAGGGAATTTTTATACTAGTATATATATACATATATAGAGTCAAAATGACCAAGGATATACTTTTAAGACACAATTATTAATTGACGTGAAAGACATGTCTTCTCATCACCATCTTGCCAAGATGGTCAGACAGGTACCCGTCAAATTCTCGTCTTTACTGTATCTTCACAGACATCCAAAGAATCAAATGCTATAGATATCCTCAAGCGAAAACTAATCGTGAACACAGAACAAACAATTAGTATCATATAAAGGGTAGGACAAGTAACAACAGCTTACTAAAATCACTTAAAAAACGGCAATGGACTAATAAGATCTTATAAGAAGGCGGAGAAGCTCAATTGCTCATTGAGCCCAAAGGGGGTCAGAGTTACCAGGATGGTAATCCATCTACATTCCTTTTGCTCAAGAATCCTCTTCGCATTTCCATCTCTGACTCCACAATGCACCATGTCTATGCCCCATGCCAAAAAAGGTTTTGGGGTCACATCCATGGTGTAACTTAAAATGTTTATGGATCGTTTTCAATAATGTTAAATCATTAACTTCCTTGGCGGCCCTTATATCCCGTACATGTTCCCGAATACGGATTCTGAGTTGTCTGGATGTTAAACCGACATAAGCCTTTGGGCATCCGCATGTTGCGTATTAGATGACATGAGTCGAGCTGCACGAGATATAGTGTAGGATTAAACCGACGTTCGTTTTTGATGGAGTTGAAAAAAGTTTTCTGTGCTATATTGGCACATGCCACACAGTCACCACATGGATAGCAGCCTTGAACCGGACCTCTTTTTGAAAAGGGGTTCGGTTGTATAGGTACATAGTGGCTTTTCACCAACATATCCTTGAGATTTTTGCTCCTTCTGGCCGTCATCTGAGGCTTTACTGGTAAGGATGTCAAAAGAGCAGGTTCTGTATTTAAAATTGGCCAATGTTTTGGACAGAGGGATAATTCAGAAAAAAATATTTGATGGCCTTGTAGTTCAATATCCTAAAATCCCCACTTTCTACCTGCTCCCAAAGGTCCATAAACATTTTATTTGAAACCCCTGGTCGAGTGTTTGCCCTCATATGTCAAGGACACCACTGACGTACTCACGAGAATAGATGGGATATCCTTGGAGCCAGATATGCTCCTTGTAACGGCCGATGTGGAGTCGCTATACACGAGCATTCGGCACCACGATGGGGTTAATGCGGTCCCCTTCTTCCTGGGAATGAGCAACTGGGACAGCCAAGTCTGTGACTTGATTATTGAACTTTTGGAGTATAGTCTTACTCACAACCTGTTTGTCTTCAAGGATGTATTTTATGTACAAAAGCAAGGCACTGCCATGGGTGCGGCGTGCGCGCCGTCATATGCAAATCTGTTTCTCGGATTTTGGGAGAGACATGTTCTGCAGGGTGGCGGCGCCTGCGCCGCTGACCATGTGCAGTGCTGGCTGCGCTATATTGACGACGTGTTCATCAAATGGCAAGGCACTGAATTACAACTGACTAAGTTCATGCATGAACTAAATCCCAATAAACTCAATATAAAATTGACATACATCCTTGATAGACAAAAGGTTGATTTTTTTAGATGTGTCTATTGAGGCCAATGAGGAGGGGGTACTACAGACGGACGTCTTTAGAAAAGAGACGTCGGTCAACTCCCTCTTGCATATCTCTTCATCACATCTACATTTCACGATGAGGGCTGTCCCAGTTGGTCAGTTCCTTATGATGAAGCGGATCTGCTCCTCTGAAGAGAAAATTTAGCGAAAAATTGCAAAAATTAGCATTTTTCGCAATTTAAATGTATCTGCTTGTAAGACAGGCAGTTATAACACACAAAATTGTTCCTAACATCCCCCATATGTCTACTTTAGATTGGCATCGTTTTTTGAACGTCCTATTATTTTTCTAGGACGTTACAAGGCTTTGAACTTTAGCAGCAATTTCTCACATTTTCAAGAAAATTTCAAAAGGCTATTTTTACAGGGGGCAGTTCAGATGTGAAGTGGCTTTGAGGGCCTTATATATTAGAAACCCTCAAAAAGTCACCCCATTTTAAAAATTTCACAACTCAAAGTATTCAAAACAGCATTTAGAAAATGTCTTAACCCTTTACACATTTCACAGGAATTGAAGCAAAGTAGAGGTGAAATTTACAAATTTCATATTTTTTTGCAGAAATAAATTTTTAATACAATTTTTTTTATAACACAGAAGGTTTTACCAGAGAAATGCAACTCAATATTTGTTGCCCAGTTTCTGCAGTTTTAGGAAATATCTCACATGTGGCCCTAGCGTGCTACTGGGCTGAAGCACCGGCGTCAGAAGCGAAAAAGCACCTAGAGGATTTTGGGGCCTTATTTTTATTAGAATATATTTTAGGCACCATGTCAGGTTTGAAGGGCTCTTGCGGGGCCAAAACAGTGAAAATCCCTCAAAAGTGACCCCATTTGGGAAACTACACACCTCAAGGAAATTATCTAGGGGTATAGGGAGCATTTTGACTGCACAGGTTTTTTACAGAAATTATTGGAAGTAGGCTGTGAAAATTAAAATCTAAATTTTTTCAAAGAAAATGTAGGTTTAGCGATTTTTTTTTCTCATTTCCCCAAGGACTAAAGGAGAAAAAGCACCGCAAAATTTGTAAAGCAATTTCTACAGAGCAAAACAATACCCCACATATGGTCATAAACGACTGTTTGGACACACGGCAGGGTTTAGAAGGGAAGGAGCGCTTTTTGGCTTTTGGAGCTAAAATTGAGCAGGAATGGTTTGTGGAGGCCATGTCGCATTTGCAAAGCCCCTGAGGGGACAAAACAGTGGAAACCCCCACAAGTGACCACATTTTGGAAACTACACCCATTGAGGAAATTATCTAGGGGTATAGTGAGCGTTTTGAACCCACAGGTTTTTTGCAGAAATTATTTGAAGTAGGCCCTGAAAATGAAAATCTACATTTTTTCAATGAAAATGTAGGTTTAGCAAATTTTTGCTCATTTCCACAAGGACTGAAGGAGAAAAAGCACCACAAAATTTGTAAAGCAATTTCTCCCGAGTAAAACAATACCCCACATGTGGTCATAAACGGCTGTTTGTACACACGGCAGGGCTTAGAGGGGGAAGAGCGCTATTTGGCTTTTGGAGATCACATTTAGCAGGAATTGTTTGCAGAGGCCATGTCACATTTGCAAAGCCCCTGAAGGGACAAAACAGTGGAAACCCCCCTCAAGTGACCCCATTTTGGAAACTACACACATTGAGGAAATTATCTAGGGGTATAGTGAGCGTTTTGACCCCACGGGCTTTTTGCAGAAATTATTGGAATTAGGCCCTGAAAATGACAATCTAAATTTTTTCAAAGAAAATGTAGGTTTAGCTAATTTTTTTTCATTTCCACAAGGACTGAAGAAGAAAAAGCACTGTAAAACGTGTAAAGCAATTTCTGCCGAGTAAAACAATACCCCACATGTGGTCATAAACTGCTGTTTAGACACACGGCAGGGCTTAGAAGTGAAAGAGCGCTATTTGGCTTTTGTAGATCACATTTAGCAGGAATGGTTTGCGGAGTCCATGTCGCATTTGCAAAACCCCTGACGGAACAAAACAATGAAAACGCCCAACAAGTGAGTCCATTTAGGAAACTACACCCCTTGAGGCATTCATCTAGGGGTGTAGTGAGCATTTTGACCCCACAGGTGTTTCATAGAATTTATTAGAATTGGGCAGTGAAAATAAAAACAATCCTTTTTTATAGCTTTAGCTCAAAATTTTACATTTTCTCAACAAATAAAGGAAAAAAAGAACCCAACATTTTTTTACACTTTTTTTTTACACTTTTTTTCATGTCCCACTAGGGGACTTGAAGGTTCAACTGTCAGATTTTTTTTTCTAATACATTGCGCTACCTACGTAGTGCAATGTATTAGATCTGTCAGTTATTCACTGACAGCAAGCCGATTAGGTTTCGCCTGCCGGCGAGCAGGAGGCCATTGTGTCTCCTGTTGCCATAGCAGCAGTCGTCAGTCATGATTGCTTGTCAGGGCTGGCGATCTGCTAGCAACCGCTAAGATGCAGCGAACGCTTTTGATCGCTGCATCGAAGGGGTTAATGGCAGGGATCAGAGCTAGCTCCGGTTCCTGACGTTACAGGTGATGACGCTGGATCAGCTCCTGAGCCGGCGCCACCTTGCCGGCGGCTACGGAAGCCGTTTAGGTTCCGCCTCCGGGCGGGGGCTGGAAGTTTTCCATGCTAGGCAAACCAGGAGGCCAGTATGAGGGTATGTTCACATGCTAAGGCTGGGTTCACACGACCTATTTTCAGGCGTAAACGAGGCGTATTATGCCTCGATTTACGCCTGAAAATAGGGCTACAATACGTCGGCAAACATCTGCCCATTCATTTGAATGGGTTTGCCGACGTATTGTGCAGACGACCTGTAATTTACGCGTCGTCGTTTGACAGCTGTCAAACGACGACGCGTAAATTGACTGCCTCGGCAAAGAAGTGCAGGGCACTTCTTTGCAACGTAATTTGAGCCGTTCTTCATTGAACTCAATGAAGAGCAGCTCAAGATTTACGAGCGTCACAGACGCCTCGCAAAATGCGAGGAGGAGCTTTTACGGCTGAAACGAGGCAGCTGTTTTCTCCTGAAAACAGTCTGTCATTTCAGCCGTAAAAGCCTCTCATCGTGTGCACATACCCTTACGCGTCGTCGTTTGACAGCTGTCAAACGACGACGCGTATAAATACAGCCTCGTCAAAAGAAGTGCAGGACACTTCTTTCAGACGTAATTTGAGCCGTTCTTCATTGAACTCAATGAAGAGCAGCTCAAAATTTACGGCTGTCAGAGAAGTCTCGCAAAATGCGAGGAGGAGCAATTACGTCTGAAACGAGGCAGCTGTTTTCTCCTGAAAACAGTCTGTCTTTTCAGACGTAAATGCCTGCTATCGCGTGCAATGAAGAACGGCTCAAATTACGTCTGAAAGAAGTGTCCTGCACTTCTTTTGCCGAGGCTGGATTTTTACGCGTCGTCGTTTGACAGCTGTCAAACAACGACGCGTAAATGACAAGTCGTCTGCACAGTACGTCGGCAAACCCATTCAAATGAATGGGCAGATGTTTGCCGACGTATTGTAACCCTATTTTCAGACGTAAAACGAGGCATAATATGCCTCGTTTACGTCTGAAAATAGGTCGTGTGAACCCAGCCTTAGCAAAAAAACGTCTGAAAATATGCAGCTGTTTTCAAGGGAAAACAGCTTCTGATTTTCAGGTGTTTTTGAAGCTGAAAATGAATTTGGAGCTTCTTTTGAGGCTTCTTTCCAGGCGTTTTTTGAGGCATTTTTCATAGTGTTCTATGGAAAATAAGCTCCAAAAAACGCCTCAAGAAGTGACATGCTACTTCTTTTTACGGAGCGTCTTTTTACGCTCTGTTTTTTAAAACAGACACGTAAAAAGACGTCCCGTATGAACTTAATGCTTTTTTTCCCATTGATTTCAATGGGCAGATGTTTGTAGGCGTTCAGCTTCCGTTTTTTCAGGCATTTTCAAGGCGTAAACGCCCCGAAATATGCCTGAAACCACAGCGTGTGAACATACCCTTAGGGTATGTGCAAACGATAACGACCATTACGTCTGAAATTACGGAGCTGTTTTCAGGAGAAAACAGCTCCTGCATTTCAGACGTAATTGCTTGTACTCGCGTTTTGCGAGGCGTCAATTACGGGTGTAATTTGGAGCTGTTCTTCATTGGATTCAATAAAAAATGGCTCAAATTACGCCCCATGAAGTGTCCTGCACTTCTTTGCCGAGGCAGTCATTTTACGCGTCGTCTTTTGACAGCGTCGCGTAAAATTAAAGGTCGTCGGCACAGTACGTCGGCAAACCCATTGAAAGCAATGGGCAGATCTTTGCCGACGTATTGAAGCCGTCTTTTCAGGCGTAAATCGAGCCGTAAAACGCCTCGTTTACGCCTGAAAATAGGTCGTGTGAACCCAGCCTTAGGCCTCCGGTTGCCATTGCAGCCACATTTCATTGCTGGGGTTCCGATGAGCTGCAAACACCTTAAATGCAGCGATCGCGTTTGAGCGCTGCATTTACGTGGTTAATGGCGGGGATCGAAGCTAATTCCCCGCCATTACAGCCGGATGTCAGCTGTAAGATACCGCTGACATCCGGCGATGATGGCACCGACTCAGCTTCTGAGCTGGTGCCAAGCATTTGGCATATGGATAGGGCAAAATGCGGGAAGCACTAGCTTTCCATGGCGTACCGATACGTCAAATGTCTGGAAGGGGTTAATGATGACACATTCGGGTGACTTTACAGCTTTCTGGTTATCCCTATTATCTCAGATGTAGAAAGTAAAAAGCTGTGGTTGCTCAAAAAATAAAAAATAAAAATGGCCATAAGAACTACCAATTTAAAAATATCATTCACCACAAATTGTGTATTTTCCTCACTCGCACACAGGCTATCGGAATCAAAAGTACTATAGTTTAGATAGTTGAGGAATGCAATAAACTGCTATGGGGTCTTTTTTGTAAGAAACGATGGAATGTTTTTGGAACTGTTTCCATAGAAACCAGCATTTTCTCCATTGAAACAGCTACAAAACCTACACACTTAGAACATGTTGTGATTTTTAAAACAAGCATCTTGTGTTTGTGTTAATTGTAAAGTGCCAGTGTATATCTCACTTCCAAACAATAACACAACACAAGTTCTACTTGAAATGGGTCTTCAATGCTACTGAAATACAAGGCCTCATACATTTTCATTACTAAAGCTGATTTAAATTCCACCCAACAATGATGGAAATGTCGAGTAAATGAGACTGAAGCCTTAAACCAGCTGGTAAGTATGATGCATGAGAGTAATTAGTGATTGCTGGATCGACTACATTCCACGCTTCTTGTGTTCATTGCAAAGATTGTTTGCACTCGGAATTACAAATTCAAACTTCTCTCTTCATAATGCAGAGTTCTATGAGGAAAAAGAATGTGCATACACTTCAATCAGAAATGATTCCTGGTTTTGAATATTGAAAAATGTAAGGGTATGTTCACACGGCCTATTTTCAGCAGTTTTTTGGGCCGTAAACGCCATGAAAAACAGCTGAATATACGGGGGCTGAACGCCTCCAAACATCTGCCCATTGATTTCAATGGGAAAAATAACGTTCTTTTCCCATGGGACGTTTTTTACGTGGCCGTTTTTAAAAAACAGCCGTAAAAAAACACTGCTAAAAACGCAAGTTGCTTAAAGAACGGCTGATAATCTATGTATTTTCAGTCGTTTTTTGTTAAGCGTGTGAACATAGCCTAACACTTTTTTGTTATTTAATGAGCTGTAAACATTTTTCTTCAAATATCAAAATAAGGGTAACACCAAAGAAATCCAAAAATACATCCAAAGACACAATAAATGGATGCTATTTTTGTGACAATATTTAAAGTGAAGCTCCACCATTGACTAGCATTGGATAAATAGTCAGCAAATATAAAATCTAGCATATTTGTATTATATCATCATTACCTTTTTTTCCACTGATATCACTTACATACCAGTTTTTTTCATCGAGTGTATTGTACAAACCTAGAAATGAGCTAGTGTTGATCATTTATTTTTATTATATGTGTTTAGTACTTTGAGTTCACAAGGATGCTTTTAATGATTAAAGGTTTATTCCCAGAATTGACAATTATAATTTATCCTCAGGATAGGACCACGACTGATCGCGAGAATGGTGGTCCCAAACCCCCAGGACCTCCTAACTGCACTTCTTGCAGTGAGAATGTAATTGAATGGACCAGCAGTCTAGCATATGCCCGCCACTCCATTTAATGTCTATGACACTGACGGAAACATCCGACCACTGTACTCGACTGTTTCCATCATTCCAATAGACTTTGAATAAAGCGGCAGTATACATGCCCGACCGCTGCTATATTTAATGTCCTCTTCACTGTGGCCGAGCAGCGAGGAGGAACAGGGTATCGGGACCCCCATTCTCGCGTTTGGTGGAGGTCCCAGCGATCAGACAGTTATAATCTATCCTGAAAATAGGTGATAATTGGTGACTATTGAAATACACCTTTAAATCCCGTTTGATACCCTGATACAACTACCTAATGCTAACATTAGGTATTCATATGTTAAGCAGACTATTTGGATATTTAGGTGATTCTGCGTTGATCTGTGTGATTGTTGTCTTACATACATAATAAATAGATTTTCTATATTTAGAAGAAAAGTAAAGCTCTATAGATGGCAGATTGCTCACTGGTTGATGGTGCCTTAGGCTAGATTCAGACGGGTGCTGCGCATCTTGGATGTGAAAAACTAGCATTTTTCATGTCCGAGGTGCTTCCGTGCTCTGCGCTGCGGGACGCGATATCACGTGTCCCCCATATACTAGAGTCTATGGAGGGAAGCGTGAAGCGTGAAAAAATAGGACATGTCCTATTTTCTCACGGACCCTTCACACGGTCCGTTGAAACAGCGGCCGTGTGAGCGGCCACGTTCAATTATATAGGTTCGTGTGACGGCCGTTGTCACATGGACGTATTACACATTTGTCTGAATAAGGCCTTTGAAATAAGTTATAACAAAACATTTGTAATGAAGATTTTGTACTGACTATATAGCAAATGTGGTTCTCTTTACTTTAGTTGATATTGTGATTGTATGGAGTTCTTGTGAGGGAGACACACATATGCTTTGATATACTGTATGGCTTCAACTTAATGTGTAATGTTTTTGTTATGAAAATTTGCCAATATCTTTGATAGAAAGTGACCTTTAATGAACAGCAGTGAAAGGTTAAAGGCTATATACACCTTTGAGGGCTTTTTTTTTTTTTTAATAAATAGATTAGACAGTGTGATTAGTGTAACTTCTTGATTAGTTTTTATTAAAAATCATTTTACTTTTTGAGATACAGCTGTTCTGTATTCTCTATACAGAACATCTGTATTGTTTGCTATTTACTGAATCCGTCAGTCCCGTGGACCTGACGGGTCCAGTGTGAAAGAGTGCTTAGATGTGACAGTTTACAGGTAGATCCTGCAGGACACGCCGACACTGAACCCGTCAGATCCGCGGGACTGACGGATTCAGTGAATAGCGAACTATACAGTTGTTTTGCAGAGAGAATACACAACAGCTGTATATCCAAAAGTAAAATTATTTTTTAATAAAAAACGAATTAAGAAGTTACACTAATCACAGTGACTAATCTATTTATTTTTTAAAAAAAAGCCCTCAAAGGTGTTCATAGCCTTTAAGGAAAAACTCCTTAATTATAATGTTATTCCAATCCTAATACCACCTTAGGCCTTAATTCACTCTTCCACCATAATGTAAAAATACCATCTGTCACTGTGTTTGCAGATTTGTGTTAATTTTTAACACCACAGAACATCTGTTGATATGAAGTAATTGTATAAATAGAGACAGGAAGAAGGGAAAAGAGTTGTGGTTCCTGTAGAGAACGAAAATAATAAACTTTATTAATATGTTTTTGTTAAAATAATTCTAAAATAATATTTTTTATTTTATCAATGTAGGTCAAAATTTATATAGCAGTGCAGAAAACCCCTTATCCTGCACTTGAAGAACAGAATTTGTCTTTTGTATACTCTATTATCAATTTTTGACAATTAAAACTTGTTCTGCTTGAACAATTTCTGCCAATACTCTCATACCCAGTGTGTATTCATTTATGGCTCAATTTAAAATTTCAGATCAAATCAATTCAAGATTATTAAAGCAGAGAGAAGAGCTCTCTAGCACTTTCCTATTGAATACTGTGTCAGATTCACAACATCCAGACAAAAATCTGGATGCAGATGAACTTTTAAAAAAATTCAAGGACTTACAGATAAGACAAATACAGTCCACGTGGACAAAGTCAACTCTATCACAATACCTAGAGCAAGGATTAATTTCAAGAGGTTTACGAATCTCCCTCTTTCCCTCGTATGAGCTATCAAAAGCAGGATTGAAAGAGAGGTGGGAAACAGCCCTGACAAATTGCTCTAGAACCCTGATGGAAATTTTGATCGAAGATGAGTCTTGCATATTAGAGAGAGTAGAAAAAGAAATAGAAACACTCACTCCTGAATTACAGGCTCATGAAAGTACACGTGGATTTGAAGAAGCTTTTAATAAAGCTTTAGACCAAGTTGACATTATAGAAACAAAAGTTAAAAATAGAAAAAGGAGGAAATATTTAAGGGATCAATCAGATTATCTCAAGGGGGAAGTATACCAATGGGGAAAAAAGAAATCCACTCGGTTTAACAATAAAAACAGGACAAGAAAACCTGACCAATTTGACCAATTTGGAACACATAACTTTACAGATACGGACACGGAGGCAACAGAAGCCTCAGAGTCAGAATCAGAATATCCAGTACAGAGAAATAGAATTAGACAAAGAGATCCGACTAAGAGAAAGCCAGAATTAGACAAAGAGCTAAACCCCAATTCGGAAGTCCCTTTTTTACGGGACAGAGGGACATGGGGTTTCAGGGGATCCCAGAGAGGGAAAAAGAAAAATCAAACACATCAGAGGACATAACCCAAAAAACTATACCTATGGATTCACTACAAGTCATAAATCTATCCAAACATTCTCTGACAGGAGCACAAGCTAAAGTTTTAAAAAGAGGTTTAAATTTTTGCCTGACAACCAGATTGAACAAATTCTCCATTATTAAAGATTTACATCTCTTTGGACGTAAACTCACTTACAAAAAGATTTTTTCTAAACATGAGCATAACACCCTGCTAGAAAATCAAACCATGATATTTCCAGAAGATCCAATACTAGAACAGGAAATGGAGACTATTAGGGATTTGGAAGAACTACTCTTGGAAAACCTTAATCAAGAAGAAACAAATAATCCAATTTTTGGAACAAAAAAACATTTAAAACCAAAATCTACTATAATGCCACCAATGGATACATGCCCAGCTATAAAGGTTTTTGTGGATTTAGTCAGTAAGGACATTTTATCACTTCCGGCCCACACAATGAATGACAACATCTCGCAGGAAGAACAAAAAGCGATAAAAGAACTTAAATTATGGGATGATGTAGTCTACAAACGATCCGATAAGGGAGGTAATATTATTATCTGGCCAAAGGACAAATATATACATGAGGCCAAGCGTCAATTACTTGATAGAAATTGTTATAAACCACTATGGGGTGACCCCACATCTCAATTCGTAGAAGAATATAAAATCATGATAGAAGAGGGCTATGGCCTGGGAGCCATATCTCTCAATGAGAAAAAATACTTATCAGTCAAAGATCCCAGGGTATCTACTCTATATCTGTTTCCTAAAATACATAAAAATAAGGAGAATCCCCCAGGAAGACCTATAGTCTCTGGTGTGGGAAATCTAACCGAAAAATGCAGCATTTGGTTAGATCATGAACTTAGAGATATAGTCTACCAGCTGCCTTCCTACACCAGAGACACAATGCAGATTCTGAAAGAGATAGAAGGGATAAATCTAAACCCAGATGAGATACTTGTGACTTGTGATGTGGAAAGTCTCTATACAAGCATTGACCACTCCAGAGGATGTAGAGCTGTGGAATTTTTTCTATCTAAAGACACCAATTATAACCCTATACGGAAAAATTTTGTTCTCCGGGCCCTGAAATTTATTCTCACCCGAAACTACTTTCTATTCGATGGTCGGTTCTACTTACAAACTCGCGGAACTGAAATGGGAGCAGCAGTTGCTCCTACCTTTGCTAATATTTATTTGGGCTGGTGGGAGGAAATGATTGTCTTTGATGACAGAATGAGGTATTTTACAAATCATGTCAGTCTATGGCGGCGTTTTATAGACGATATTTTGGTGGTTTGGAGCGATACTGTCTCCAACCTTCAAGAATTTATACAACAACTTAATGATAATGACTTCAATCTTAAATTAACTTTGGATTTTAGTTATAACTCAATACCATTCTTGGACATTAAAATATACAAAGACGATAATGGAGAGTTAAATACTGACTTATATAGGAAAGAAACTGCCACCAACAGTCTGTTAGACGCAGAGAGTGCACACTCTCCCAGTACTATTAGGGGAATTCCTAAAGGAGAATTTCTGCGGTTGAGACGCAACTGCTCAACATTTGAGATCTTTAAAGAAAGAGCTGTAGAATTAAAATCAAGACTACAAATAAGAAATTACTCTAATAGAAGCATAAAAGAAGGCTACAATATAGCATTACGAACAAACAGAATCGATCTCCTAACTCCAAAGAAAAAAGATCTTGAATTTCCACGCCAACCGAGATTTATTACTGACTATCATGAAGATTGGAACACAATGCTTGACATTTTAAACAAACATTGGCATGTTCTAAAAACTGATATAGATCTGGGAAAAATTTTGGGAGAAAGAATTCCCACAGGCTATCGTAAGAGTAAAAGCATCTCAGACATATTAGTTTCAAGTCATTTCTCCCGAACTAATAATCAACCAAAAATCTAAGCACCAGGATTCCATCCTTGCAAGCTATGCAGGGCATGTAAAATTCTAAAAAGTACAAAGACCTTTCTGGATGGGTCAGGTAAAAGTTACACAATAAGGCCTCATTTACACGAACGTAATATACGCGCGTGCGACGCGCGTGCTTTGCACGCATGTCGTACGCACCTATATTAGTCAATGGGGCAGTTTAGACGATGCGTGAATTGCGCTCAGCGCGTGTGCGCAGAAAAAAACTCACGACATGTTCTATAATCGTGCGTTTTTCGCGCACTCACGCACCCATTGAAGTCAATGGGTGCGTGAAAACCACGCATGCCGCACGGAAGCACTTCCGTGCGAACTGCGTGATTCGCGCAAGAGCTGTCAAACTCCTGAATGTAAACAGAAAAGCACCACGTGCTATTCTGTTTACAAACATCCAAACGGAGTGTCAAATTCGAGATGAGCGCACCGAACTTCACCGGGTTCGGCCAAACTCGTTTTGACCGAAACCGGTAAAAAATGTTCGGGTACGCGACGTCAGGAGACAGTCACTGTCCACGGTGCTGAAAGCGTTAAACTGGTTCAGCACCATGGACAGTGACTTCCGCTCCGAAAATCCATGAACCTGTAAAAAAAAAAGTCGTTCTGACTTACCGATAACTCCGGTCCGACCTCCCGGGATGACAGTTCAGTCAAAGTGACAGCTGCAGCCAATCACAGGCCAAGCACAGGCTCCAGCCAATCACAGGCTGCAGCGGTCTCATGGACTGCGGCGTCATCCTGGGAGGTGGGGCCGGATGACAAGAGAGGGACGCGTCACCAAGGCAACGGCCGGGAGCCCGGACTGGGGGAAGCAGGACGTTCTTGGTAAGTATGAAAGTCTTTTTTTATTCACAGGTTGGTGTATATTGTGTTCGGCATTCACTGTCGAGGGTGCTGAAAGAGTTACTGCCGATCAGTTAGCTCTTTCAGCACCTTGGACAGTGACGGGCGTCGACTAGCCTCATCTCTATGATGGCGGCTGCGCGAAAATCACGCAGCCGCGCATCATACACGGATGACACACGGAGCTGCCAAGTGCCTTTTGCGCGCGCAAAACGCAGCGTTTTTTGCGCGCGCAAAACGCACACGCTCGTGTAAATGAGGCCTAAGGGAACACATTAGATGTTCATCAACAGGTGTCATTTACTGCCTCGAGTGCCCTTGCGGCCTTAGATATGTAGGCAAGACAAAAAGAGAACTGAGGATTAGAATCAGAGAGCATATTGGCTCCATCCTAAATTATGAGAAAAACAAACTGGATAGTCAGGCACAAAATAAACCCTTTACCCCGACCCCAATTGCTAGACATTACAAGCAACATCACAATCTTGAATGGACAAACCTTAAAGGATGGGCAATCTGCCAACTCAAAATGGGCATAAGAGGAGGCAATTTGGATGAAGCCCTCTTAAAAAGAGAAAGCCAGTGGATTTTTCAGATGAACTCTGTTAATCCAAACGGCCTTAATGAGAGTTTTAATTTTGGTTGCTTTCTGTGAATAAAAAACCCCTTAAAATAAATAAATACTCTTGATACGTTAATAATTTGTCAACATCTACTGGTAATCTACCATGGGTATGATAAAGATAATTTGTTAATTCAACGTGCTTAATATTCCTAAAAAATCCCCCTATTTCTCTCCTTCTCCTATAAAATTTGATAATTAAAAGGGTACTATCTATGGATGTCATTTCGGTATATGAAAGAACAATAATTAGAGAAGAAATACTTTGAAGTGAAGAATATGGAATGGGAGATAAATATACACATAAATAATTATGTACTTTGGACATTAAAATAAACATCAATAAATCAAGTACAACAACCCTCTACAAACTTCACATATGATATCAAAGAAATCTTTCTCATCATATCTGTCTGAACTATATGTATATATGTATATGGAACTAATATCCATATGTACATTAGAAACTCACAATTTAAATAGACATAGGAAACTAAGAGTAAAAGTTAATATCATAACAAAACATCATTTAAAATTGATTCTTCTTTTAAGAAATAATATTGAACCCTATGACAGATATTTGGAACTGCTCTACCTGTCATTTACACACTGCTATAATCAAAACAATCCTATTGGCCCCCTTGGCTGTCACTCAGCACTCACGATATTTAAGGGCGTCAGAACCGGCGGGTTACACCCCAAGAGGAAGCCGGAATGCCGGCGAAACGCGCGTCGGGTGTCCAGTCATATTTATGAAATCAATGTCTAAGGTCCCAGCCTTATCAAACGCTACCTGAATAATTAACTAAAAGTCGGCAACGACTTACATGTGGAAGCGCTGCTCCCTCAAGGAGAGCAGTGCGTGTATCTTGACAGACGCTGCAGGGTAAAATCCCTGGCAGCGCTCATTGAACCAGCTCACTAAGCCAGCAGATATACAAAAGCTGGTCGATCAGATTACCAAATCGTGCTGCTATTCACTGCCCAATCTGTGATAGCGGAGATAGTGAACAGCAAGCAGCTCACAAACAGAGCACAATATAAAGTGGATATCTAATTGAATTTGTAGCGCTCACAGGGCTCGCTGACACACACAGGCAGCACTGTCAGAACATTACAATCTATGTGGAAGCGCTGCTCCCTGAAAGAGAGCAGTGCGTGTATCTTGACAGACGCTGCAGGGCAAAATCCCTAGCAGCGCTCATAGAACCAGCTCACTAAGCAAGTTGACGTACAAAAGCTGGTTGATCAGATACCCAATTGTGTTGTTATTCACTACCCTTTCTGTGATAGCAGAGATAGTGAACAGCAAGCAGCTCACAAATAGAGCACAATATAAAGTGCATCTTTAATAGAATTTGTAGTGCTCACAGGGCTCGCTGACACATACAGGCAGCTCTGTCAGAACATTACAATCAGCTGCTGCTCCTTGCCCTTATGGAAAGCGGCGATAACAGACAGCAAGCAGCCCATAAACAGTGCAATTCTATCTGCAAAAGATCGTTGGCACACAAGCTATCTAGCATACATACTATCTAGTGCTGCTGTTCACAGTCTCTCACAAACCCACAGTGGGAAATAACGATGAGCACATGACAATTAGAGCACTCCCTGTAGTGCCCATTCACACAGATTAACGCACCGTTGCTATTTCAGACAGAATTAGCCAGCATGTTAAAATAAAACAATGTGGACAATTGCAAGAATCTAAAATTGTATAATAAATTCAGTGAATCTAAGAGAACTTTGAGAATTGACAACTTTTAGACTAGCAAGCTTATAGTGACACATTCAGTGCACAGCACAGAACCAAAAATTGATACAATTTCTATTTACAAATAGAAAATACTGCAACTGTCAATGCATACAAGAAACAGATACAATGTTTAATGATTGACAGCAATACTAATTCACACAGTACATACAATATACCAGAGTGATAAGATCTTCACTTACCTCAGCAAGCAATAGAGTCCAACCTTGTTGTACAACAGTAGCAATTGATAATAGAGTATACAAAAGACAAATTCTGTTCTTCAAGTGCAGGATAAGGGGTTTTCTGCACTGCTATATAAATTTTGACCTACATTGATAAAATAAAAAATATTATTTTAGAATTATTTTAACAAAAACATATTAATAAAGTTTATTATTTTCGTTCTCTACAGGAACCACAACTCTTTTCCCTTCTTCCTATTTCCAAAATATAAAATTGCATATACTGGTGGTATACACCTTTGTGGTTCCCTAAAACTCACTTTGTATATAATAAATAAGTGAGGGTATCAGCAAAATCTCTATTTTTGACTATAAATAGAGACAAAATCACAGAATGGAATACAGTGCCGATAAAAATCGAGTTTACTCAAGACTGACTTTGTAAATTTGAATTTTAAAAAATGCAGTAAATTGTCACAAACGTCTATGCTGAGTATACACCCAATTCTATCAAATTGTGCTTACATTCTATACAGGATGATTGGTGAAGAATTGGTGAGCAAATATTGGGAATACTGAAAGGTAGTGTAATATTCCATAGAAAAATGGCTTTTGTGATGTGCCCCAGAAGTGTACCTTTTTTAAAGAAGTTTTCCACTTTAGACATTCCCTACTTGTTAGAAGGATCCCTTGACAAAAAGCTGATTACAATGTGGCACCCTGCTGTAGTGGAAACACAATGGTACATTCTATATTCTAAGCTGTTGAAAAATAGACATGGACCGAAAATCCACTTTATATACGTTGATCTATTGTTGCTAAGCAAACATAATAAACATGAGGTTCTTTGTTCACATTTTGATCAAACACTATTAGTCCAGTTGTCACTTCACTGCAATCTCTTTTAAGAGGGCCTCTACTCTAATAGGTGCAGTATCGCATGGCAAACAATGCTGCCACTACAATGCACCTGCAGGGAGGGCAACCCACGATCCCAACAGCACCCATGATGCCACTCTAAGGCTATGTTCACACGGAGTATTTTGGGGGAGGAATATCTGCCTCAAAGCTCCAAACTGAATTTTGAGGCAGATATTCCTCCCCCAAAATACTCCGTGTGAATAGCAATGATCGCGCCGTTTTTCGCCCGCGGCCATTGAGCGCCGCGGGCAGAAAACACGCTTTCTCCTGCCTCCCATTGAAGTCAATGGGAGGTCGGAGGCGGAAGCGCCCGAAGATAGGGCATGTCGCTTCTTTTTCCCGCGAGGCAGTTTTACTGCTCGCGGGAAAAAGACGCCGACGCCTCCCATTGAAATCAATGGGAGGCGTTCTCGGGCCGTTTCTGCCGAGTTTTGCGACGCGGTTTCCGCGTCAAAAAACTCGGCAAAAGACCCCGTGTGAACATAGCCTAAGGCTATGTTCACACAGAGTTTTTGCAGGCAGAATTTCTGCCTCAAAATTCTGTTTGGAAGTTTGAGGCAGATTTTCCTCTCCCTGCACTCCGATTTTTGCTGGGTTTTTCGCCCGCGGCCGTTGAGCACCGCGGGCATAAAATGCAGCGAAATAGGCTTTCTCTGCCTCCCATTGAAGTCAATAGGAGGTCAGAGGCGTAAACGCCCGAGGATAGGGCATGTCGCTTCTTTTTCCCGTGAGGCGGTTTTACCACTCGCGGGAAAAAGACGCCTCCCATTGAAATCAATGGGAGTCATTTTCGGGCCGTTTCTGACGATTTTTTGACAAAACTCGTCAAAAAACTCTGTGTGAACATAGCCTAAGCTGGCTCTGGGCAACATGCGCCCCACAGGTACAGCACCACTAAAAAAAAAAAACACCACACAACTCCACCACAACCAAGTGAACAGATCAAAAAAAGCTCACCATTCCATGGTGGACAAACTGAGAGCGAACACGTAGAAACTCTTATGCTAATTAAAAACACCTGGATCAAATGGGTGGAGTGACTATTTTATTATTTTTCAGTGGTATCATTTGATGGCACATCAAACTTATTGATTAACATTTAGAAAAACATTTTGCAGGGGTGGATGGGAAAAAACAGCAATTCCATTATTGTTTCCTTGCATCTTAAATTGACGTTGTTCACCGTTCAGCATAAATAATCTGTTACCTTTATTCTATGGGTCGGTACAATTACGGGGATAACACATATATTAACGTATATTATTTTATGTGTTACTACTTTTGCTCAATAATAGCAAAAAAAAATTATATAGAAGGCACTAGGACATGAATAATGCTAACTTGCTAATTATTTGTTATTAAGCTCTGCTCCATTAGGGCACAGATATAATCACCCACTGCAGCCCAGGCCTAGTTCACATCTCGTTATTGAACTATGTTTAAAACCTCCCGGCGTACGTGGGCTCTATAGCGTGATTATACATTACCTATGTGGTGGTAATATGTGGTCATGGTGTGGAGGTATTATTAAGTAACAGTACGGTTGTCACGATCTAGGGTATGTGGATCCACTAGGCCTCTCCGCCGTAGCGAAGAGGCAGCTGGCCAACTCACAGTCTATGCACAGTCTTGTGAAAGAGGTGTGTAGCACAAGGGTACCTGAGATAGTCCAGACAGTGGCAGGGCTCCGGCACAGATGGGGCTAGGTGTGGCAGGTTGCCAGAAACGTGGTGGATGGCAGATGACACCAGACATGGTGTATCCAGCAGGCGGCACAACACGACTCCGATACGAGCCAGGCTCAGGAATGAAACACAGCACAGGAGATAGGATGCAGGGAACGGGAACACTGGGAGCAGGAAAACACTTAGGCTGGATTCACACGAGCACTTTACGTCCGTAATGAACGGAACGTATTTCGGCCGCTAATCCCGGACGGAACACACAGCAGGGAGACGGGCTCCTAGCATCATAGTTATGTACGACTCTAGGAGTCCTTGCCCCGCTGCAGGACAACTGTCCCGTACTGTAATCATGTTTTCAGTATGGCACAGTTATCCTTTAGCGAGGCAGGGACTCCTAGCACCGTACATAACTATGATGCTAGGAGCCCGGCTCCCTGCCGTGTGTTCGGTCCGGGACTTGCGGCCGAAATACGTTCCGTCCATTACGGACGTAACATGCTCGTGTGAACCCAGCCTTAGGGACCATTTGCAATACGAACATGGGAAAAGTACAAACAACGCTCAGGCAAGGAGTGGGAGGGCGGAGCCATTTTTATAGTCCAGGACTGGAAATAGGATAGGGAACTTTTAGGGAGTGCGCGCGCTGGTCCTTAAAGGCACCCCATTGCACAGTCCAGGAAGGGAAGGCAGCACCAGGGTCTCCGGGGAGGAGGACGTCGGCAGATGGGCAGGAAGTTGCGGTCGCAGCCGTTCGCCGAGGGTGAGCGGCAGCGTTCTCTGACCACAGCCATAACAATGGTGGTATTATTCATGCCCTATGTGGTGGTAATATGTGATCATGGTGTAGAGGTATTATTCAGTAACAGTATGGTGTTGTTATTCAGTCACTATGCGGTAGTAATATGTGGTCATGGTGTTTCGGTATTATATAGTAACATTATGGTGGTATTATTCAGACACTGTGTTGGTAATATGTAGTCATGGTGTGGAGGTAATATGTGGTGCCCCGGTGCTAGCGATTGCCACATTCAGTTGTATCTGTGTCCTCAGGATGCAGATACAAATGAATACTATAGGATGCAGGCCACATTAGGCCTGCAGCCTATAAGGTGCTGGGAAGACTCCCTGCGCAGGCCAGCGTGATAACATCCCTGCATCACGCTGGTCTGCGCAAGCGTCCCACCCAGTCGCAGAAACTGGGCAAGGTAAGTATAATATTTTTTTGGGGGGCTATGTGACAATATACAGGGAGGGATTGCTGTGTAGCACTATATACAAGTGGGCATTGCTGTGTAGCATATACAAGGGGGGGTCTGTGCTGCACTATGAACAAGGGGGCACTGTGTAGCACTATATACAAGGGGAGGGCTGTGTGGCACTATATACAAGGGGGGCTGTTTGGCACTATATACAAGGGGGGCTGTGTGGCAGTTTATACAAGGAAGGCTGTGTGGCACTATATACAGGGGGGGCTGTATGGCACTATATACGAGCGGGGGCTGTGTGGCACTACATACAAGAGGGGGAGGGCTGTGTAGCGCTATTTGTTCCTTGTATAATGGAAAGTGGTAATATTTGGTAAATGTATAACTGTATAAATTAGAGGTACATTATCATACATAGGAAATGTCTTATAGCTCTGTTGTCTTTTAGGTTATTTGCATACACAAAAAAATAAACGTCTCAAAATACGGAGCTGTTTGCAAGGGAAAACAGCTCCTAATTTTTCGACGATTTTTAATCAAAGTTGCGTTTTTCGCTGCGTTTTTAATGGCCGTTTTTGGAGCCGTTTTTCTATAGAGTCTATGAAAAACGGCTCCAAAAATGGCTTAAGTGACATGCACTTCTTTTTCGTGGCCGTTTTTCTACACGACCGTTTTGAAAAATGGCCGCGTAAAAAAATGCCTCGTCGCAATTTCCCATTGACATAAATGGGCAGATGTTTCGAGGCGTTTCTGCTTTCGATTTTTCAGCCATTTTTTTAGACGTTTACGGCCCGAAAAACGGCTGAAAACACTGTGTAAACATACCCTAAAACTCACAAAGCCACTGGGCCCATGCATCTGAGCAACAAGGAGAGAAAGAGGTGCAAAATTTAGCCTGGGACCCTTAGGACTGTAGATATGACACTGGACAGAATGATTATAAATGATTAGTAATTAGGTATATTAAAGAAGTGATAATGAGGGCAGACACGATTCTGGGTTTTACATGAATAATCTGCATTTAAGTGGTGCATAGCAAGATAGACTTAGGCCAGATTTACACGCGCGTGTGCGTTTTGCGCACGCAAAAAACGCGGCATTTTGCGCACGCAAAAAACGCGGCATTTTGCGTGCGCAAAAGGCACTTAACATCTCCATGTGTCAGCCCCGTATGATGCGCGGCTGCGTGATTTTCGCGCAGCCGCCATCATTATGACACTCCGTTTGGATGTTTGTAAACAGAAAAGCACGTGGTGCTTTTCTGTTTACATTCATAGTTTGACAGCTGTTGCGCGAATCACGCTCGTCCCACGGAAGTGCTTCCGTGTGGCATGCGTGATTTTCACGCACCCATTGACTTCAATGGGTGCGTGATGCGCGAACAACGCACAAATATAGGACATGTCGTGAGTTTTACGCAACGGACTCACGTTGAGCAAAAATCATGGACTGTCTGCACGGCCCCATAGATTAACATAGGACCGTACGACACGCGTGAAAATCACGCGCGTTGCGCGGACGTATATCACGTTCGTGTAAATAAGCCCTTAGGCTTAGCACCACTTTATATTTTATTTTTAAGAATTTGCATTATAACCTATGCCTTATAGTCAACTTGTAAAAGCCAAAAGCCAATAGCGTTCTATGTTAGTTGAAAAAAAAAAGTGCAATTAACACAATTTCATTGTTATTTCTACAGAACTTATTTAAAGGGGTTATCCAGGAGTTTAGAAAGTATTATCCTTACAGTGGGTTATGTGATAAAAATGAAATAAAAACAATACCTGTTAAATCCCTCATTGCTCCAGTGCTGAAGCACTGGTGGTCCCCCCTGGCCTTTGTTTATTTTGCTGCAGGTCTGACGTGCTGTACATCCACATGACTGCTGCAGCCAATCACTGGCCTCAGCAGTGATGTTTTCATGTACAGCACAAGACGGCTAAGGCTAATGATAGGCTGCAGTGGCCATGAAGATGTTAGTGATGTCATCCCTGCAGGACAAATACACAAGTGTAAACTTGTGAAAAACATCTTCAACGATATATCAGGTATCTCCTTCTTACAATGACATTCATTTTTGGAAAATCTTCATTTAAGAGTACATAGGAAAACTAAATAGGTCCCTTTACTGTTATTTGGCATACACTTTGTTACCTATGTATGCTACTGTGTGTTTAACTGGAACATAAACTGCTTCATTAGCATCAAGTTATTTCAAGTTGATTAAAGTTACAGTTGGGTTTTATTAGAAAGCTAAAATATTTTGTAAAACTTTTAAGTTGTAAATCTCTTATCATCTAAAAAAAATATTTAAAGAAGAGTTATCCTCTATTTATATATATAATGTATTAAATTAGGCATTTAACAAGAGCCAGAGGCATAACTTGAAGCTCCTGGGCAACAAAGCAAAATCTTTGAAAGCCCCCAACTACCATGTGCCAATTTTAATACTGGTATCTTGTTATTGGGCAGAGAGACCTTTGGGCAGGGCCGGTTTTAGACAAAGTGTGGCCCTGGGCACAGTTAAAAGTGGGGCCCCAGATGCTGAATTACTGTATCAATAATGCAGTCAATTTAGAATAGAGTGTGCAGAGAACTGCATCGCAGATTTCTAGTGCGTCCAAGAGTGTTGCAAGCCCCGAAGGAATATGTCTCACCTCTCACACAAAAAAATTATCTATATACATATACAGTTATTAAATCATACCAATTTACCAGATTATATTACCTGCATACTTTTACTGAACACAGCTCACTATTATAAGACCAATATTACCAATAATAACACAATATAAGGTCCAAATAATACCGCCACAACTGAAATATACCCTGAAACGGTTACTGAATAATAGCGCCACACCATAACCACATAGTGACTGAATAATATCTCTGTACTGTTACTGAATAAGACTGCCACACCACAACCACATAGTAACTGGATAATACCCCCATACTGTTACTGAATAATAGCACCACATCATGACCACATAGTGAATTAATAATACCCCCATACTGTTACTGAATAATACCGCCACACCATAACCACATAGTGACTGAATAATTCAAAGACCAATATTACCCCATATAGTGACCATATAGTGGTAGATGCCAATTGTACACAGGAGCTCTGCAGGATATATAAGTGATTACAGCACATTTATATCCAGTGACTGACAGGTGATGTTTTCTCTGATTAGAGTCGTTCCCTTTCCATTTTTTTCTCCATCCGGCTCAGACCACTGTGACGACTTATTCCAGCCACGACTCGTCTCTGCAGAATTTGACACACAGGCATGTTTATTTCTTGCTTTTCCAGCACCCTCCCCATCTATACCTGGTCCTCTAAACAAACTCGTAATCCACAGTGCCCCAGATGGTAATAATGATCCTTCAGTGCTCAACACAATAAAAGTGCCCCATCAGTAACCATGCCCCCTTTGTGCCCCCACATTAATAATGCCCCCTTTAGATAGTGCCACAGCATCCCCTGTAGATAGTGCCACACAGCCCACTATAGATAGCGCCACACACAGCCCTCTATAGATAGCACCACACACAACCCTCTATAGATAGCGCCACACACAATCCCCTATAGAAACCACCACACACAACCCCCTGTAGATATCGCAACACACAGTTCCCCTTGTAGATAGTGCCACACACAGCACCCCCCTTGTAGATAGTGCCACACAGCCCCCTTGTAGATAGTGCCACACAGCCCCCTTGTAGATAATGCCACACAGCCCTCCCTTTGTGGATAGTGCCACACAGACCCCCCCTTTGTAGATAGTGCCACACAGCCCCCCTCTCGGAGATAGTGCCACACAGCCATCCCCATGTAGACAGTGCCACACAGCCCCCCACCGTAGATAGTTCCACACAGCCCCCCCTGTATAGTGCCACACAGATCCCCTTAGTAGATAGTGCCACAGAGCAGCCCTTGTAGATACTGCCACACAGCCGCCTTGTAGATAGTGCCACACAGCCACCCCTCTTTGTAGATAGTGCCACACAGCACCCCTTTGTACATAGTGCCACACAGCCCCCACTTGTAGATAGTGCCACATAGCCCTCCACTATATAGATAGTGCCACACAGCCATCCCCCGTGTAAAGTGCCACACGGCCCTCCCCCTGTATAGTGCCACACAGCCCTCCCCCTTGTATATAGTGACATATTGCCCCCCTAGTAGATAGTGCCACACAGCCCTCCCCCTTGTATATAGTACCACCCAGCCCCCCTTAGTAGATAGTGCCACACAGCCACCCTTGTATATAGTGCCAGATAGCCCCCTCCTTTTATATAGTTACACACAGACCCCAAAAAAATTAGACTTCACTTGCCCCATTCCCACGACGGATGGAGCGCTTCATAGCCACCAGGTGGAACCCTTGCGTAGTTCAGAGTTATGCAGTGATATCATCACGCCGGCCTGTGCAAGGATTCTTCCCAGTGCCTTATAGGCTGCAGGCCTAACGTGGCCTGCTGCCTATGGTATTCAATAGTATCTGCGACCTGAGGACACAGATACAATTAAATGTGGCAGTTGCTAGCACCGTGTGGCGCAGGGCCCCTCATGCCTCAGACATGGGGTCCCTGAGAGGATGGGAAATTTCCCAGTTTGCCCCCCACCCCCTTAGTTCTTCTGAGCATGCGCGGGACATGACTATCCCGCGAGACATTCTTGTGTTTCCTCAAACTTCTGTCAGATGACTTTGTCCAATAGTTTATACTATAGTGACGCATGCACGTAACGGCGGCAAGGACGCCAAATGCAGCATGCATTCACTTATGCGGTATCCAATGGTTCTTTGTCAAAGGCTGAGTGTCAGTTTGTTTTTAGAATAATGGTGTACACATGAAAGCAATTATTTATACACTTAAGATATTTTCTGCATTTTCACCGTGTGAATAAATATGTAACTCAGGAGGAATACAAAGAGAAACGCGCGTCGAGGCGCAGTACACTCGCTAAAAATCTTTTGAAACATATTGACCAAGTAAGTTCTATTGTTACTGACGTATGTCTACAGTTAAAAGTTACCATTCAATGTACTACTTCCTGTATATGATGCAAAATCACTTAGCAGATATATAACATTCTTTTGAGCACATGTAGTATTTTGGCTGCTTGTTTAGTACAGACCAATACTTTGACTTTTCATTATATCAGCTTATTTTTGCTGCATATCTGCATCTGTGCATCAACCAGGGCTTCATATACTGTAGATAATATTTAATGTTTACTTACCTCTGTTGATTAAATAAAGCGATGTACTTTGTTTCATTGTTGCATTCCGTCTTTTGATATATTCTGTCTATATTCATACTCACATGTATGTCATATTTATGCTTCTGTTTTTAAGATATTTACTTAAATAAATAATACATTTTATACATGTTAATCCTTTTTGTCTTCAGGCTCCTAATTGTTTTGTTTTTGGCCTAATGTATATTTGAGGAGTGTAGCCACCATAAGGCCTTATTCACACGAACGTGTGCGTATTGCGCGCGCAATAAATGCAGCGTTTTGCGCGCGTTGCACTTACGTGTGTCATCAGTGTTGGCTGCGTGGCTGCGTGATTTTCACACATATGCCATCCTTATGACACGCGGTTTTGAAGTTTAGAAAAAGAAATGAAGGAAGTGCTTTTATTTTTTCCTTCATTTCGTTACATACTGTTGCGCGAATCACGCGCGTCACACGGAAGTGCTTCCGTGTGCCGTGCGCGATTTTCACGCACCCATTGACTTCAATGGGTGCATGATGCGCGAAAAACGGCCAAGTATAGGACATGTCGTGAGTTTTACGCAGCGGACATACGCTGCGTGAAAATCACGGACTGTCTGAATGGTCCCATTCACTAACATAGGTCCGTGCGACGAACGTGAAAATCACGGACGTAATACGCGTTCGTGTGAATAAGGCCTAATAGTGTTATGGACTTTAAATGAGTAGAATATATAGAAAATGTATCAGATTTTCTTGTGGTATATAACAAAGGGCAAAAGCTATGTCAAAGGAGCCGAAAGGAGCCAGGCCAAACTGAAGCATCTTCACATTTTTATTATTTGATGTCTCCTTTGAAGTAAACACTATTTCCCCTAAAGTGTAAACCTGAATAATCTCAAAGACAAATAAGATAAACTCCTGCTGTTACTCTACATACACCGACTCTTCTTTTGTTTTCTTTTTTGGTGTATGAATTAATGTGATAAGACGGTCACTGTTAAAGAGGCTCTGTCACCAGATTTTGCAACCCCTATCTCGTATTGCAGCAGATCGGCGCTGCAATGTAGATTACAGTAACGTTTTTATTTTAAAAAAACGAGCATTTTTGGCCAAGTTATGACCATTTTCGTATTTATGCAAATGAGGCTTGCAAAAGTACAACTGGGCGTGTTGAAAAGTAAAAGTACAACTGGGCGTGTATTATGTGTGTTACATCGGGGCGTGTTTACTACTTTTACTAGCGGGGCGTTGTGTATAGAAGTATCATCCACTTCTCTTCACAACACCCAACTTCTGGCAGTGCAGACACAGCGTGTTCTTGAGAGATCACGCTGTGACGTCACTCACAGGTCCTGCATCGTGTCAGACGAGCGAGGACACATCGGCACCAGAGGCTACAGATGATTCTGCAGCAGCATCGGCGTTTGCAGGTAAGTCGATGTAGCTACTTACCTGCAAATGCTGATGCTGCTGCAGAATCAACTGTAGCCTCTGGTGCCGATGTGGCCGACACGATGCAGGACCTGTGAGTGACGTCAGAGATCTGCACTGCCAGAAGCTGGGCGTTGTGAAGAGAAGTGGATGATACTTCTCATCAGAACGCCCAGCTAGTAAAAGTAGTAAAAACGCCCCGATGTACGCACATAATACACGCCCAGTTGTACTTTTACTTTTAAACACGCCCAGTTGTACTTTTGCAAGCCTCATTTGCATAAATACGAAAATGGTCATAACTTGGCCAAAAATGCTCGTTTTTTAAAAATAAAAACGTTACTGTAATCTACATTGCAGCGCCTATCTGCTGCAATAGCAGATAGGGGTTGCAAAATCTGGTGACAGAGCCTCTTTAAGGTAAAGGTAAAAAATGCTGATGTTTATATGATAAATTACAATCAATAAACACCCAATACAGTACAAATGTTGTGCTAAAGACCCATTTACACCATGTACCGTGCACCGCGCTGATTAGATTAGACTTGTAGATAAAACTTATTCTTCTAGATAAAATTTCTGTAAAATCTATGTATGCAAAATGTATGTATACATAGTAAATCCATTCTTTTTTATATATATAAACAAAACATTGTGCTAATGATCAGTATTGTTATCATTCATCATTGGTATATTTGCACGGTGACACCGCACATTGATCATTAGGCATTTTCACAATTGTTCTGAAATGCAGTTGTGCTCTTTCAATTAAACCAGAGCTTAAACATGGCACAAATAATTCATTTTATGGATGAAAACTCTAACAGCTTAGTTGAGCTCGTATAATGCAGAGCAATAGTTTGTACATCAAATTACTGTAAAGCGTAATTTACTGATGTAAAGACTACACTTCCCATAATGTTACCTACAATAAGAGGCCCTGTTTTGAGCTACTGTACCAAGAAATAATGAGAGATTACAGCTCTGAAGACTGCAGAATTATGACTGCAACTCTAGACTAAAATGAAGGCTGTAACTCAGGATATGTAAAAAATAAGTCATACAATGTATTTGCAAAGCTGCACTATTTTTTTTAGTAGATTAAAGTTTACCTTTCCTTTTAATAAACTTATGATGTAATATAGGCATATCAGAAGTTTATATCAGAGGGTGCTTGGGTGCAGGGGATAAATAATTAAAAAAAAACATGCATATTCTGCAGCCTTAAAGAGGCTCTGTCACCACATTACAAGTGGCCTATATTGTACATGATGTGATCGGCGCTGTAATGTAGATTACAGCAGTGTTTTTTATTTAGAAAAACAATAATTTTTGACGGAGTTACGACCTATATTAGCTTTATGCTAATGAGTTTCTCAATGGACAACTGGGCGTGTTTTACTATATGACCAACTGGGTGTTGTACAGAGGAGTGTATGACGCTGACCAACCAGTGACCAATCAGCATCATACACTTCTCTCCATTCATTTACACAGCACATAGCGATATAGCTATATCGCTATGTGCAGCCACATACACAAACACTAACATTACTGCAGTGTCCTGACAATAAGAGAGAAATTCATTAGCATAAAGCTAATATAGGTCATAACTCAGTCAAAAATGTTCGTTTTTCTAAATAAAAAACACTGATATAATATAACATCTCTTGTTGACAGCAGTACACAGAGCTCAGGTCACTTTCTCCCAACACTAAATACTACTTGTGGGCTAACCACTGTTTGATACTCTTAGCGCATCCGCACACGCTTACGCATCTGCCATCAACCTGTTAAAGAACGGTTAATGCAGCCATTTACAATGGTGTTCAGGCCGTACATCCCAACATTTAAATGTGGACATGGACAAGCCAAACACCTTAAAGAGGCTCTGTCACCAGATTATAAGTGTCCTATCTCCTACATAATCTGATCGGCGCTGGAATGTAGATAACAGCAGTGGTTTTTATTTTGAAAAACTATCATTTTTGAGCAAGTTATGAGCAATTTTAGATTTCGTTTCTTAATGCCCAACTGGGCGTGTTTTTACTTTTGACCAAGTGGGTGTTGTAAAGAAGTGTATGAGGCTGACCAATCAGTGACCAATCAGTGTCCTGCACTTCTCATTGTTCCAGCCCAGCTTCTGTCACTGCACAATCTCACTGGGCTGTGGATCATGCTGGGCTGGAACAATGAGAAGTGTATGACACTGATTGGTCACTGATTGGTCAGCCTCACACTTCTTTACAACACCCACTTGGTCAAAAGTAAAAACACGCCCAGTTGGGAATTAAGAAACTAAATCTAAAATTGCTCATAACTTGCTCAAAAATGATTGTTTTTCAAAATAAAAACCACTGCTGTTATCTACATTCCAGCGCCGATCAGATTATGTAGGAGACAGGGCACTTATAATCTGGTGACAGAGCCTCTTTAACTTACCATATCAAAAGCAGAAAACAAACCCAACAGGAGGCAATATGTACAAGTCTTCGGTGGCCGGATCAACCAATCTTTTCTCCAAAAGTAAAATTTCGTAGCATATCTTCTCCCATCTTTGTCAGACAAGTGATTTTACCACTTTACAAGTGCCACCTAGTGGAGGGAATAAGAATACAGCCACAACAACACATAAAATCGGGACAAAAGCGTTTAAAGGCGCAGTGCGCCAAATATATAACAAATATCGGTACATGGCCATGGTGGTCACAAAGGTATTTTTAGGTCAGAACTGCTTCCCCTTTTACTTGGGGATTCAAACCCTAGATGTAACGGGCACAGAGACAGCATGGTGGCTCTGTAATTAGCACTTGCATCGCTGTAATTATTTCCTTGCATCGCTGGGGTCCTGCATTCAAATTCGACCAAGGACAACATAAAGTTGTCCGGACATTGAATAGACATCACTACCAGCCAGGACGTGATGTCTATTCAGAATCCTGACACTTCAGTAACGTTTGTGTGAGATTTACAGCACAGCAAGCGTAATCTCGTTTTAAATTACCGTTTACAGCGTAATCTCACGAGATTACGCTTGCCTTGCTGTAAATCTCACACAAACGTTACCGAAAGTGTCAGGATTCTGAATAGACATCACGTCCTGGCTGGTAGTGATGTCTATTCAATGTCAGGACACTTCAGTAACGTTGATATGTGAGTAAGTGACTGCACATAGTGATTTAGCTAGATCACCATGTGCTGTGTAAATGAATGGAGAGAAGTGTATGACGCTGATTGGTCAGTGTCATAAACTTCTCTCCAGAATGTCCACTTGGTCAAAAAGTAAAACACGCCCAGTTGTCCATTAAGAAAGTCATTAGCATAAAGCGTTTTTCTAAATAAAAAACACTGCTGTAATCTAGATTACAGCGCCGATCACATTATGTACAAGATAGGGCACTTATAATGTGGTGACAGAGCCTCTTTAAAATGTATAGGTCTCTGCGCGTCATTCTAGTAAAGCTCTATTAGGCTGTGTTCACATCAGTGTTGCTTTCCGTTGAAGGGTTCCGTCTGAGCTTTCCGTCGGCGGAACCCCTTAATGGAAAGGCAAACGGAAACCTTAGCTTCCATTTGCATCACCATTGATCTCAATGGTGATGGAAATTTTGCTAAATGGTTTCTGTTTGTCACCGCTGTCACAGGGTATCATTGTTTTGACAGAATCAATAGAGCAGCTTCTGCTCTTATCAGTTAAACAACCAGAGAGAAAGAAAGCCTAGCCCGGGCAGTAAGAGGTTTACAGACTGAAAGCAGTGAAGAAAAAAGTCATTAGATAAGCGCTTTACTGCTTGTGCTGAACGATAGTTCTTATCTCTGTCCCTGATAAAGAGGAGAGCAGCATGGACTGGTGAGGAGGCTATCTAATGGCTTTAGCCCTTACTGCTTGAAGTCTGTGTACTCTGAGATGCAGAAGTAAGGCATATGTCTGGCCTTAAAGATATGCCTGTTTCTTTAACTGTATTGTACTGTACATGCACATCTGACATTCTGACATTCTCTAGAATGACGTGCAGACACCTATATATTTGAACACCAGGGGGTGCTATTACAAGCAGATAATTACCATTCTGCAAGGATTTTTTTTTAAAAATAACAATACTTTACTATTTTACTACAAAATGTATATTGAGTTTATATATTGCCATTTCAACCCCTTTAACCCCTTCCCGCAATCCAACGTACCAGACCCGTCATGAAGTTGAAGTGGGCAAAGGAGTTGTGCACGCTTCATCTTCAGCTGGTGTTAGCTAATATACAACTGACATCCTGCTGCAATGGCAGCGATGGCAGTTACCACCGATCGCCACTGTTTAATCCGTTCAATAGGGCGGTCAATGGTGTCCGCCGCATTGAAGTGGTTGACAGAGGGAGGGGGCTCCCTCTGTACGCCCCCGCCCCCCCACCGCACTAGCGATCACGGGTTGCGATGGTTGTATGGCAACCAGGAAGCCTAGCAATGGCTTCCTGGTGGCCAGGTACGGAAGCCTATTAGGTCCTGCCCAAGGCGGGACCTAATAGGCTTAACTGTCAAATGAAAAATGACAGTTAGGGTATGTTCACACAGCCTATTTTTGGCCATTTTTCGGGCCGTAAACACCCCGAAAAATGGCTAAAAGTGCGGGGGCTGAACGCCTACAAACATCTGTCTATTATTTTCAACGGGAAAAACAGCGTTCCGTTCCCACGGGGCGTTTTTTACGTCGTAAAAAGAGTGCATGTCACTTCTTGACCCATTTTTGGAGCCGTTTTTCATTGACTCAATAGAAAAACAGCTCCAAAAAGTTGCTTAAAAAACGGCTGAAGATCAGAGGCTGTTTTCCCTTGAAAACAGCTCCGTATTTTCAGACGTTTTTTGTTCAGCGTGTGAGCATAATCTTACAATACACTGCACTACATAAGTAGTGCAGTGTATTGTACAGGGGATCAGAAGATCAGATCTTGAAGTACCCAGGTAAGTGTAAAAAAAAAAGTAAAAGAAAAATAAATAAATAAAAGTTTTAAGTAATAAAAACAATAATCGCCCTGTTTCCCTTATTTAGAAAATCATGAAAAAATTCAAATAAAACTATACATAATAGATATCGCCGCGTTCGGAACAGCCTGAACTATAACAATATTACATTGTTTGTACCGCATGGTGAACACCGTAAAAAAATTAAATAAAAAATAATTACAGCATTTTTTTTTTGGTCACC